>NC_091952.1:91557212-91878879 GCF_031021105.1 Erythrolamprus reginae
GTCAGGTTTCTAGGGAGTTTAAGGAGTGGGGAAAAAAGTCAGGAAACTCACCAGGATTGAATCTAAAGGAATACAGAAGCAGTAGATGAAATCTTTCTTGAAAGGAACTCTTTGATGATTGTCCCATTCCAATTTCCTGTGATGTCTCATAAGAATGGAACAGCTGTCTTCTTCAAGAGAGGAACTTACCGTAGATCTAACTGAATTATGATTAAAGCCTGCTGGGGACATCTTATTGAAGTAGGTTTTAGAATATCTGATATTAATCAAAGTTCAGTACCGCAGTCTCATGTTTGATCTTCTTCTATCATTGGTTGGAACTAATTCTGTGAATAAAGTCTGCAGAGTATGAAATGTTCTTAAAGAGGCAACCTGTTTTCTCATTGCACGAATGTTATAGAATGTTTTGCTGGCTGTATTTACTCAACATGCTAGGCCATAACTTATTTATGGCTTATTTAAATATAGTTTATTGCATTATACACAGCTGCACAGATATCTACAATATACTAAACGTGTGTGTGTGAGCGTTGGCACCTTTGAAACTTGCGGTCTTCAATTCCCGGAATTCTCCAGCCAGCCACCTGTATAACATACTGAATCTCATTCTAAATCCCACAATTTATCTTAACTTGGGTGAGCCATTCCCTGTGGTATTAAACTAGGTACTAGCATCATCAACAATGATTGTTGAAAAATGTTTTTAACATCTGTATGATTTACAAGAAAACTACATTGAAGTACCTATGTAATCGTCAAGAGTCCAACTTGACTTGAGGGTGTAAATATTTTTCTCTTCTAATAGATTTGTTGAGTGTATTGAAAGATTTGTAAAAATATCACTTAAACAGGATCCCATGCTAACAGTTATGCCTTTTGTAAAAACATCAAATATTTCTGTTATTCGTTACTGGTAAACATAAAAAGACAGTGGTTTTTGTGGGTTGTTTTTTTTTGCTTTTTGAGTCAGTCTTAATTCCCAATAGCAGCCTGAAAAAGTCAATTCTATTTTCTTGGCAAGATTTCAGAAGTGGTTTGCCACTGTCTTCTTCCTATGATTGAAAGAGAGAAAGACTTTGCCAAAGTCAACCAGTTGACTTCATGCCTAAGGCAAGCCTAGAGCTTAGGTCCTGGTTTCTATCATAATCACTTATACTGCCAACAAAGAGATTTTCATTTCTGACATAACCATTTCATATTTTCAGTGATGCCTGACAACCCCAACTTTCCTTATCGGAGATATGACCGACTTCCTCCAATTCACCAGTTCTCTATTGAGAGTGACACGGATCTCTCAGAAACAGCTGAACTTATTGAGGAATATGATGTGTTCGATCCGACTAGGCCTCGACCCAAAATCATTCTAGTCATAGGTAAGGAAACAAAAAATGAGACTGACCTCAACAAAACCAGGTAAAAAAAATTCTTAGATTGGCAGTGGCTTTTAATAATGGAGCTGCTGGGTCAATGAATGTCAGAGTTTTTGTTGTAGAGGACTACGACCTGTTGCTTAAAATGTTGCATAATAAACTTCCTCTGAAACACATACACTGATACCTCGTCTTACAAACGCTTCATCATACAAACTTTTCGAGAAACAAACCCGGGGTTTAAGATTTTTTTGCCTCTTCTTACAAACTATTTTCACCTTACAAACCCACTGCCGCTGCTGGGATGCCCCGCCTCCGGACTTCCGTTACCAGCGAAGCACCCGTTTTTGGGCTGCTGGGATTCCCCTTAGGCTCCCTTCCATGGGAAACCCCACCTCCGGACTTCCATGTTTTTGTGATGCTGCAGGGGAATCCCAGCAGTGCAAAAACGGGTGCTTCGCTGCCAACGGAAGTCCGGAGGTGGGGTTTCCCAGCGAGGGGAGCCTCAGTGAAATCGCAGCATCGCAAAAACACAGAGGTCTGGAGGTGGGGTTTCGAGGACTTCGGTGTTTTTGCGATGCTGTGATTTCACTGAGGCTCCCCACGCTTGGAAAGCCCACCTCCGGACTTCCATTGCCAGTGATGCTGGGATTCCCCTGCAGCATCGCAAAAACACAGAAGTCCGGAGGTGGGGTTTCGCATGGAGTGGAGCCTCAGGGGAATCCCAGCAGCGCAAAGCCGGGCGCTTCGGCTGGCAAAAGGGGTGAATTTTGGGCTTGCACGCATTAATCGCTTTTCCATTGATTCCTATGGGAAACATTGTTTCATCTTACAAACTTTTCACCTTAAGAACCTCGTCCCAGAACCAATTAAGTTTGTAATACAAGGTATCACTGTAGTTGCAAATAGAGCTAAATCTCTATAGATCAGGGATATCAAACTCGCGGCATCACAGCATCGTCACATGACATATCACAACTTTTCTCCCTTTGCTAAACCAGGTATGTTGGGAGGACCAACATGTGATGCATCCAGCCCACAGGCTATGAGTTTGACAGCCCTGCTGCAGATTGAACTGTAAAAAGATAAAATCTAATGTGGTGGTTAAATCTAACAGGATTAAAAAACACACTAAGGACACTGGCACCATTGCTGGGAATCTGTTCCTTACTACTCTTCCTTTTTTGTGATGGTGTATACTAGTTTGAGGAATCATGCTTCTGATTCTGTTCTGCTAACTGGATAATCTTCTGTCAGTATATCTTTAGCACCATCATCCTGAGCAAACATGGGCAATAGGAGAAGGATTGTTCAAAATGTGACCATTTCATCAACATGATGAGCTCAGGGTTGTGATAGCTGGGAGTTACAATTCAGGAAGAACTCCTAGCATTGTTGTCATATCCATTTATGCAACACCACACTAAAGTTATTGGTAGGGGTATTAAGGCACCAATAGCTGCCCATGGTTTGATCAATAGAAAACTGAGGAGCTTGAGCAGTGATGGTGAATCTTTCTTAGTTTGCGTGCCAAAAGGGGTGTGTGTGCGTGTGCTAGCATGCGTGCACATGCCCACACTCCTTCCCTACTCCCCTACGCATGCGTGCACCCTCTCTGCGCTGCTCTTCGTGCATGTGCACAGGCCTTTCTGAAACCTGGTAGGTGAAAAAAATGCCCAAATGGGCATACTGGAAGTTTGGGAAAACACACTTCCGATTTGCCATTGTGCTGTTTTTGCACTCTGGAAAGTTCAGGGAAGCTTCCTGAAGCACTGGAGTGCAAAAAACAGCACAATGGGCAAAACGGAAGTTTGGAAAACGCACTTCCAGTTTGCCCATTGTGCTGTTTTTTGCACTTTGGGGCTTCATGAAGCTTCGCTGAACCCTCTGGAGTGCAAAAGCCCAGCACAATGGCAAACCAGAAGTGTGTTTTTCCAAACTTCTGATTTGTCCGTTGGGCATTTTTTTTGCCTCCAGGGTTTCAAGCTTGACCCCAGGGTTTCAAGCTTCCCTCAAGTGTCCAGAGTGTGAAACGGCCTTTCCCCAGGCTGAAAATCAGCTGGCCAGCGCGCACATGTGTGCTGGAGCTGTTACAGCCAAATTTTCGCGTGCCTTCTGGCTCTGTGTGCCGCCTGTGGCATGCGTGCCATACATTTTCCATCACAGAGCTAGAGGATAACAGGTGGTGTCATTTCTGCTTTGTGGTGTTTGCAATGAAAAAGTACCATAAGAGTTGATAGACTAATGAGCTCCTTCTGTATAGCTCCATGAAAGCTGATAAATTTACTTTATACATTCAATGATATCCAAAGTTACATTTTCCGATCAGCTTCTGTTGTGTTGACTTCTAGTATATCTTGAAGGTTTGGGAAAGACTGACCTAGATTCTAACTCAAATTATTCATGATTGAAAGATTGTTACAAGTTTGACTTCGAGGCTCATTTAGGATGGTAGGAGAAGGATATTTGGGCAATGAATCTGACAAAACTTGGTAAGGCCTTTGTTTTTCCTTATAGGTGGACCCGGCAGTGGTAAAGGAACCCAGAGCTTAAAAATAGCAGAACGCTATGGTTTTGAGTATATCTCTGTGGGTGAATTGTTAAGAAAGAAGATCCATAGCACAAGCAGCAATCGAAAATGGAGTCTGATCGCTAAGATAATTACAACTGGGGAATTAGCCCCACAGGTAAAAACAACAAGAAGCCTTCACAGTTATACGTGCATGTGTTTTTTCCCCAGCAACATTTGAGAATGTATCTTAAAACAGAAATATATATATTTCTTTTTTGTTGTTTATTCAAGGAAACCACAATTACTGAGATAAAGCAAAGATTAATGCAAATTCCTGATGAGGAAGGTATTGTCATTGATGGATTTCCACGAGATGTTGCCCAGGCTCTTTCCTTTGAGGACCAAGTAAGCTGTTTATTATTTTGGCTGCAGCTACTTTGAATATATCCTGTTTCCCAAAATAAATGTATTTAATGTATTCCAGTACTGTTTTGCATAGTAAATTTGCATCTCAAATTAAATTCTAGGAAGGAAGTAATAAATTAGAACAATAGAAAAATAGGAAGATGAATACTGGTAGGAGCACTAAAATAAGAGTGTATTTTATTATATAGTTGTATGCATATTGAAGAAAGTTGGAGGTACCAACTCTTTAATGACATTTTTGATGTTCGATTTATTATTATTATTATTATTATTATTATTATTATTATTATTATTAATTAGATTTGTATGCCGCCCCTCTCCGTAGACTCGGAGCAGCTTACAGCAATGATAAAAACAATATATAATGACAAATCTAATAGTTAGAATCTAAAATAACAATAATACATTTAAAAAGTCTAAAAAATAAGAAACTCCAATATATGAAAACATACATACAGTCATATCATACACAAAAAACTACATAGGCAGGGAAGATGTTTCAGTCCCCCCATGCTTGACGACAGAGGTGGGTTTTAAGGAGTTTACGAAAGGCAAGGAGGGTGGGGGCAGTTCTAATCTCTGGAGGGAGCTGATTACAGGGGGTAGGAGCCACCACAGAGAAGGCTCTTCCCCTGGGTCCCGCCAAATAACATTGTTTAGTTGACGGGACCCGGAGGAGACCAATTCTGTGGGACCTAACCGGTCGCTGGGATTCGTGCGGCAGAAGGTCTCATAGATACCCTAGTCCGGTGCCATGAAGGGCTTTATAGATGATGACCAACACTTTGAATTGTGACCGGAAACAGATTGGCAACCAATGCAGACTGCGGAGTGTTGGAGTAACATGGGCATATGTCACTTTTCCCATTGTTCCTCACCTCCACCTTTTTGTCTTTGTTGTAATTTGGTATGTTACTTTTTTTGTTTTTTGAAATGTAATAACATTCTTTTTTTCAAAAAAAGAATACGAACAGAAAAGACAATCTAAACAAAGTAATTTATCCAGAATTCACATAGTGAAGTAGGGTTCATAAGAAAGATCTTCAATAAGTGTCTAAGAAATGTTAATATATTTACTTAAACAAAGAGATTATTTTCTCCACCCCATCCAATAATTACATTTGAATAATTTGCAGAATTGCTGTGGAGATTATTTAATGGGAAGAGACATTGAAAAGAAAGCAAAATTGGGTTTGGAATGGCAAAAGCAATGGTGGCAATTTTTTCATATCTTTTTTCTCAAGGCAGATATTCACTTCCTACTATCCCCTCTCGCCCCCCTCCCCAACTGTATTCTTTCTCTCATTGTAATGCCTTGCAGTTTGCTATAGAAACATAGAAACATAGAAGACTGACAGCAGAAATCTCATGGTCCATCTAGTCTGCCCTTATACTATTTTCTGTATTTTATCTTAGGATGGATATATGTTTATCCCAGGCATGTTTAAATTCAGTTACTGTGGATTTATCTACCACGTCTATTTCTGATGGAAGATTGAATTAGAATGTGGCAAGGATATACATATGCATATGAGAACAAAACAGTGCTATAGACAAATGGTTGATAAATGAATTTATTTTACAAGCACGTTAACTTTAATTAGTGATTATTACTTCAGTTAATTCACACACTCACATTTCTAGTGGAGGGATTTGACAGATTGGTTTCTACTGGAATCAGCAACTCCTAATTGATAAGGTGGGCAAATGCCAATGTCTTACAGTGGATTTCTGTTTGTCTTGGGAAGGAGGAGAATAGTTCAGGACAGAGAGCGTACAGGCAGTGCTACAAAGAAATAAGCTACAAGGAGTCATGTGATAAAACTCTGTAGAAGTAATCTTCAAGTTACAACCATATTTGGGAACACAGTTTATGTTGTTAAATAAAACAGTTGTTAAATTAGTCATACCTGATTTTTATTGCAACGGTTGTAAAGTGAATAACTGCAGTTGTTAAGTATAATAGTAGCAATAGCACTTTAGACATATACCGCTTCACAGCACTTTATAGCCCTCTCTAAGTGATTTACAAAGTAAGCATATTGCTCCCATCAATCTGGATCCTCATTTTACCTACCTTGGAAGGATGGAAGGTTGAGTCAATTTTGAGCTGGTCAGGGTTGAACTGCCAACATTTGGCATTCAACAGAAGTAGCCTGCAGTACTGCATTCTAACCACTTTGCCACCACAGCTCTCCAACAACTAGCTGGGAAGATTTAAAATGGCAAGTAACATGATTCCAGGATGCTGCAACTATTGTAAATACATGCTAGTTGCCAATCACTGAATTGTAATCACATGAATGGATCTGGTCATAAATGCGAGGACCAGTCATGTCATTTTTTCAGTGCCATTGTAACGTCAAATAGCCTCTAAACTTATTTATTTATTTATTTATTTATTTATTTATTTATTTATTTCCTTTCTTTCCTTCCTTCCTTTCTTTCTTTCTTTCTTTCTTACTTACTTACCGTACTTACTTACTTACTTACTTACTTACTTACTTACTTACTTACTTACTTACTTACTTACTTACTTACTTAATTATTGGACTTGTATACCGCCCCTCTCCAGGGACTCAAGGCGGCTCACAACATATACCAAAAACATAACAATACAGTTTATCCAATTAATACACTAAAAAGATTATTAAAAATTCCAACTTTAAAACATTCATTTGCATTCATTCAATAATCACACTAATGATTATAAGTAGAGGATTATCTGCAGTTCTTGGCACTTGCAGCAGGACCTCCCTAACTGATAGCAATAGCAACAGCATTTAGACTTATATACATCTCCATAGTGCTTCACAGCACACTCTGGACAGTTTACAATGTTAGTATTATTTGTCTATTGTCCTTAATTATCTAGGTCCTCATTTTACTGGCTTCCGAAGGATGGAAGCCTGAGTCAAACGTGAGGATCAAATTCTAAGCTGTGGGCAGAGTTTGACTATAATACTGGACTTAACCACTGTACCACCAGATATATCTGTTAATACAGTGTTTAAAAAAAATTATGGCATTTGCATTGCGACTTCATGGCACATGGCACATGAATGTTTCCAAATGTAAAATAATGCACTTGGGGAAAAGGAATCCTCAATCTGAGTATTGTATTGGCAGTTCCATGTTAGCAAAAACTTCAGAAGAGAAGGATTTAGGGGTAGGGATTTCTGGCAGTCTCAAAATGGGTGAGCAGTGTGGTCAGGCGGTAGGAAAAGCAAGTAGGATGCTTGGCTGCATAGCTAGAGGTATAACAAGCAGGAAGAGGGAGATTGTGATCCCGCTATACAGCGCGCTGGTGAGACCACATTTGGAATACTGTGTTCAGTTCTGGAGACCTCACCTACAAAAAGATATTGACAAAATTGAACGGGTCCAAAGACGGGCTACAAGAATGGTGGAAGGTCTTAAGCATAAAACATATCAGGAAAGACTTAATGAACTCAATCTGTATAGTCTGGAGGACAGAAGGAAAAGGGGGGGACATGATCAAAACATTTAAATATGTTCAAGGGTTAAATAAGTTTCAGAAGGGAAGTGTTTTTAATAGGAAAGTGAACACAAAAACAAGGGGACACAATCTGAAGTTAGTTGGGGAAAGCTCAAAAGCAACATGTAACTGAATTTAAACATGCGTGGGATAAACATATATCCATCCTAAGATAAAAACACAGGAAATAGTGTAAGGGCAGACTAGATGGATCATGAGGTCTTTTTCTGCCGTCAGTCTTCTATGTTTCTATTGGCAACCTCTGATCCAACAGTAGGCCCAAGTGCGTTTGCATTGTTATATCACAGAACATATTTTATCATCCACACAAATACCTAAGAATGTCCATGGTAATCACTCCCAAATGGTAATCATTCCCAAATCGTTCACCAATTACTGTTACGTGCAGTGTCCAGATGCTACATTTTTGCAGTAGCTGCCTCTTTCAAATTAATGAGCATCGACTCAGGTTATTTATAAATACCTAATTATAGGCTGATAAGAGATCATTTTGTAGGCACACGTTTGGGAAATCTGATTCCATGATTCCAGAAGCAGACAGAAAGGCAGCTAACAATGGCGATAATCTTGGCTGTGTAATTAAATTGTTCCAAAGAGGGGGAAAAACATCTAAGTTAACAAATCATATTTTTCATACATCAATAATTGGAAATGCAACAAGGAAAGGTTATTCTTTAATTGCACATTTTCAGTTACTTATTCGAGCACAGTTTCAGCAGCACGTTGTTGTCACAAGAAGCTGCAGCTTAGAAGTTACTGCAAGCTGCTAACTCAGAATGCAAGTCTGAATCTGTTTTTGGTAATACATGCATTAAGGTAACCCCTAAAGTGGGCAAGGGGGCCTAGAGGGCGCAAGAGGGCCTAGCACTTAAGATGCTGGGCTTATCGACCAGAAGGCTGGCAGTTTGAGACCCAAATACCTGTGACGGGGTGAGCTCCTGTTCTTGCCCCAGCTCCTGCCAACCTAGCAGCTCAAAAGCAAGCAAATGCAAGTAGATAAATAGGTACCACTTTGTGAGAAGGTAACACCATTCCGTGAGCCTTGGCATTTAGTCATGCCCATGGAAGAATCTTCGGACAAAACTAGCTCCCTTGGCTAGGAAACAGAGATTAGTACCAGCTTCTAGAGTCAGACATGACTAGTCAGGGAACATGTTTACCTTTTTAAATATGCACATTATGTAATCTTTTTCATTTAAAAATTGCAGTTTGTATTATTACAAGGTTCTTTTTAAAAATACAATAAAAATATAGCATGAAAGCCAGATTCTGAGACACTACAGTTAAAAAACAACAGCGTGCATTTTCTGCCATATAAAATTAAGATTTGTCAACATACAACTTCAATTTGTGCCAATGATTTATACTGCAAATTATTGTAGTGAAAATGGCTTGTATATGAAATAAATCCTTATGATCTTTTAAGGATATAAAAGGATTTTACATCCTGCTAATCATACATTTGATTTCTTTCGTTTAAGATTGGTGTGATATAATAAAGCCAGTTATAATTTTGGGAGTAATGATTTATGGCAGAAGTGGGCAGGAATATTATCTCTATTCCTCCCCACTTCAGGTTGAAAAGCTTTTTAAAAAATTGTTAAACTTGGGGTTTATATTACAATTCAGATGTTACAGTAAGCCCTCACCTATCGTGGGTGTTATGTTCCAGACCCGGCCGCGATAGGTGAAATCCGCGATGGGGAATTTATCGACTGATAGTACTTATTTAAGTATTTATATTGTAATTGTTTGGTAAGTTTTCATTGTTTTAAGTGTTTATAAACCCTTCCCACACAGTATTTATTTTAGATACAGTATTTAAATACAGTATTTACAATTTTAGATATATATTTTTTTGAAAAACCTGCCGATCGAGTTCTGCGGGCTGTTTAAATCTGCCAATCGACTTCCTCAGAAACCCGCGAACCAGCGAAGATCCGCAAATTATTTTTCTCATCAATATTTCTTGAAAACCCGCGATGAAGTGAAGCCGCAGTAGCTGAAGCTTGATATAGCGAGGGACTACTGTACTTCAATTTTTAAAGTGGTTGAAAATAGTGGTGTTTATTAACCATCTTGTTACTGAAATTTGATGAGGCAGTTGTAAGGATTTGAAAGTTTAAAATTTAAAATTCTTGTCCTAGTTTATAACCTCAGTATCTATTTATTTAGTGTCTCTCTAAAAGACAACCTTTCCGTTCTTTTCAGTTATTTTATAAGGTGAGAGTTTCATTATAATTTATTTCTATTTAAATCAAGTTGTACCATTCATGTGTTTGGAATTTATTTCCCCTTCTGATCAGTTATTGCAAAATACAGGGAGACTAAATTAGGCACAGGCCAGCTCCAGGGATAATTCCTCATAGTAGGCAGCTCTTTCAAAGCTTTATATTCTTTTTCACATGGGCCTTTTCAAGCATGCATTCACTTCATCAAATACCAGTTCCAACAGTTCCACCTCAAGTATCCAAACCCCCCTGTTGCAGTATTCTCCTGCATCTGCCTCAACCAAACCAATTATTTTGCAGGCATGATTCTTTAAAGAGTCTCTTTAATAAAATTTATTGAGAAGAAAAAGACAAGGGCACAAAGATTCTGGCAATTGAACTATTTCCCCATCTAAAAATCAATATATTCTTATAGTAGGCTAGGTTGGAGACTTCCTACCTGATAATAGTAACATGTGGCCAGTCTCTTCACTAATGTAGTTGGTAGCGGAAATTTTGAGTAGTTCGGAGAATGCATTATTTTACATTTTCCAAATGTAAAATAATGCACTTGGGGGAAAGCAAGTAGGATGCTTGGCTGCATAGCTAGAGGTATAACAAGCAGGCAAAGGGAGGTTATGATCCCGCTATATAGAGTGCTGGTGAGGCCACATTTGGAATATATCCATCCTAAGATAAAATACAGAAAGTAGTCTAAGGACAGACTAGATGGATCATGAGGTCTTTTTCTGCCGTCAGTCTTCTATGTTTCTGTTTCTAACCGGCAAATATCACCTCTGACTGGCCCCAGAGTGGGTTGGGAATGGAGATTCTGCAATATTCTGCTCCCCAGGAGTGGGAAAAAATGGGGATTTTACAGTAGCCTTTGATGGGAAAAGAGATTGTGCAGTATCTTTCCCCTGCCAAGCCCATCAAGCCATGCCCACAAAACCAGTTTTGGTTGGTTGGTTGGTTGGTTGGTTGGTTGGTTTATATTATTTATTTATTCATTCATTCATTCATTCATTCATTCATTCATTCATTCATTCATTCATTCATTCATTCATTCATTCAATTTTTATGCCGCCCTTCTCCTTAGACTCATGGCGGCTTACAACATGTTAGCAATAGCACTTTTTAAACAGAGCTAGGCTATTGCACCCACAATCCGGGTCCTCATTTTACCCACCTCGGAAGGATGGAAGGCTGAGTCAACCTTGAGCCGGTGATGAGATTTGAACCGCTGACCTTCAGATCTACAGTCAGCTTCAGTGGCCTGCAGTACAGCATTCTACCTGCTGCGCCACCCCGGTTGCTTGCTTCCTGAGGGCTCTCAGGATGGCAGACAAAGCATGCAATGGAATCGGCTTCTAACAGAGCAATCAGAGTGCTTTTGCTTAACCTAATCCTATGTAGCTTCTACTCCGGTAATCTCACACTACTAACCAGAGCATGCAAAACTTTTTCTAGACCAATCCTTGAATACAGCTCATCTGTCTGGAACCCACACTGCATTTTGGACATAAGCACTCTAGAAAACGTCCAGAGATACTTTACTAGAAGAGCCCTCCACTCCTCCACTCACAACAGAATACCCTACGCAACTTGATTTACAATCCTAAGTTTAGAAAGCTTAGAACTACGTCACCTTAAACACGACCTAAGCATAGCCCATAAAATCATCTTCTACAATGTCCTTCCTGTCAACAACTACTTCAGTTTCAACCACAATAACACCCAAGCACACAACACATACAAACTTAAAGTAAACTGCTCCAAATTCGACTGCAGGTAATACAAGTTTAGTAACCGAGTAGTTGATGCATGGAGCTCGCTTCCTTACTCTGTAGTATCATCACCTAACCTCTGAAACTTTATCCTTAGACTATCCACTGTTGACCTCTCCCGATTCTTAAGAGGTCAGTAAGGGGCATGCATAGGTGGACCAGTGTGCCTTCCATCCCCTTCCTAATGTTTCTCTCTTATTAGTATCATGTATATAAACATTTTTATATCTTTGTATACTACCAATATGTACTTGACAAAGTAAAAAAATAAAATAAATGTCATGGATATGTATAATTTGTATAATGATGTATTGACAATTTTATGTTATTTGCATGCATTTACATAATTTGCATTATAAATCGATGCAAATGTTATTTACAGTTCAATTAGTTAATTATATGAATTAGTGCAAGTAATATAAAACACCAATTATGTCATTATGCTAATGAAGTAAATACGTCAATTATCTATTTTGACGTTTAGCAGATATTTAGGTTTAACAAAACCCTCTTCTTTCCAAATAATCCATTAACTTGAGCTTTTACTTATATTAGAAATAGAATTAAACCTGACACTTCAGAAGTTGAGTGGTTGATGGTTCTATGTAAGCATGGCCAATTTTGTAATCTGGAAATGTTGAAACAGTTTCAGAACTCCTTTCTTGATATTAAATACCTCTGATCTTTTCAAGGAGTGAATGCAGTGAATAAGCCCAGGGTACAGTAGAGCAATAATGGTATTGAAAAAAAGTGCCAGGTTCAATGAAACAAAGATTATGATCCATTTCAGCCGCGGTGGACATCTTATTACTCTGCCATTCTTTCCCTTCCATGCAGAGTTGGTTAGCAAAACTATTTACTGTATAGAGTTTTTACAATTCAATCATTGGAATTGATATAAACAAATCATCCTTTTACATGGGAAGTATAGCAAATAGGACAAAATGAGAGGTGATATGAGATCACTCATTTACATTCTTAACCTCTGGCTGTTCTGCCTCAGATCTCATTCATTCATTCATTCGCTCGCTCGCTCGCTCGCTCACTCATTCATAAAATATATTGGCCATCCATCTTAACCACAAGGTAACTTGGGACAATTTTTAACTCTCAGTCCAGTTTCCTGCCACTAACTCAGCTCATTTTCATTTTCATTTCATTTTCCTCACATAGGAGAACCTTTTCGGGTGTGAAAACTTTATCTCCTATCTCCTGTTTTTTCAGACTAAGTTTATCACCTAAACATAGGGCTGTCCGTCTAGAAAAATCACAGGACAGAATGGCAAATAGTATTTAGCTGCACCATTCTATTCTTTTTTTTAAAAAAAAAGTTTTTTATTTTTATTCTTATGCAGATATTTCTCATATTTATCATCTCATTCCTCATTTCATTCTTTCTCTTTCTTCTTCCCTTCTCCTCCTCCTCCTTCTAAACCTAATCCCCCTTCCCTCTCCTTCTCCTCTTCTTTACTTCCCTTCCTGCCCTCTCTCCTAACTGTCTTGTCTTGTCTTTTCTTGTCTTCTCTTGTCTTCTCTTCTGTACTTTCTTCATTTTTCTGAAATGGTATTCCAGCATCCTTGAATTCTTTTACACAATCTTCCATTTTTCATATTTTATTTATGTTTTTATCTATTAATATGCTTCAAATTTAAGATTTTCTCTTCCTCCCCCTTCCCTAACCCTTCATCTCCTTCAAGTGTTACATCTGGGTTACATCATTCACTTATATTCAAACTTCTTTATTTATATTCATTTTCTAACTATAAAACTTCCCCCAAATCTTGTAATACAATGAATCTGCTTTATCTTTTAACCTTAATGTTAATCTGTTCATTTCAGTGCAGTCCAAATTTTTCTTTATCATCTCCAGGAATGATTCCTGCTTTCCAATTTTATGCAAATACAATTCTAGCTGCTGTGATTGTATGTATTATTAAATATATATCTTTTGATAAAATTCCTAATAGAAAAACTTCTGGTTTTAAGTCTGTCTTTCTTCCATTTTATATCTTAATTCAAAATTTTCTTGCTTCTGTACATGTCCACCATGTATGATAATAAGAATCTGCTATTTGCTAAAATTTCCAATATTTTACTGATTTATCTTTAAACAATTTATATATTTTTTCTTTATATGCTATTGCCATGGTTAATTTGTAATTTCTTTCCCATATTTGTTGCCATTTATCCAGTTCTATCATTTATTTATTTATTAGATTTGTATGCCGCCCCTCTCCGTAGACTCGTATATATATATCATATATCCAAAATTCCTCATTCAAATTATCATTGTTTCTTTTACCACTGCTTCTCTCTCTAATTCAGCTTGTAACAAATAACTATATAATTTCTTAATCATGTTTCATCATTCCCTGTCAATATCTCATCTAATTCCGAAATATTCATCATAAATCTATCTTCTTTTTTATCTTTTTCATATCTTGATTGTAGATATGATTGTAGATTGTCTTACGAACTTAATTGGTTCCAGGACGAGGTTAAAATATCTTTATATCTTATAACATTTCTTAAGTTAATAATATTTGGATGTACAAGTGCTTTCATTGTTGAAAGCCACAGTGCTATTTCCATATGATGTTTTACTTTTACTTTTCCCCAACCTGTTAACAAACTGTTCCTTAAACAATGCTTCTTAAAATATTGAATGTATTTTATTCTTCCCATACCATAAAAAAGAATGCCAACCTATTTGCAAATCGTGACCTTCTAGACCTTACAATTTTCAGGAGAATCCATTCTTTCAACCATGTTAATTCTGCTGCTTGATAGTATATTTCCCAAATGGTAGGTACCTTATAGTATATTTCCCAATTAGGTACACCAAAACCACTCTCAGTCTTGCTTCCTGTAGAAGTTTCATTTTATTTCTTGCTTTTTCCCTTGCCAAATGAATTTCCTTATTGTCTTATTTAACTTTTCAGAAAAAGCTCTCTCTTCAAAATCATTTGAAGCAAATACAATATTCTCGGCAATATATTCATTTTAATTATTGCTTTTCTACCCTTTAATAACATTTTAAAATTCTTCAATTTTTCCAAGTCTACTTCAATTTGCATTCTCAATTTGTTATAATTATCTTCTTTCATTGTTATATATCTTGCCGTTAAATATATACCCAAATATTTAATCTTTTTTTATTTTCTGGATGCCCAATTTATCTTCCAATTTTCTCTTTTGTTTTTCTGTCATATTTTTCACTATCATTTTCATATTTTTTTAATTAATTTTTAACCTTGCCACTTCTCCATATTGTTCTATTTGTGTTAATGTTTTAGGGCCAATCTCTATTGGATCTTCCATTATTAACACCAAATTATCTGCAAAAACCATTTGTTTAGAATACTATAGTTTTCCCACTTGGGCAGGAGGTTGGACTAGAAAACTTCCTTGGTCTCTTCCAGTTCTATGTTCTAATTAAATGACACTGCTGTCAGAAATCTACAATATCTTCATGTAATAAGATCTTTGGTACTTGATCTCTTCCAATCAATTATATTGGCCTCAAATGAGCACAGTTGGAAAGTTTTCTTGGTTCTTTTGCTAGATTTAGCTTTAAGCTGACCTGATGTATATAGTGATGACCCTCTTAGAATGTCGGTCTACTATAGTAACACCATGCTGAATAAGGCAGCTTCTTGAATAAAATGATGGATTACTGGGTTCTGTATTGCTATTGTAACATCTACCTTAGCCAGAAAATTAATTAAATGTAGTACAGTATTTCTATCCTTGGGAAAGTTCTGATAAGGACTTCTGAAAAAATCAGAATTGTTTTTTTTAAAGTGCCTTTAGAGCTTCAGAGAATTGACAAATATTTGAAAGCTGTTTACATTCCAGGCCCTCGCTTAACATTTCAAACTCTTTACATTCTAGGCACATAAATGCTGAGAAAAAGGTCTGGCTTTATACTAACCTGTAATTCAGGCGGAAGGACCATGAAACATCTGCAAGACTAATGTGTTTAATATTCCCTTCAAATAAAAAATACCTGAACAATTTTCATACATTCTTTAATTTCCGAGTACCAGTTTCATTCCAGTGCAATTTTCATCCTTGTAAACTAGGCTAATACTTTTGTTTATCATAGTTAATCCAGATTTATTTGTAGATAAATTGTAAGAGTTGAGACCCTTTTTGTTAAGGTAAATCAAATTTTCCAGTCAATGCATCCTATAATGTATAGTGTGACAAAAATATGAACAAAATCACTAGCCATAGCAAAACTGCAATCTTAGTTCAGGTCGAAGAGAAACATACTGGCTTAAATAGTCTATAAATAATTTCACTTATCTTCCATTTCACTGGGCACGTGACTTAGTTTTACTTAAATGTATTCAAGTGAATAAAATTAGTCATTAGTCATGGCATACTTAAGTATTGGTACATTTAATCTATTTGAATCCGAGTCTATGGATTTCTTGCAATAACATTTCCCCATTCACCTTTTTTGAGAGGTTGCAGGTGCAAGTTTTTGTTCCTCGGGGCTAATGTGATTGAAATGAATTGGAAAGACTTGATAGGCCATCATCATCAGAATACCAAGCATGAAAGAGATCACTGGATTGATTCATAATAGATGTGATCCCTTGATGACTGCATTGTAGTTGACTTGCATGCAGAAATGATGGAGAATATTGATACCATCTTCAACAGTATTTTCAGTCTGCTAGGTTCACAAATTCAGGTTATTGTTGTCTTCAAGGATGGGAAAAGGCAAGCAAGAGAAAACGTGCTAAGATACTGTGATAGTAACTCTACCACTATACTTGTGTGTAACCTTATGATGCAAGTACAAAAGGGCAGAGTTTGCATTGGAGTAATGATGAAAATTGGCATCAGTATAGCTAGGAAAATCTGTCTGTGGTTCCCAATTTTTAGGTGCAGAATCAAATTATAAATCAGGTGAACCCCCTATACTTATTTTAGGTTGAATTCACATCACCTTTGAAGATCAGTGTAACAAATATTATTTTAATTTGTCATTTCTGAGTAGGATGTCCTAAAGGCAATGGAACTATGCCTATTATTATTATTATTATTATTATTATTATTATTATTATTATTATTATTTATTAGACTTGTATGCTGGGTAGGGAATGGGGATTTTGCAGTATCCTTCCCCTGCCATGCTGCCAAATGACATCATGCCCACCAAGCCATGCCCACATAACCAGTAGTATTTTTTTTAATCCCACCACTGAGTGTGAAATGTCAGTTCTAGAAGTATTTAATTATATGTAATGCTTTAACTGTCAAAGTCCTGCACCGTTTTTACTGATTATAGTTATGTTCATGAACTACCGTATTTTTCGGTGTATAAGACGCATTGGTGTATAAGACGCACCTAGATTTTAGGGGAGGAAAACAAGGAAAAAAGTATTCTGAACCAAAGGGTGTAGTATTATATTGTTTAATAAAATACCAGTGTAGCAGAATACTTTTTACAACCATGTACACTTTTTAAAACCATGTACACTTTTTACAAACTTTAAACTTGACAGCTTTAAGACTTGTGGACTTCAACGCCCAGAATTCCTCCACCAGTCATGTTACCTCAGGAATGGGAGTTGAAGTCCACAAACCTTATTCTTGCCAGGTTTGAAGACCCTTGTGCTCCTAATCCCTAACTCGGGAGTCTTCAAACTTGACAGCTTTAAGACTAGTGGACTTCAACTCCCAGAATTCCTCCACCAGTCATACTAGATGAGAAATGGGAATTGAAGTCCATGAGCCTTAATCTTGGCAGGTTTGAAGACCCTTGCACTCCTAACCCCTAACTCAGGGGTATTCAGATTTGACAACTTTAAGACAAGTCTTGAACCTGTCAAGTTTGAAGACCCATGATTTTTAGACTGACTTATAATTGCCATTTTCCCTCCACCACCATATTCAACTGCAATTCTGGTTAAATGCTGATTTTTAACAATTAACATAAACTTGGGTAAAAGATTGGTGGGGGGAAGAAGAAATCCAACGAGTAGGAAAGTTGAACTGAGATTTTAAAAAATCGATTATTGAGTCTTTCATTTGGAAAGAAATTGATGACACATCAGGTATCTGATTTTACCTGTAGGCATAAGAAAGTGCCTAGATAACACACTGAGCTGTTCCCTAAGTGGTGCACCAGTTTCTTCCACATTTTGGAAACACAGAAAGACACAGAGAAATAATAATACTGTAAGATCAAAAACCATAGAAGCCCTTACAATACAGCTAGCCGATCATTTTGCTAGATTTTACCAATTCATTCGGCTGGGATTCCAACCCTGCATGAGGTAAATGGTATGTCTTGTAACCACCTTCGGATATGGGGGAAAAGAATTCAAATCCCTTAACTCTTAATGAAAGACAAGGGAAAGAGTCCCCACCCTCAATTTCCTCACGGAGTGGGAAGGAGTCCTATCTGCTCCTAAACTCCTTCTTTTACCCTCGAGCTTCTTATTAGATGTTGGAAAAAATCTCACGGCCATTCTCCCAAATAGACCTGGTGAGAGAGGATGGGGGGGAGGAGGAGCAGGTCTCCAAGGCTGCTTCTTCTGAAATGCGTCCTTGAATGATGGCCGGGAAGCCCCTCGCAGGCATCAAGCCTGGAGAAAGCGGAGCCCGGGCCCACTGGAACGGCAGCTGGGTCCAGGCAACTAACTATGCAGCTCGTTTCTAAAGGGGCCTTGCACAGTTGCCTTACCTCACCCGGCTTGGCTGAGGCAGGGGCAGCCAAGTTCGAGGGTGCTCGGAGCGAAGCTGTCTCAGCCAAGCCAGGCGAGCATTCTCCTTCTTATCTGCACGGCCCAAGTGCTGTGGGGAGGGTGTTGGAGGGCCCGCTGCAGCAGAGGAGAAGGGCCTCCTGGGCTGTTCTGCTGGTGCGGCTGCCCTTTCCTCCTCTGCTGCACCAACAAAGGACTTCCGTTCCCGGGCACGGCTGCTGCAATTGCTCTCATTACAGAAGAAACTCAGGGGTTTGCTGCTCATCTTGGCTGAGGTGGGTGGGCAGGTTCAAGGGTGCTCAGATCAAAGCTGCCTCAGCCAAGCTGGGGGAGCAGCTGTGCCAGGAGCGTGTCAGGTGCCGCCTCTCCCTGGTTGAGGCAGCTTCATCAGTCGCCATGCACTCCCAAAGATGCCCCCAAAAGTGGGAGATTGGGTGGGGGCCAATGGAGCCGAGCCCGCTCCTGCCGGACGATCAGGGCCAGCTGAGGCAGCTTCTCTCCGAGAGAGGCGGCACCTGACCGGCTCCTGCCAAGTCGCATGCCTGAGTCGAGCCTGCCACCTAACAACATGGTGCCGGTGCGGACGACAGCTCTGCCCCTTCAGGGCCTGTTCACCAACCTCCTCAGATTCGGCAGTGTCAGCTCCTCCAAGGGAAGCTGCTGAAGCTGCCTCAGCAATTGCCGCTGCCGCCTCAGCAACATTCGATGTTTAAGACGCACCCAATTTTTAAAGTGCTTTTTTGATGTAAAAAGGTCCGTCTTATACACTGAAAAATACGGTATATCAGTTTTGGATTTGCCAACCATTTTTCTCTCCTAGAGGAACTAAGAAGTCCATAAGCTTCCACCTATTTTTTGATTAATCTCAGATTATGGTAATATCTGCACTCTTAATTGTGGCTTATATTAACTGGGTTACTAAATAAAGCAGACTCATAAATCATAATTTGAAACAGTCTTAATTTCATAAACCGTACTAAGATTAGCATTCTTTATGCTGGTTCAAATCTCACGCTAAGTTGCATTAGTAAACAGTGGAAATGAAACTCCTGGAGGAAAGTAAAAAAGGACTCGGAAGCACAGCTTCATAACATCAAGCTATAGTTCTTATTCAGCCACTGTATATAATATTACAAGTCTTAGAAAGCTGTGTAGTTTCAGGTGCTTATTGAAGTGGCTTGATTCTTTACACTTTGAAATACATTTGGGCTTTCTAAGGAAAGTGCTAAAGAGCTGACTTGTGTAGGTGTTAAAGGCCCTGAAGCACAAACTGTGAAGGTTTGAGTTCTAGTCATGCCTTTGGCAAATGTTTTCTGAAAATGTTGTGAAGAAAACTGCAGGGAGAATTATCCAAGTAATCATTCAGAATCCAGAATGGTTAAAAATAGGAAAAGGAAGGAAGGAAGGAAGGAAGGAAGGGAAAGAAGGAAGGAAGGAAAGAAAGAAAAATAAAGATTTCTTAAAAACAAGATAGTAAGTAGTTTTTTTAAAAAAAAATCCTATGATGTAGTAAATATTAATTTGTGCTCAACGTACTTAACCTATCTCCTTCAGAAACCAGACAATAACTCAAGTGCGTGAAGAGTATTGTATAAGAGAAGCACAAAATGCTAGAACTAATGGACTGTCAGATGTTACTTGATTTGTGTTCTTTTTCTCAGAATAGCCAATTCTTAAATGATAGAAATTTATGAAAGAAAAAACGTTAACTGAGGCAATAGCTGTAGGACAGCATATGAAAACAAGCAAGTTTTGTCTTGAGTGCTTTTTGTTGTTATGGAAGTGTGATGCTCCCACCTAATAATGTCCATGTCAGCCTTTCATTTTTAAAAATGGGTATCTATAAAAGAAACATTTACTAAATCTGCTGAAGGATCAGGGTTTTTTTGTTGTTGTTGTTCAGTTGGAAGAACCATTGGGACTTTATCTGAACAATGTCATTGTCAAGGTCTAGCCTACTTTAAGTAGTGCCGGGATGTGTTCTTTTTTAAATGCTTGAGTAAAGGTGACCTACAGACTTTTATCCTGTAAAAAAATAAGATCCTGTCAAACGGCAGTAGAATTTCTCACATGAAATACATTTTTCCTTCCCAGGGGCATTTTTTGATAATTCAAAAGGCATGTGGTGATGATAATGTTATCTGGGTTTTAAAAAAAATGTTTTGGACTGTCACACATGAATTTTGCAGCTGTTCATAATGACTTTATTAGTAAAAGGAATAGAAATACTAAATATAATTCAAGTTTCATTGAACAACAACAACTGAATGCATGCATTATGACAGCATAATACATTATTATGATTATGTCTATTTCTTTTTCTACCTGCCAACTGTTTGCCTAAATTGGCAGGTAATATACTGTTAGTTAGCAAGAATAGAAGGTAGAAGCGTATGCATGAACATTTACTTGTGTTAATGTCTCTAAATATAGATTTAGAGAGCTTGCCTACAATTTTAATTATCCCCAATTTCTTCTCGTACAAATTTTCCATTAATGGTGCTTGGTACCTTGATATTGTGGCACATTGAAAATTATAGATTGGAATTTTTTGAGGTTTTACTAGAGGTTGACACCTAAAGATTGAATTTCTGATTATTATTTTCTCTCAGAGCACATATTCAGCCTATGTTCCCCAAATACAGAAGACTACATGCAGTTATTGATATTGGACCTCTGTTTTTAATGATCATTTGAGGAGTGGTGAAAAAGAAGTAGCAGTTGATGCTAAATTAGGCTACATTTCTTCATCGTTCCTGGCTTTCTCAAACATTTTACTCTTTCATTTTGTAATTAGAAAACTTGCATAGGGTGTCCATAAAGTTATTAGGAATTAAGTCCAATTCAAGGGAGCCCACGTTTATTTTTATAACTTTTTCTAAAGGTTTTATTTGTTTTGCTTTATAAAAATAAACACTTTTTTTTAATCCTTACGAACCTCTTCTAAATAGACTCCCTTTTTCAAGTTTGTCCTTTATTTTTTCCAAGAAAATATGATCACTGCAATCATGGCACCGGACCAGAATATCTCCGGGACCGCCTTCTGCCGCACGAATCCCAGCGACCGGTTCAGTCCCACAGAGTTGGCCTTCTCCGGGTCCCGTCGACTAAACAATGTCGTCTGGCAGGACCCAGGGGAAGAGCCTTCACTGTGGTGGCTCCTACCCTCTGGAACCAGCTCCCCCCTGAGATTAGGATTGCCCCCACCCTCCTTGCCTTTCGCAAACTCCTTAAAACCCACCTCTGCTGTCAGGCATGGGGGAACTGAAACATCTCCCCCTTGCCCATGTTGTTTTGGTGTTAGATTGATTGTATGCGTGTTTTAATATTCTGGGGTTGTTTTTATGAATTTTTAGCTTAAAATTGTAATTGGATTGGTGGGTATTGGATTTGTTATTATGTATTGTTTTTATCTTGCTGTGAGCCGCCCCGAGTTTTCGGAGAGGGGCGGCATATAAATCCAATAAATCTAATCTAATCTAATCTATAATGTGAGAAAGAAATGAAACATAAGGCTCAGTTTTGATCTAATAAACACCACACATGGATTAATGTATCCATAAGAAGCTGTAAAATTATTTCTTTGCATAGGACTTAGCATGATATGCAAACCAGGCATATCTATTTTATGAGGTATTTACATATATTCTTGGCCTCTGTGCATTGCTTTTGGACTTGTTTGTGATTCTAGCAGGAATCAAATTTCATCTTTATATATTTATAAACTTATAAATATATATTTACATATTCCAAATGTTTTCCCCCTTTCACTGTAAGCAAGATATCCATCTTTATCTCTATTATAGTGGGAAGAAGAAGGGAGGTACTATAACAAATTACATAATTGTTGATATACATCTCAAGTAAGCATATTCTATTTCCTTTCCCAAGAATTAGATGATGGAGAGGCTTTTTGTTGTGTCAGATTAGAAGTTAACAGAGGCTGAGCCAGCAGCCTAAGAATAGTTGAGTAACTGTTTTGAGGGAAGGTCATATCACCTTATGTCTATGCCCTTCATCTTTATTTCTCTTTCTTCCTTGTTTCAACTTAGTCTCTGTTTTCACCATTATGCTTCTCCTACTCAAAAATAAGTCCTCTGATTCTTCCTTCTCCAAGAATCCTCCTTTGAACAATCGTGGATTTTTCCTAAAAGCTGCTTTAAGAAATTTGTGTAAAGCAAAAGGTTGAGGTTATATTTCTTCTGTATTTTATGGCACTGAAAACAGTTGGAAGTCACCACTTTTTCTTTTTTGTCTTTCCACTTTCCTCTCTCTTTCTCTTCTATTCTTCTGTATTTTATTTTATAATGAAATTTAATAACTAATTCCTCAATCGGCCTTCAATTGAGAAAAACTTTAAAGAGGCTTTTGGAGAACACAGGTTTCCTCTCAAGCGGGAGAGATGGATAATAATAATAATAATAATAATAATAATAATAATAATAATTTATTAGATTTGTATGCCGCCCCTCTCCGAAGACTTGGGGCGGCTCACAACAAGCGATAAAACAATATTGTACAGGCACAAATCTAATACTGTATTAAGAAAAAACTAAAAACCCTATCAATTTAAAAAACCAAACAGCACATACATACCAAACATAAATTATAATAAGCCTGGGGGAAAGGTGTCTCAAATCCCCCATGCCTGGCGGTATAGATGGGTCTTAAGTAGTTTACGGAAGACAAGGAGGGTGGGAGCAGTTCTAATCTTTTTTCTGTACATTTTCTATAAATCTTTTAAAGACAAAAAGTAGCTTTGCAATATTTCAGTTGCCTTTTAGCATCTGTTTTACATGTGTGCTAAATTTGAAATTGTGATATGAAGTCCTTTGCTGTGAACAAACATACTATATAAATGCATATTTAAATGTATGTGTTTATGTACATATGTGTGTGTACTCTGTATGTGCTATTGCTAACTTGTTGTAAGCCGCCCTGAGTCTAAGGAGAAGGGCGGCATAAAAATCCAATAAATAAGTAAGTAAGTAAGTAAGTAAGTAAGTAAGTAAGTAAGTAAGTAAGTAAGTAAGTAAGTATTGTTATATGCATGTGTATATACAGTAACTATAATATAATATGTATTATATGTGGATAGATAGATAGATAGACAGACAGACAGACAGACAGACAGATATGGATAGATATAGATATAAATATGGATAGAGATAGAGATATTTTTTCTGTCGAGTCACCCGGCATACCCAAATATGGGAGAGAACTGTTGGATACAGTATACACACACACACACACTCACACACACACACACACACACACACGTGTTTGTCTATGTTTGTGTGTGTACAAAACAGAACATACTAATCAATCTGCTAGAAAGGTTCTGCTTTCCAAAAGAATTACATTTTAAAAAATGCTAACTTTTTCCTTTAAGCCTCTTAAAGATATGCATTTTACATTTAGTTTTAATGCTCTTAGCTTTTATATTGGTGCTAAAATACTGGCTTTTATATTGGTGCTAAAATACTGGCGTTTTCCATTTATATGACAGAACAATTTACATGGAGATGAATCTAAGATGACCTACTGGCACCAGAAGTGGGTTTCAGCCAGTTCGGACTGGTTCTGTAGAACCGGTAGTAACTTGGCAGCCTGGGTCGCTAGAACCAGCAAGCAACCCAGGCCTGCCACACCCCCAAACCAGCTCTCTCAACAGCGCCACAGGCAGCACCATTTTGTTTTTTGCTTCTGCGCATACACAAAAGCTGTGTTTTAAGCACTGCACATGCATGCATGTGCAAGGCATGCCCGTGCCCATGCGAAATGTGCATGTGCAGCATCACTGAGCAAAACAGCAGCAGAAAAATCTAGAACTCACCCCTGACTGGCACCACATACAGTATCTTGCTTGATTGAATAGAGGTTCTCCATTTTTGCTGAGAGACTATGTAATTTTAGAGTTAATCCAGTGATCGCCACATATGGATTTGTGTTTTACGTTACTGGAAGAAAGCATTTGTTACAAATATTGACATGTCTTGCAATGTTGTTAGTAGTTTATTATCTCCTACTTGGTTTTTTTAAAAATAGGACCAAATTTTTCTGTTATTCCAGGGGTTGTTTTACTTCCAGTTTGAAATTTTCTGCCTCCTATAATTAATATTTTTGGAAGGGAGTTAATTAGCACTAGTTTTTAATATACTGTATATATATATATAATTTAAATATCTTAATTATTCTCTTTCAATCTTCTTACCTTCTTCCCAGAATCACTTAACTTTTATGTCCTTCAAGCATTTCTAGTTTTGAGGATTTTCTATCATCATCAATGCCTATTTTTTAATAAAGGTTCCCCCCCCCCATTTTGTTAAATTTGTAGGTCTTACCTAAGTCTGCAAGCATTACTGTGAAGAGATGATGTCATATTTGCTCACATAATGGTTGTAATTAATAATATACTTATAAAACTTTCAAGATTTGTGGTAGAAGTGTAATATATAAGCTGTAGACAGCAGAATAGTTTGAATAAGAAATAAATGGACGTGAGGTACAAGCTTCCGTTTAGATAATTATACACATCAGTTTTGAATCTATTCTCTTGTATAACATTAGCTTATTTTGCCAAGGCTTAACAGGCAAACCATCCATCCTTTCCAAAACATCCTTTCCAAATGCAAATAGCATTGACAGTACTGTACATTCCTTAGAAAATGACAAACTGTCCTGAATATTTGTCTTCCTTAAGTAAACAACTTAAAATAAACTCCCCCCAGTATCTTTTAATTGTATGGCTGCTTAGGTTATCTTGTTATTTCATATGGACTCTAATCATCAGGCCAATTATTTGAGACAGTTTCATTCCGCTCAATTATTTTCAAAGAACATAATTATTCCCATAATGTGTGCTGAAACATAAATATCAGCATTAAGATTTGAACCCAACAATCATTTTGATAAAAGACGCTCAATTCAGTTAGGATTATTTATTTCTGCTATGTTATTATAAAGAACCCTTATTACTGAGAACATGGCCATCACAGTCTCTAATAAGTGCCTTTGGCCTGAACAGCAGGAATGGTGTGCTAAAATCATGTGGGATGGCACTATCTTTTCTTTTCTAGTGTTTTCATACCATGCCCATAGATGCACTTCTAAATGCCAGCTGGTGTCATTTCTTGGATCTTGCTTACCAGCTGGGATAACATTTCTTTCCAACCAAACAAATTGCTCTTTCTCATCAAGTTGTAGCTATGGGCATGGGGATACAAGAAGGGAGAAAAGGGAATCTCCTTTCTTTTTAGTCTACACAGTGTTGGATACAGTATAGTCTACAATATAGTCTACCCAAACTACCTGTTGGATGTATTGGTTTCTCTCAATATAATTTAAATTTCAGAAGGACAGTACAGTACTTATCTTGGGATGTCAACAGGGATCATATTTCACTTCTAGCAAAAATAAGTAAGGGTTCAGTACTAAAGTTCTTGAAAAATGGCAAAAGTTGGTGGTTTACAGCATAATTGATTGATTGATTGATCGATCGATCGATCGATCGATCGATCCACCCACCCACCCACCCATCCACCCACCCACCTATCCATCCATCCATCCATCCATCCATCCATCCATCCATCCAATTTCTATAGCTGCTCACCTCAACCAAGTGGTGACATGGACAATTGTCATTAACATGAATATATTTCCCTATGTTGATCTATCATTTGGATTGTCTTCTTTGCAGATCTGTACCCCAGATTTGGTGGTGTTCTTGTCCTGCTCAAATCAACGGCTCCAGGAACGCCTAATGAAACGTGCCGAACAGCAGGGGAGGCCAGACGATAATTTGAAAGCCACACAGAGACGCCTAACTAATTTCAAGCAGAATACTGTTCCGCTGGTCAAATATTTCCAGGAAAAGGGTCTGATTGTGACTGTAAGTTTTAAAACCTATATGCTTGATAAATTAATTTCAGCTAGCAGACTTCAGGCAACGATCGTCTGACCTAGAAAAAAATTGTCTCATGCTTTTGAAAATAACTGTTTAATCATTAACAGTCCCCCCCCCCATGTTTGATTGACGGCTTCTGCAGTTAGACTCTCACAGACTGAGAGGCCCCAATTGGTTATGCAGCTGTTTCATGCTCACCTGGATGTATAATTTATTCAGCAATTGCTTTTTTGATGAAAGCCCTTTCTATTAGAGTAGAAATATTTTTGAGCCATCATTGTTGTCTTACAACACCCAGAAATGTTCTTCTCAGAGAATCTGGTAAGTCATTTTGTGAAAGACTGGTGTCCAGGTGGAAATGGTCTGTTGTCAATCCATTGGGATCAGCAGAAGAAAAATTGTGGCCAAATTTAGGGATGCTATAAGCTACCTCAGTATTTCTCAACATCTTCAGCTTTAAGATGTGTAGACTTCATTCATGCTTGCCATCTGAGGCTGGGGAACGCTGAGCTATAGAATACATTTTGAGCTGGATGCTAATTTGGAACAAATACAGCCATTCTGATAATATGAATTACAGCTACTTCTCATTAAATGAGTGCAGCAAGCCATGAAAAAATGCTTTTCACATATGGCTAGTCTTCGTATTTGTTCCGTCGGGCTCTCTGGTAGACTCCTCCTGAAAATTCACAGGTACAAATTTCAGACACACACACGTTTGAAAATTCAAAACAATGTTCTTTATAATGAAAATTCGCTTAAACTAAGCCCTCTTTTTGTATAGCAAAGAGCACTCTCCAAACAAACTGGTAATTGGTACAAGTCCCTTATCAGTTCTGTGATACTTAGCTTGCAGTTGTGAGGCAATTCACAGCCCTTCTTTCACAAAGTGAAACACACTTTGCTCTGGTTTAGTTTCAAAGTGGGGAAAAATCAGCACACAAAAGGTCAAACGCAGCAAAGCAGGCACGAAACACAACAATCATATAATCCTCCTCAATGGCCAAACCCACAGGCTGCTATTTATAGCAGCCTCACTAATTACCACAGCCCCACCCAACCACAGGTGGCCTCATTTTCTTTGATAATAATCTCTCAGTTGTTGCCTATGCATCGCTCTCCGCATGTGTGGCTGTATCATTAACTCTTGTTCTGAATCCAAGGAGGAGCTAGGTAATTGATCTTCTTCTGAGCTGTCTGCCACACTCTCCTCCTCCCTGTCACTCATGTCTTCTTGGTCAGAGGAGCCTTCATCAGCAGAATCCACCGGAGGCAAAACAGGCCAGCAGCATGTGGATGTCTCCCCCACATCCACAGTCCTTGGGGCAGGAGCTGGGCCAGAGCTAACCACAACAGTATTGATGACCTTCAGAGATCTGTAAAACAGGGGATAGCTGAAGTAAAATCCTAAGCTCAGTCATAGATTCATTTAGCAACTGTTTCAATTTATGACTGATTTGCCGGTCCCAGCTCTGGTCACTAAATGAAGGCTACCTGTATGTTGAATGTACAGCTTGTTTTCCGATTCCTCTTGGCCTTCCGTACTTTTATGCCACAATTATAATTCTGTCCAGAACTCAAAAGCAAGAGTCAGGAAGTCTGGAAAAGATAATGTTTCATATTTGCTATATAGCATCAGACAAAGCAGTGGAATGGTAATATGGCTCTCTTGTTTGATTTAAAATATTCTTGTAAGCAACAAATATATTGCTTAGATGTAGAACTGGAAATATATCACAACGTTGATCCTGTTTGTAAAATAATGCATTGTTATAAGATGAATTCTGTAGCTCTTTCGAATCAATGCTTCTTTATAAAAGAAACCAGAAGTGCCAAGCAAGCAGCTTGGTGAAATATTACAGGAGAACAGGCTGAGAGCAGCAAAAATGATATTTTGGCTGGTAAGAGATCTGTCAAAAGGTTGGAATATCTGTAGGAGTCTGCAGAAAGATTTTCCTCAGCTCTGCGAAAAGGGGGAGGAAAACGATGATGGCTCTGCTCTCAAGCTGTATCCCAATTTTGCGTTGCTTCAGCTAATTAACAAACAAACCAAACTCTTTTTTTCTTCTTATTTTTCTTTGATAATTGCAGTTGAATCTAGGGAGAAATTCATCTAGCATGGATGGGAAACTTCCGGTCTCCAAGTTATTCCCAAAGTACCTCTTCTCAGTATCTCTAACAATTGGTCATATTAGATGGTATTGATGAGTTGCTCACAACATTGAAAGGCTATATACTAATGCTGAGTTGTTTTTCTCTCTTCCTGCAAATCAAAGCAAATTTGAAAGCAGCTATATATTTTTTTTTAAAATCTCCTGGCTTTAGACAAAAGATTAGGTCCTTATCTACCCATGTCTTATACTGAGTAAACAGACTCAGTGGACCATACAAAAACAAACAAAACAAAATTCCCACATATTACATCAGAAGAGACAGTACATAGAATGGAATAGAATAGAATAGAATAGAATTTTATTGGCCAAATGTGATTGGACACACAAGGAATTTGTCTTGGTGCACATTGTCTTGTGATTCTTTTGAAAACATTTGATTGCTCCAGTATTTAGTTATTGTATTGGAAAAAAGTTTTTTCAAAAGTTCCTTTAACCCAAGCAGCAGAGTAGGTTCAAATATTATCTAAATAAAAAGTAAATATGGTCATGCCTAAATCAGAAATTCAGATACTAGAAAAAGTAATATAATATAATATAACATAATACAGTTTGAACTGGTGACTCTCTGGTTGGACATTTATATTTTATGGTATGTATACCATATATAGATAGTCCTCAACATACAACCTCAATTGAACTCAAGCTTTCTGTTGCTAAGCGAGACATTTGTTAAGTGATTTTTGCCACATTTTACAATCTTGTTGTTAAGTGAATCATTGCAGTTGTTAAGTTAGTAACTTAGTTATTAAGTGAATCTGACTTTCCTAATGATTTTGCTCATCAGGTCACAAAATGTGGTCACATGACTGCAACCCTAATAAATACAAGTCAGTTGCCAAGATCTCAATTTTGATCACATGACCATGGGAATGATGCAACAGTCATAAGTATGAAAAACAATCATGAGTCACTTTTTTCAATGTTGTCGTAACTTTGAATAGTCACTAAATGAACTGCTGTAAGTCAAGGACTACCAGTAATCTTTATTGTTATAGTCACTGACCAGAATTGTTATAAAAAATTACGAAGTCCAAAAGCATTTCTTTTTTAAAAATAGAAAGAATAATAATTATTCATCCTAATATCCTAGATAAATAGAATTTATTTATTTATTGGATTTGTATGCCACCCCTCTCTGAGGATTCAGGGCGGCTCACAACATATCAAAACAACATAACAATACATCTAAAAATCCAATTAATATAGCTAAAAAGACTTAAAAATCTTAAGAAGAATCTTAATTTTAAAACAATCTTAATTTTTTATTTTATTTATTTATTTATTTATTTATTTATTTATTTATTCATTCATTCATTCATTTGTCCAATACACAAATACATAGGAATAAAATAGACATGTAGTAATATATATAAGGGTAAAGTGAACTTAGAGGAGAGGATATATGAAAGAAAGAAAATATATATGATAAGTGAGAGAAAGGAAAGACAATTGGACAGGAGACGAAAGGCCTCTTAGGAACCTGGAGAGGTCAATCGTGGAGAGTCTAAGAGAGAAATGTTGGGGGTTAGGGGTTGACACAATTGAGTCCGGCAATGAGTTCCACGCTTTGATAACTCGATTGTTGAAATCATATTTTTTACAGTCAAGTTTGGAGCGGTTCGTATTAAGTTTGAATCTGTTGCGTGCTCTTGTGTTGTTGCGGTTGAAGCTGAAGTAGTCATTGACCGGTAGGACATTGCAGCATATGATCTTGTGGGTAATACTCAAATCGTGTTTTAGGCGCCGTAGTTCTAGGCTTTCTAGGCCCAGGATTGTTAGTCTATTTTCGTAGGATATTCTGTTTCGAGTGGAGGAGTGAAGGGCTCTTCTGGTGAAATATCTTTGGACATTTTCAAGGGTGTTGATGTCTGAGATGTGGTATGGGTTCCAGACAGATGAGCAGTAGTCTAGGATGGGTCTGGCAAAAGTTTTGTAGGCTCTTGTGAGTAGTGTGAGATTGCCTGAGCAGAAGCTATGTAGGATCAGGTTAACAACTCTAGAAGCTTTTTTGGCGATATTGTTGCAGTGGGCTTTAGCATTTAGATCATTTGATATTAGTATTCCAAGGTCTTTTACTGAGTGTGGGTTGGCAGTGAGAAATTGTTTATTCAGTTCGTATGTGCAGTTTGGATTCTTTTTGCCGATGTGGAGGGTAGAGCATTTGTTGGTTGATATTTGAAGTTGCCAGGTGTTAGACCAGTCTGAAACAAAGTCCAGGTCTTTTTGGAGAGTGAGTGTGTTGTCAGTGGTGTTGAAAAGTTTCACATCGTCGGCAAAAAGAACACAGTTGCTTTCGATATGGTCACAGAGGTCATTGATGTAGAGAATGAAGAGAGTAGGACGTAGTACGCTTCCCTGGGGAACGCCACTTATGACAGGGACAGGGGTGGAGATGGCACTACCAATTTTGACAATTTGTTGCCTGTTTGACAGGAATGCAGTAATCCAGTTGTGGAGGAGTCCTGAGATGCCATAGGATTTGAGTTTTAGGAGTAATTTGTCGTGGACCACTGAGTTGAAGGCTTTGCAAAAGTCTATATAAATTGCATCAATGGATTTTCCTTGGTCAAGGTGGGTAGTCCAAATGTTTTTGCAGTGAAGTAGTTGTAGTTTGCAGGATAATTTCTTTCTGAATCCAAATTGTTTGTTTGAGAGTAGGTTATTAGATTCTAAGTAGAGGGTGATTGATCGATTTATAATTGATTCTATGATTTTACAAGGGACGCAACAGAGAGATATTGGTCTATAGTTGTCCACTAGTGAAGGGTAAAAATAGTAAGACTATAAAATTGCTTTAAAATACTAAAAAACTTGCTTACTAAACGCTAAACTGCTCAGCATATTTGCAAACACGAATGCAAACTTACTAAGATGAATGATTGTGAAGTGTAAACTAAATTATATATTTGGGGAATCCTAAAGATTAATGGAGTTCTCGTTCTTTCCCTTTCTCCCCCCCTTTGTGTGTGTGTGTGTGTGTGTATAACAGATGCCTCAAAAGTCTTCTTTAATTCTGCTGAAGTCTTTACAATAGCATTTTCCAAGAAGATAATACCAATAAAAGATATAAGTGTCCTAATTCCTTTGTAAAATCAAGAGTAATAAGCTACTAAAGGATTAGTTAACTATATCTTGGAGCACTATGATGTTATGGCAACCATTTGCTTTCCTGTTCCAGCTGTAGTGCACAAAAATGAAAAATGAAAGGAGTTCAACCATGTAATTAAAGTAAAAAGAAAAGAAAAGAAGAAGCTACCTACAATACATTGGGACTCATAAACCCAGGATATGCAAAGTAATGTTCCCAAAGAATCTTTTTATAAATAAACATGTTCAGATAAACCAATAAACAAAACCTGCATCTTTGTACTCCTCTGAGTTGCAAAGGTACAGGTTTTGAAATTAGAGTTCTTCCTTGATTAAGGGGAAAAAACTTTTATTTAGCCAAGCAAGAAGTAACATTTTAAAAAAAGACTATAGAGAAAAAAACCTATTCAGTAATCATTAGTAATAACAGCCATAAGTTATCTTTGATATCAAAAGTATGATTTTCATTACCAGTTGTGCAGAACATGAACAAGAGGATATTATTGTGGTTGTGTCCTGCCTGTTGACTACTAATAACTATCCAGCTGCATGTTGTGGCAACACAATTGTTAGACTGGGCTTATGTTGAACGTTATATCTAAGTCCAGTTAAAGACATTCCTGGTTGTTTTTAATATTTTGCTCAATGCTGCAGCCATAAGAAGGTTTTATCAACTAAATATTGGACGTTGTAGTCAGCCATTCATTACTTTAAAAATAAAGCAGGGCTGAATGATGGCAGATTATTATTGTTGTTGTTGTTGTTGTTGTTGTTGTTGTTGTTATTATTATTATTATTATTAATTAGATTTGTATGCCGCCCCTCTCCAAAGACTCGGAGCAGCAGATTTGAGATCTACAGATTTCATTTGGGAAGTTATATCTCCTTTTCTCATGTTAAGTATTTAGTGTCAAGAGGCCAGAGGCAAAACTTTCAGATTTGCAGACTACTATACAGCTTTTTGAATATTTTGAACTACAGATTTTCCTTAGACTTTCAGTGAGAAAGATTTATTTATTCTTTAGCTCTGTACAGTATATAAAAGCAAAACCACTCACACATTAATCACAAAGTCTCAAAAACCATAAAGTTTTTAATGCAAACTTAAAATTTGCCACATATGTTTCTCTTGCCTTCTAGGTGCTCACCAAGAAACAATTTTTCAAAATGACCATTGGAGCATGAGTATTTCTTATATTATTATTATTATTATTATTATTATTATTATTAACAAGCTCTGATGCTAAGGAGTTCTACTTGCCCTCCCCACCTGAAAAGAAATCTGATCCAAGTGCAAAACAATCAAAGAAGTTTCAGTTTTGCTTTTTCTTTCACAGCTTTACTACAGCTTTACTACAGAACAGTTGAGTTAAGCCACGCACAGACTCCTTCCTGTCTCCTTCTTGCTCACACAGCAAATACTGTTTGTGTTTCCAAATACCACTCAACTTTCTCACACTCTAAAAGGATGCTAGCCAGATGAATACCAATGGAAGCTGGTAGGCAGAGACAGATCCCACCCCCTTATTTTCCTCCTAAGTTCAGACAAATCTGTTCCTTCTACTGTAACACCAGACAAAAATGCAGGAAAAGATTTACAGATGCGATTAGGAAAACACAAGTATGTTATATGTTGTATGCTGCCCCGAGTCCTCGTCGAGGGGCGGCATATACATCCAAGTAATTAACAAACAAACAAACAAATAGAAGCTGCCTCTTTCTCTACGTGGCATGCTATGTGGCTTGCTCCAGAGTCAGTTCATCTGACAGCCTGGTCATCTTCCAGCCAGAGAGCATAACCAGGAATGTTGTTTACAGGGAGAATCTATCTGAGGGACGAATTGAAAGTCTATGCTATGCAAATAATGTCTTTATCTGTAACAGAAACTTAACTTACCATCTCTAACAAAATAATATAATTTTCAAGCTTTAACTGTCAATTTATCAAGCCCCATCATGTAGTTTAACAGTGAAGCATGGGAAATTAGCTAGTTTAATGTAAAAGACTGAGCATTGCAGTCCAAAACAATTGTCAGGCACCAGTTTGAGGAATGTTATTATAAATGTTATTATAAAACAACTATACTATGTATTTTAAAGACAAGATCGGTATATTACAGCTTTTCTAAGGTTGTTTTAAATAAAGGAACTCTCTTTTCTTTGCACAGAAGAGATAGAAATTGTATATGTGAAAATCAGCATAGTGTAAAGTAGATCAGGAGGCATTATATCTAGAAACGTATCTCTGGCAATTATAAATTACAGTTGCCAAATGAAAATGATAGAAATGGTATTAGGTTTCCCAAGGACTTTTAGTAGTCTTCATGTTTTCTTTATAAGATTATTTTAGAAAAATTGGAGAATTATACCTCTTGGAAATCATTTTAATACTTTTGAAGAAAAGTATGTTTTCTGATGTGGATGATGATTTTTTGCTAGCCATTTCTGGGTGGTGCAAAATAGTAATCAGGTCTTGAAATATTGTTTCTTCTATCAGAAAGGAATCTAGCCAGTTTCTCTTCTCTTTAGTTAGATTTCTTTAGAGGGGTTTTTGTGTGTTAGAGAAAGATGCATCCTTTAAACAGAATATGATTTAGCTCTGACTTGTAAGCTTTCTGAATCATATTTATCTTTTAAATCAGTAATAGAGAAATAATCTCTAGTTAAGCATAAAAAGACATTTTTGTCTGTCCAATTTTATTCCTGCAGAGTAAAGCAAAAGGTATATCACTGGCTCTTGTCCTGTTGCAAAAATGTTTTATGATACTCCTGTTTTTTAGATTTCCATCATTTTTTTCCAGAATGCTGCATATCATTTGATTAACCCTGATACAACTACTTTAGGTTCTATAGTTAGATCTTTATGATACTATGTCTTCAAAGATGAGTACAGACACAGTTAATATTATTATAGTATTTTGTTGCCCTTTGTTAATTCAAATAAGAACTTGAAATAACATTATATTCTGGCTATTTCCCAAGTCTTTCTATGTTCTTAAATTTTAGGTTGACAAAATTGAAAGGGATCATTTAGATCAGGGCTATCAAACTCCTGGCCCATGGGCTCGATGTGTCACCCACTGGCCACGCACATGCCTGGTTTAGTGAATTGGGGGGGGGGAGAATTCCGACACGTCATGTGACGCCACCATGATGCCATGAGTTTGACACCCCTGATTTAGATCATCAATTCCAAAAGCCAGTTCAGTGCAAGAATCCTAGGTATAATGAAGAGCCTTGGATAAATCAATTGAAATACAGTGATACCTCATCTTACAAACGCCTCGTCATACAAACTTTTCGAGATACAAACCCGGGGTTTAAGATTTTTTTGCCTCTTCTTACAAACTATTTTCACCTTACAAACCCACCGCCGCCGGTTGGTTGCCCAGCCTCCGGACTTCCGTTGCCAGCAAAGCACCCGTTTTTGCGCTGCTGGGATTCCCCTGAGGCTCCCCTCCATGGGAAACCCCACCTCCGGACTTCTGTGTTTTTGTGATGCTGCAGGGGAATCCCAGCAGGGGAATCCCAACAGCGCAAAAACGGGCGCTTCACTGTCAACGGAAGTCCGGAGGTGGGGTTTCCCAGCAAGGGGAGCCTCAGTGAAATCGCAGCATCGCAAAAACACAGAGGTCTGGAGGTGGGGTTTCGAGGACTTCGGTGTTTTTGCGATGCTGCGATTTCACTGATGCTCCCTTCACTGGGAAACCCCACCTCTGGACTTCCGTTGCCAGCGAAGCACTCATTTTTGCGATGCTGGGATTCCCCTGCTGAGATTTCTTTGCAGCATCGCAAAAACACAGAATTCTGGAGGTGGGGTTTCCCATGGAGGGGAGCCTCCAGCAGCGCAAAAACAAGCGCTTCGGCTGGCAAAAGGGGTGAATTTTGGGCTTGCACGCATTAATCACTTTTCCATTGATTCCTATGGGAAACATTGTTTCGTCTTACAAACGTTTCACCTTAAGAACCTTGTCCCGGAACCAATTAAGTTTGTAAGACAAGGTATCACTGTACATTAAGAAATAAGCATAGGGGAACTGAGACATCTCCCCCTGCCTATGTAATCCTAGTGCATGATATGACTGTATGCATGTTTTTTATATTGGGGTTCCTTGCTTTTAGATTTTTAAATGTATAATTGTTATCTTAGATTTTAATTATTAGATTTGTCAGTATATATTGTTTTTGCCACTGTTGTGAGCCGCCCCGAGTGTGCGGAGAGGGGCGGCATACAAATCTAATAAATAATAATAATAATAATAATAATAATAATTTACTTTGAAGTCTAAAATGATTGCATCATAGAGTACTAACCTGCTAAATTTAAGAACCTTAGAGAACAAACAACTAGATATTAAATTATTTTAATGCATGAGAAGGAAAAGTTGTTTCATAGAGACTAATAAGTCTGCTATTAATATTTGGGAAGATTGTCAACCAGATCATAAAGGGAATGATCTGAAGAATCTTGAAACCAATATAGTAATTATTAGGAATTAACATAGATTTTTTTTAAAGGAAAAAAAGGGATTATGATACTAATTAGTTTTATTTTTAACTTAATAATTTCTTCAGTAGATTGTGGGAATCTTTCAGATGTAATTAATATTATCTTAATTTTACCAAAGCACTTGATAAAATGGCCCATGACTTTCTGATTAGCAAAGTGTGGCATAACAATTATATGGATGAATTGGATACAAATGTCAAAGAGTGATCTCAAAGGTTTCTCTTACACATGCTCCTTGTAGTCCTTGTGCTTGTCTCATGCTTACTTAAGAGTATGAAATTTATGAGAAAATTGTGATGAGTATGCTATAGTAAGACATGGTTGCTGCCATGTACAAGACAGGATGAAGCTATTTCAGAAGACAAGACAAGAAGCAATGAGTTTAAATTACAAGAGAGTAGATTTTGACCACACAACAGAGGAAAAACCCTAAGAGCTGTTCAATGAGGAAACATTGCTTATTGCGTTTGCCCAGGTTCGCCTGGTGCACCAGTTGCGGCCCTATTTGGACCGGGAGTCCCTGCTCACAGTCACTCATGCCCTCATCACCTCGAGGCTCAACTACTGTAATGCTCTCTACATGGGACTACCTTTGAAAAGTGTTCGGAAACTTCAGATCGTGCAGAATGCAGCTGCGAAAGCTATCATGGGCTTTCCTAAATATGCCCATGTCACACCAACACTCCGCAGTCTGCATTGGTTGCCGATCAGTTTCCGGTCACAATTCAAAGTGTTGGTTATGACCTATACAGCCCTTCATGGCACCGGACCAGAATATCTCCGGGACCGCCTTCTGCCGCATGAATCCCAGCGACCAGTTAGGTCCCACAGAGTTGGCCTTCTCCGGGTCCCCTCAACTAAATAATGTCGTTTGGCGGGACCCAGGGAAAGAGCCTTCGCTGTGGCGGCCCCGACCCTTTGGAACCAACTCCCCCCAGATATCAGAGTTGCCCCCACCCTCCTTGCCTTTCGTAAAGCTCTTAAGACCCATCTCTGTCGTCAGGCATGGGGGAACTGACACATCTCCCCCGGGCCTATACAGTTTATACATGGAATGTTTGTGTGTGTGTTTGCTTTTAATAATGGGATTTTTAGTGTTTTTAAATTATTAGATTTGTTTTTTACACTGTTCTTGTTATTGTTGTGAGCCGCCCCGAGTCTACGGAGAGGGGCGGCATACAAATCTAATAAATAATAATAATAATAATAATAATAATAATAATAATAATAATAATTGCCTTGGGAGAGGGTGGGTTCTTTTTCTCTGGGAGGATTTGAACAGAAGTTGTTGATGCTGTAGTAATGGATTCCTACATTGAGCATGGATTGGAATAAATGATTTCACAAGCATTTCTATCTCTTATAATCAATGACTGTGTGATGATGAGGAATTGGAATTCATGTGAAATCAAGACAAAATCAAGATTCTCAGGGACTAGATAGGGACAAGTCAAAATCAAGCAATATGCCTGAAAAAAAGATAATGAATAATGACAAACTGTTTCTTCTACTAAACCCTAGATTAGGAGTGGGCAACTATGGAAACTTTACGACCTGTGGACTTCAACTCCCAGAATTCCTGAAACAGCCCAGGAATTCTGGGTATTGAAGTCCATGGGGCATCATGTTGCCATAATTGCCTACCCCTGCCCTAGAGAATGTTGACAAATGCAGATGAAAGATGCAGAGAATATTGGCATTTCCAGTCTGCTGCCTGATTTGAATTGTTCAAACTGGTTCTCAAGGGATCTAAACATCCATATACTGTATAGCTTTTCAGTATTGCGGACCACTATTGTTCCTTTATATTTATTTGTGTCGAAATTCAACAAAATGTTTCCTGATCGCCTGGACCCGATTGCTTGTGACCTTAGACTTTGTCCTGGAACTGATGAGTTCAATTCTGCCATGATAAATTGGTATTCAAGTTTCTTTGGCTTCCAGGGTTTGCCTGATGATTGTTCTGTGATTCCTCACTTTCAGCTCGTAAAAGCTTTATTGTGGCTTCTAGCCATAAAAATGCATTCCTTGGCAAATGTGTTGAGGCTTCCAAACATTTGTTTAGTCCGTGTATAAATACGGAGATGAAGAATTGTCATTCAGGTAGTGGACCTTCTTATACTTTTTATGGAGTTGAACAGTACCTTCCTTTATTCGGAACAAGATCTGGTTTCAAGGCTGCTAGTGAAGTTTATTCAATGTCATCTTTCATTGTAAAATCTTCTAAAAGATGCTTCTTTATGCAAGTAAAATTAATAATTCAGTAGCAAATCTGGATCTATACTATAAAGCCAGGAGAGAACTGTAGGATAGAAGCAACAGGGATGGGACTGCTATAACTTGACCTCTTTAGTTATACCATAGCAGTGATGGGAAACCTTTTTTTCCTTGGGTACTAAAAGAGCATGTTTGTGCACTATTGTGCATGTGCTAGGGCCATATCCATAATTCAATGTCTGGGAAGGGCGAAAACACCCCCCAGAGGCCCTCTGGAGGCCGGAAACAGCCTGCTTCCCAACTTCTGATAGGCCCAGTAGGCTTGTGTTTCGCCCTCCCCAGGCTCCAATGGTTTCCCTAAAATGCCCTCCCCCATCCCTCAAGAGGCTCTCTGGAAGCCAAAAATGCCCTCCAAGAGCCTCTGTGCAAGCCAAAATTTAGATGTCCAGCACACACATGCACATTGGAGCTGACGTAGGGCAATAGCTCGTGTGCCAGCAGATATGTCTCCGTCTGCCATTTGTGGCACCTGTGCCATCACTGTAGTATAGATTCGCAAGAAACAGAAAATAAAGAGTTTTAAACAAATTAAAACTTCACTACACAGAATCATTTAAGCTGTGGGTGTAAAACTTGCGGCATCATGTTGTCACGTGATGTATCATGACTTACCATCCCTTTGCTAAAATGGCAGTGGGCATGTCAGTGTGTGACGCATCTGACCTGTGGGCCGTGAGTTTGACATCCATGATTCGAGCCATACTTTTCAATATGTGAGTAAAGAGCCCATTCAAAATCAGATTGTAAAGATGTATATTCAATTCAAGATTTTAAATCTTGAAGTAGCTGTATCTGTATCTTTCAAATAAAGCAAAATATTTTTAGTGATGTTCCATTCTCACTAGATGCTGAGATTCTCACTAGAAGTTGTTCATACATTAGTAGATTTCAAGTTTTCAGTATATAAAATATACTTTTTTAAACATTTGAAAATCTAAACCTGTATTTATCTTTCTCAAATAATAATGAGAAGAATTATGATGTGAACAAACACCAAAGCAAGATGACTATAGAACAAGTCCAAACAAACTGAGAGTCTCTTCCAACATTTCTAACATTAAGAAATTGAGTTCTTGAATATCTACTGTGGAGTGCAAATATTTTTCTTGGATTTGTTTTTTCTAATGATAATCAGATTCATATTTAATCTTCTTTAAAAGATGAGCAAATTAATTTATTAAAATAGGTTATTCCAATTATTTCTTCCAAAGTTGTTACCAGTTTTTATCTTGATTATACTGGCAAACTTTCTAGGAGAATAATCTGTGGATGTACTACACTTATCTAAAATGCTTTGCAATGATATTATTTTAATGGTTGCTGTAGCTGCTAATATGGCAGTTTAAACTCTAAGATTAAATATGCTTTAACTGGATAGTTTTAAGTAACCCAAGCTTAAATATAATCAATTCTCCTTAGAATATTTTGATCTTTATTACATAATAATTTAAATAATCTGATTATTCAATTTCTGCTTGAGTGTTCCCCAAACAGGATTTACCAGCAATTTTCAAATTATGGTTACCTAAGGTCAATTTTCCACATGAATAGACATCAAATTTACACTTCCAACCCTAATGTGTTTAATGTTGGAGAAATATCTGAATTTTAGATGAATGAGGAAATAAGTCCCTGTCAGGATTTCAAAAATTGTAGCTTTCTAGTTGTGCCCATAATCATTTTTATGATAAATCATTTGAATTCCATATAGGGATAGGAATCCAAATATAAGCCTGATAATCAAGCTGAACACCAGGAAACGAATGGCCCCTGTTGCTAGCACAATTGCAAAGCTTTATACAAGAAGCAAAGCCAATTTCAGAGGTGTATTTATTATCACTTGATCGAATGTTACCATTTTGTTTGCAGAACTTTGGAGTGATTGGAAATATTTTGAACATTTAAAAGTTGATTTCACCTCTATTTGTTTAATAAATGAAAATCAGGACAATGAAAATGAATTTCTTCATTTGTAGTTACAGTATCTATTTAAATACAAATTCTTGAAAAACTGTGCATAATTTATTCAAAGTTGCTCTTTCATTACTGAGCTATTAGACTTATTCAGGTGAGGCAAATTTTTCATATGTTATCAGAATTTGATTTTTAAATCTTGCGCACATGATTACTTTTATTTTTCTTTGATTTGTTAATCATGATTATTAAACTGGATGACTACTATGTGTATTTTGTTGTTTTTGGAATTATCTTGTTTTAGAAACTTTTAAAAGTTATTAAGGATTTCTTGAATTCAGAATTAAGTTATTCAAGGCAGGTCTCTGCTAGATTGGTTTCTGTTTCTCCCCCTCCCTTTTTCCCCCCTCCGGAAATATAAATACAGTGGTACCTCATGATACGAACCCCTCGTGATACAAACTTTTCGAGATACGAACCCAGGGTTCGAAAAATTTTGCCTCTTCTTACGAACTTTTTTCGCCTTACGAACCTGCCCCCATCGCAAAAAAGGCGCTCCGCTGGGCTGTGGCGCCACCTGGCTGTAACCTTCTGAAACAGCCGGGCGGCGGCGCAGCCCGTTTTTGCGATCGGCGGCAGCGTTTTAGGCCGGTCTGGAGGCTCAAACAGAGGAGGGGAATCCCAATAGGGAATTCCATGGGCGGAGCTTTGACGTCATGAAGACGTCCTTCCTGGAGGCCAAAGCCTCAAAGCTCCAGGAACGTCAAAGCGTCAAAGCTCCGGGCACATTTGAATAAGGGTGGCTGAAAGAATAAAAGGCAAGGGATCGTGGAACGTTTTGAATAAGGGGTGGCTGAAAGAATAAAAGGCAGGGGATCCTGGAACGTTTTGAATAAGGGTGGCTGAAAGAATAAAAGGCAGGGGATCCTGGAACGTTTTGAATAAGGGGTGGCTGAAAGAATAAAAGGCAGGGGATCCTGGAACGTTTTGAATAAGGGGTGGCTGAAAGAATAAAAGGCAGGGGATCCTGGAACGTTTTGAATAAGGGGTGGCTGAAAGAATAAAAGGCAGGGGATCCTGGAACGTTTTGAATAAGGGTGGCTGAAAGAATAAAAGGCAGGGGATCCTGGAACGTTTTGAATAAGGGGTGGCTGAAAGAATAAAAGGCAGGGGATCCTGGAACGTTTTGAATAAGGGGTGGCTGAAAGAATAAAAGGCAGGGGATCCTGGAACGTTTTGAATAAGGGGTGGCTGCCTTTTATTCTTTCAGGGTGTTGGGGGTGTCCTGATACCCCCCACCCCACCGCTTCGCCTCCCATCAGGCAAAAGCGCTCAGGAGGCCACGGGTGAGGGGCGGGGAGGATCGGGAGGCTAAGTCTCCTGCAGCGGCTGCTGCAGTGGGGACCTTTGGGTTTTTGGCTGGGGGGGAAGGTGAAGCGCTGGGGTGGGGTGGCCGGATCTCTTGCCTCCCCCCCCCAGCCAAAAACCCAAATGTCTTCGCCGCAGCAGCTACTGCTCGGGAGGCAGTTTTGCCGGATATGGGCGATGGGTGGGACAGAGAGGCGGGGTTAAGCCTCCTTCGGCGGCGGGGAGCTGCCCGGCTTTGCCTTTTTGACTGGGAGGGGAGGTAAAGCGCTGGGGGGGATATCAGGACACCCCCCCACCCCAGCTCTTCACCTCCCAGCCGGCTGCTGTGGAGGTGAGGGGGGCGCGGCATCAGGAGCTTCTCCCCGAGCTTTTCCCCACCGATCGGGAGAGCAAGGACACCGTGGGGAGAAACTCCTGACACCCCCCTCGCCACCACAGCAGCTTCTGCTGGCTGGGAAGCTTGGCTTTGTACGAAGCTTGGGGGGGCAGGAGGGGCATCCGGACCTGGAGAATTGACACCTCCCCCAGCGCTTCATCACAGAAAACTTCCAAGGAGGGTGGGAGCGCCGCCGGTTGACAAGCCTCACCTGTCAATGCACCCACGAGGCTCCCTCCAGGCAGCTCTGCTGTCTCCCCCCTCCACCCCCCCAACAAGGATCTGAATGCCGGCAACAATGAGGCAAAAGGGGTGAATTTTGGGCTTGCACACATTAATCGCTTTTCCATTGATTCCTATGGGAAACATTGTTTCGTCTTACGAACTTTTCACCTTACGAACCTCCTCCTTGCACCAATTAAGTTCGTATCATGAGGTATTACTGTATTTAGCATATTAAATGAACAATATTTGTATGGTTAAATAAATATTATATTAGCTAGGTTATTTAATGGCTGCATTAAAGGAGTACTGTGTGGTGTTTTCACATTTTGGATTGGTTTCACACACCTAGAGGCTAGCTATGATGTCTTTACCTGGTCAACCTTGATGAGTCTGAAAAAGTTAAATAAGATTAGAAACCAAAAAAACAGGAGAAGGAAATGAGAAATCACTTTCACAGTGTTGCTATAAATAAATTGCATAAGGCCAGGCTCTGTTTGAAAGAGCTGTAAATTTGTAAGTAATTTCAGATGTGTCCTGGTATGACAGCTGCCATGTGATGAGAGATATAGATAGTCCTCAGCTTACAACTAGTCATTCAATGACCATTCAAAATTATAGCAACACTGAACAAAGGGACTGATGATCTGAGGTTATGGCTACTCCAGAAACCTTGCAGTGATGTGAACAAAATTCAGGTTCCTGGAAATCCACTTGCCTTTATGACCGATTCCAGGGACCTGCCTATTTTCCCATCCATCCTGCCTCATTTGGCTTCCTTGATCCTACCTTCTACCCACTGGGGACCCCACAAGCCATGGTCCTCCTTCTAACTTAATTGAGTCTCACACCCTTAAGCCCAGGGATGGGCTACCAAATTTTTACTACCACGCTGTGGGCGTGGGTTATGCATTTTGTTTCAACATCTTTCAGTACAAATTGGGTACTCTGGGGTGGAGCTCCATTTTCGCTCCCTCCAGGCAGTAGCGCACCCCTGCTTAGGCCTCTTCCCTCTCCCACCCCATCTCTCTGTCTCTCTCTCTCTCCCTCTGCCACACCTCACTTCACTTGATCCGCCAGTTGACCTTCCTATACAGATATCGTGTGATGTCATCCCAGAGGTGGATACCATTTGGGGAGTGGCCGCAATTCTCAGATTGCAGTTGTGATCGCTCACACAATGACATCCATTTCTGGAATACCACCACAATGCCACTATATAGGAGGGCCAGGTAGCAAATCAGTGGTTCTCTTTCTTAAAAGTGATCTGTGGAAAAAGTGTATGAAGTGAGGCGTGATGGAATAGGGAGGAAATTCTAGGTTGTGGGACCCAGCGGGATGGGAAGTGGAACACAGGGTGCCTCAGGAGGTGTGGGAAAACCTGTGTGAGCTGGGGAGGTATTGCATTGTGGGCCTGAATCTACACCAGGCCTCCCAGAGCCTCCCCCCATCCTCTGAGGCTCTACTTAATGATTGGTCACATAATGACTGCAACTTAGAGAGCAGGAATTGTGGTAATTAAGCAAGATGATCACGTGGGCATCTCGCTTTACAACTACCATGACTTATAATCATAATTCTGGACTCTGTTGTGGTCATAGGCTGAGGATTACCTGAGTGCTAAATACATGGTAATGTATACAAAAATATTGTAGGTAGATATATTCTACTTCTTTCTTATTCTGAATTGTTCTCTGTCGCATTAGATTGTTTTGGAGAACTGTCAGCTTATCAGACTGTTTTAACTTCCTGTACGTGTTGTTAATATGCTGTCTCGGTACCTTTGTTAGTAGTAATGCTTTCATGCATAGTAATATATCTAATGTTTAAAGGGTAGCAGTTTTGTAATTGGTATAAAATATATTGCCTACTAAATCGTATTTTTCTAGCAATTGGTTGTAGCAAATAAAACAGCAGTAAATCAGTACTAAATTTAAAATGTGCTTTGAGTACAAGCACATTATGTTTTTTGCTGATGTTTCTGTCTCCTAATTAGGAATGACCAATTTATGTGAGACGTAGTTTGTCACTAAAGGATTCTTTCCTGAGTGAAGAAAAAAAACACCCTTTCTTGGGTTGATGAATAAATAAGCATATTATAATAAAATGCTCTATATATTCCATGGCATTGTCCTATAATCTTGAACCAAGGTATATTTTTGGAGTTATTATTTATTTATGTAATTTATACATCCATCAATCTCACTATCAAGTCTGACAGGTGTACAAAGAATATACATCTATAAGTCTGGTGTACAAATCCCAGTCCTGATAAGTTGCTGGAGTGATAAACTATCAGCTAAGAAAATAACATGATGAATGGTAAATAATATTGAATAGACTAATAATAGTGAATAGGTCAGCTCAGATTGTATTGGCTGTGCTGACAATACAGATAATGAACGCTTTCAGAATCAGTTCTGCTCAAAGGTAGAGAAAACTTCTGCTGTCAATTTATCTAGGGACAGGTTTTGTACGGAAATTCGGCTCTTTCCTGACTTCACTTTGCTGGAATTAAGTTAGTCAAAATGTTTGCATTCTTTGAGATCTAGGTCAGTGTATCTCCCATGGGCCTGGACCTAATAATTTTTCACTGTTATCATATTCCTTTCATCAAAGCTACAGTGGTACTTGGCACTCACTGTTAATTGGTTCCCATAAGGCATAATGTGAGACAAGGGAACTGACACTGACATGTTCTAGCTTGTGTGTTCAGTACCAAACAAACAATGAGTACTGGAACAATTTTTTTGCATTAAAATATGCTGGATACAAAATTCAATGAGTTGTTGAGTTCCAAGGTACCACTGCATTGTTATCATATGAGCAAATGAATATGTTTTGTGGCAGGGGTGGGTTTTACTTATCTTTGTCACAAATTTGCATTGTAATGTTTTGTGCGCATGAGCACGCATGCATCCCCTCACGCAATTCTGCTTCCGTGCATGCTCAGTAGCTATAATCAGCCCAAAACACAGCTGATCAGCTGTGCTTTGGGCAAAGGAATAAAGGTAAATATAAACCTGGGGATGGGTGAAAGGACCCCTTTTCAAGCTGCAGCAGATGAAAAAACTTCAAAACAGTAAAAAAATAAAGAAAAAAAAGCCTTAAAAAGATGGTGGCACCCACAGACCGGCACCGACCAAACCAGATCCGTGACAGCATCGTGACATCACTAGCGGGTGGCTACCGTTTCGGATTTATTTATTTATTTATTTATTTATTTATTTATTTATTTATTTATTTAGATTTGTATGCCGCCCCTCTCCGCGGACTCAGTCTAAACCAGCAGGAATCCACCCATTTTGTAGACAATGAATTGCCAACACTCTAAATTTAAACTTTGAGTCTTGTAGATTGAGTAACATTATGTAGCCTTCTAACAATGTCATTTTTTGGAATTGCCTAGACATTGCAGGTGTGATGCCCAGATTGGCTGCACCGGTAGCACTTTATTGTTCTTGTTGCTAGTGGAGGATGTGGCATCATTGGCTTCATTTGGGATCAGTGGCCCGGAAGCCATCTGGCTGATAGCAAAGCTGGGATCTTCCCAGGTGCCCCGAGCTCATGGTCCAGGGCAATGGCATACTAGTCTTGAATTATGTTTGGCACCCCCTGAATGCTACAGGTCTTCCTCAACTCTAGGTCTAGGCCTGTTTTAAATGTGTGCACCAAAAGGGTCTCAGGCCAGTCCCTCACTTTGCCTGCTGCCCTTCTGAACTCCTGCTGGCCTGCTGGCTGGCCTGCTTGCTTCAGCCGTTGGATCTGTTCTTTAGCTTGGACTTGTCAAGCCATATTGTTAAATCGGACCATCCTTGGGTGGATGAACTTGTCGGCATCATCGATTTCTGGGGCCACTTGGTTGTGCGGTTTTGCCACCCACTCAGCTGCTTCCACATCATTCCTCCCTTCCATTATTGCTGGTTATTCCTTCCCAGTTTGATGGGAAGAGATGGCCATACTGCTCTGCATACACCAAGAGTTGGCTAAGGAAGTAGGCCAGCTTCCTGGGGTCCCCATCAAACATGACCCAAAACTGGGGAGACTGTGTGGGAGCCAGTTGGCCGGCGGCTTGAGCTTATGCAGCTGATGGGACCATCGCTTGCTGCTGGGGGCCCACTTCCTGCATGACCAGTTAGGCGATCCCCAGCTGCATTTTGGTGGCTTGGGGCTGACCATGAGGCTGTGGGACTCCGGTGCCCGTTGGCATTGTGTCCATTCCACGTCTGGGAAGAAAGCCCATGCAGCTGGGGCTTGGAATTGTGCTGCTAGTTCAGGTCTTGGTAGCGGGCCAGGGGGCCAGGGGGCCGAAACTGGGGGCCGCCATGCTGGCAGGATCCTGGTCCCAGGTTGTTGCGCCCACAGCAGTTCCATGGGGGGGGGGTGCCCACACAGGTTTTGCCCCAGCACCGAGACCTGTAGGGGTTCTGCTCTTTGCCATGTGAAAGGAGCTGGAGTTTCCACTTCCCTGGGCCACAATAGATCACTCTGGAGAATGTGGGCTGGGTAAGCTCCATCTGGGGATTCTAGAACTCAAACAGAGTTTGGTCCAACTCATGCTTAGTTGTCTGAATTGATCAGGAAGCCCCATCAGCGACTGGCTTTGCGATGGCAGAAAAGACCTTTCATCTTCGGAATGTCCAGTTGGCTGCCTCCACGTTCCGCACCCAGGTGTCTATTGAGTCTAGTGTTGTTGGTTACTAGTTGATCCAGTCCCAGATTAGTTACAGGCTACGTATTGTACAGGGCTGAATGTATAGGTTGTCTTGTACATTCAATAAGAGGTAGATTTAGGTCACCAAGAAAGATATGAAGGTATGGGCTGGAGACTGCCCACATTAGAAGTGTAGTTAACTTATTTACGTGTTTGGTGATGTAGTCTCTCCGAGTCTGCGGAGAGGGGCGGCATACAAATATAATATAATATAATTAATTAATTAATTACTAAATAAACAAACAAATAAACAAACAAACATAGTAGAAATTGTAACATGGTGTTTAAAGCTCACAGATGACAGTCTCAGGAAGAGCATGAACTGGATCATTGAGAATCTACATAGACATCCACCCATTGAAATAGATGATTAAGAATCAGATAAGATCCCAGGCATCACCCACAGTGTAACCTAACGTCAGCAGCATGAAAGTACAACATGAGATAACAAGAGGCTCTTAATATTCTTATGGAATTAGGGGAAATGGCGAGTTGTTGTTTCAATAAAGCTTTTGTGTTAGTATGATTTGGGGATTCTGTTTATTTAATACTTAATGCTGCTTGGATAGTCATTACAAGTTTATCCATCAGTATAGTTGCAACATACTGCAGTTGCTTGCTTCATGTTTGTGGCTGTGCCTTTGCATATGAATGTTGTCAGGTGGAAAGATCACCAAATAAATCTCCAAAGATAAAACTGTTATGCAAATCTTGATTTCCACATGGTAGGACGACAGCAGATACTATTACAATAATGGGAATTAATTTTTCTAATATTTAACAGACCATTATAATTTCATGATTGCTGTCAGCTGAATGCTTTTCTGGATTCATTTTTCTAGCACTTTGTTTAGTTGTAGTTGTACTGAGAAAGAGGAAGAAGGCCCAATGAACACGGAATATCTGAGTAAATTTTATGGGCTGATTTAGTTAGTCATCAAACACTTTGTGTAAATGCCATGCTTTTCATTCTTTTAACATACTGTACTTGTTCATCTCTTCAGCAAAGTGTTGCTCTAGTGATCATGTAGTTTTTATACTTCTGTAAATTTGATATGGGATTCTCTCCACTATATTTCAGCAACATGTTTATCTGTTTTATTTTTCTACTTTGTTATTGAATCCTAATCAGGCTTTCAGCATCCTTCAGTTGCCTTATGTTTTCAGAATGCCAGGGGGAAATCATGATATTTGCAACATATTTAATACATTTGATAGTTTCAATTTTGAGTAAAAGTCTAGATTCACCCAATATGTTAAATAATATTAGGATTTGTTTTTTAACCAGATATCTTCCTTGGATTTAGAGTTGCCAATTTGGATAAACCAGAAAAAAAATCAACCATATTATGCCATGACATTAAAATTATAGCCACAAAACTGAATCAGACTTTGGAGTTTTCTGCCCCTGTATCTTATTTCCTGAATTACCTCGTCAATAACTTTGAACTTCTGGTGATTTCAACATTTAGCATTCGTGGCATTTGGTTGTGCATTTATGGATTGTGGATTTTTTTAAAAAACACCATAAAGTTTGTTGAAGGAGGAAATTAATCAGTATTCTGATTACATGGAGATGCTTATGTTTGAAATCTGTAGTTATATCATAAATTCTGATTTAAAATTCATCAACTTTAATGTGCTTCAGTACAGGAGAATATTTGTAGCTCAGGGTTGAAATGAACAGTCTTTGGTGCTTTCTGAGCTTGGTTATTTTCTTGCAGATGTTTCATTGCCCAAGTTACTAACATCAGTGTTGTGATGATGTTACCTAGTTTGGGTAATGAAACATCTGCAAGAAAACAACAGACATCTCATTGAATGTTTTTTTCTGAACCCACTTGGGCAGAGTTTTATTGATTCAATCTGTAAGGAACCTTCTCCCCTGCAAAGTAAGCTCAAGTTTTCACTATTATTTGAATCGATATAATTCTAACTCATTAGAATTCTAGAGTCAAAAAAGGAAGTGTAAAACTTCTTTAAAGATAAAGATAAGACTTATCTGTCAAGTAAAGATAAGATTCTCTACACAAGAACAGTCTAGGGGAAGAAAATAAGCCTTGGCAACTAAAAACAAATCAAATTTAATACTAAGGAAAGAAAGGATTACACATGAGGTTAATACTATTATTGCTTTAGAAACGTAGCTAGTTGGCAAAAAGTCCCAAACAAAAATGTTAAGCTATCATACACTGTGTTTGATGATTTGTATAATGTCATGGGTATGTGTGGATCAAGTGCTCCTTCATTTCAAAATTTACCACTGCACTGTTAAATATGCTCGTTATTTTTATATTCAATAGACAAGTCTGCATGCCACAAAGAAAGGCAGTAAAAAAATAAGTCCAGCTGATAAAATGTACTCTGTGGCCATTTTATAAATAAATTCCCAAGTCTCCTGTGCTCCCTTGTTCAAGTGAGCAATACAGATCTGCCTTTGATTTCTAAACTTTTATTAAGAGCCACATTATACTGCTGTCAAGCTGCTGGAAATGTATGCAGTTTTCCACCTCCACAAAGCAATTCTAAGAATGTAGTGACTTAAGCCAATCACACTGCTTCTGCCTTTGATACTTAACAATCTTCAGAGAGATCTTCCCACACTTTTCTTCCCCACTCATGAGATTTACATCATGGTTGTAATTTTGTTTGGATCATGTCTGAAGAAAATGACTGGATCAAGGAGTTAATAGATCGTTTAAGGATTAGCTCTTAGGCCAGGGGATTGTTCAAGAGAGTAATTAATAGAGATTCACTGACTGAATAGCATTATTTAAACACAGCCTTGAAAGATGTCTAGAAGTAGAACAAAGGGAGGAATAGTAAGGAGAGATTATACATGAGAAAGAGAAAGAATGCGTATAAACAACTAGTGCAGTGTGACTGTTAGATAGGGTCCAACGGAGGAGGCAGACAGGTGTGACTTAAAACAATAGCTCTTTATTCAACAACTATTTACAATCCAGCAAAGGTCCTGTCTGACAGCTAGCCTTTTTATAGGGAGCTGTCAGACGGTTTAACCAATCAGCAGTCAGTATTCTTCCTACCTACATGGAGGACCTAACTGAAGCCTATGTGTTCAGTCCTAGTATGTTATAGTGACATTAAGAATTGCACTGAAAAACTGGTTGGGATTAGATATTATAGTAAATTATGGCTCGTGTAATCGATTCATTGAATAAACCACAGTTGGCTATACCATAAATTAAGATTTAACATTTAGGCTGTGTTCTGTTGGGCTCCCTGGTAGAATCCTCCCAAAAATTCACAGGTACAAATGTCAGACACACACACGTTTGAAAATTCAAGACAATGTCCTTTATAATGAAAAGTCACTTAAACCAAGCCCTCTTTTGGTATAGCAAAGAGCACTCGTCTCCAAACAAACTGGTAATTTGTACAAGTCCCTTATCAGTTCTGTGATACTTAGCTTGCAGCTGTGAGGCAATTCACAGTCCTTCTTCTTTCACAAAGTGAAACACACTTTGCCCTGGTTTAGTTTCAAAGCGGGGAAAAATCACACAAAAAGTCCAAGTCAGTAAAGCAGTCACGAAACACAACGATCGGATAATCCTCCACAATGGCCAAACCCACAGGCTTCTATTTATAGCAGCCTCACTAATTACCACAGCCCCACCCAACCACAGGTGGCCTCATTTTCTTTGATAATAATCTCTCAGTTGTTGTTGCCTATGCATCGCTCTCCTCATGCGTGGCTGTATCATTAACTCTTGTTCTGAATCCAAGGAGGAGCTAGATAATTTATCTCCTTCTGAGCTGTCTGCCACACTCTCCTCCTCCCTGTCACTCATGTCTTCTTGGTCAGAGGAGCCTTCATCATCAGATTCCACCGGGGGCAAAACAGGCCTGCAGCATGTGGATGTCTCCCCCACATCCACAGTCCTTGGGGCAAGAGCTGGGCCAGAGCTAACCACAACAGGCTGCCTCTATTTTCAAACTTTACTATATCATAGAAACATAGAAGACTGACGGCAGAAAAAGACCTCATGGTCCGTCTAGTCTGCCCTTATACTATTTTCTGTATTTTATCTTACAATGGATATATGTTTAACCCAGTCATGTTTAAATTCAGTTACTGTGGATTTACCAACCACGTCTGTTGGAAGTTTGTTCCAAGGATCTACTACTCTTTCAGTGAAATAATATTTTCTCACGTTGCTTTTGATCTTTCCCCCAACTAACTTAAGATTGTGTCCCCTTGTTCTTGTGTTCACTTTCCTATTAAAAACACTTCCCTCCTGAACCTTATTTAACCCTTTAACATATTTAAATGTTTCGATCATGTCCCCCCTTTTCCTTCTGTCCTCCAGACTATACAGATTGAGTTCTTTAAGTCTTTCCTGATACGTTTTATGCTTAAGACCTTCCACCATTCTTGTAGCCCGTCTTTGGACCCGTTCAATTTTGTCAATATCTTTTTGTAGGTGAGGTCTCCAGAACTGAACACAGTATTCCAAATGTGGTCTCACCAGCACTCTATATAAGGGGATCACAATCTCCCTCTTCCTGCTTGTTATACCTCTAGCTATGCAGAGTGTAACGCGTGTTGATGGGTTAGTTTATTATGACTTTTAATTAAGGTTTTATAGTTTATATTCTATATTTGACTTCTTTTTATTGTTTTTGTAATTTATACTGTTGCAAGCTGCCCTGAGTTCTTCGGGATTGGGCGGCATAGAAATCAAAACAAACAGACAAACAGACAGACAAACAAAAATACTAAGGTCACCCCAGGCTATTCCTCCCTTTGTTCTACTTCTAGACCTCTTTCAAGGTGTTTAAATAACATTATTTGTGTGTTTTCACTGACCAACACCAGATAATTTTTGGTCAAGTTCTATTTAGACATGGCTTTGAAATTTATGGGATAAATTATTGGAATTTTTGGACCTTGGGTTCACAACAATTTGGTGGCTAATTCCATATGTTTATGGAGTAGCAGATAATATTCAAAAGATTCCCAAAGGAAACAGTTTTATCAGCATGTTCCTTGGTGGGGATGAGTGGGAGCTATTAGATTATGTTAACACTTAAGCCATGATTAACATGCAGTCTACTTTTCATCTAATATATTTGATACTGGAATGAAGTGTTAGGAATGAATAATCTTTTGACACAGGAGGGAGAACTAAATCTAGATGTTGGTCTGATAAAATCTGAGTCCAAACCACAAATGTAATTTGAGAAAGCATTTCATAATTTGACCCTTCCTGGTTTTGGTATGTAAAGGCAAGGAAAGTGGAAGTACAGTTGTACCTCTACTTAAAAACTTAATTCATTCCATGACCAGGTTCTTAAGTAGAAACATTCTTAAGTAGAAGCAATTTTTCCCATAGGAATCAATGTAAAAGCAAATAATGCATGCAAACCTATTAGGAAAGAAATAAAAGCTCAGAATTTGGGTGGGAGGAGGAGGAGGAGGAGGACAGTTACTGCCGAAGGAAAAAGGTGAAAAATTTAAAAAATACAAAATTTTAAGGCTTAAAAAAAAAGAGGGACTCTGAGGCAGCGAGGAGGAGCACGCGCTTCCAATATACCCGGTGCGAGGCTGCCTCCCATACACTGCCTCCCATATACTGCCTCCCATACACTGCCTCCCATACACTGCCTCCCATACACTGCCTCCCATACACTGCCTCCCATACACTGGCTGCCGCTGCTGTTGTACCTGCTGCCTCTTCCTTCCCATGCTGAAGGGCTCCCCTCTCCTCTCGCTCGCTCGCTTTCCTTCGATGTGGTGACTCCACGGTTGCCCAGAGTGAAGGGAGCGTTTCTTTTCTCTGGGCGCTGGCAGCGGTTTATTCCCTGTCCAAGTGCCCAGAGAAAGGAAAATGCTTCATTCATTCTGGAGTGCCAAAGCCTCCTTAAGTGCCACTGAAAGGCTCCTCCTGCAGCCCAGATGGCCAGGATTAAAGGGAGAATGGCAGGAAACTGGCCGGGCCTTCGCTCTCAAATTTCCTGGGAAATTTTTCTGGGCTCGGGTTGTTAAGTAGAAAATGGTTCTTAAGAAGAGGCAAAAAAATCTTGAACACCCGGTTCTTATCTAGAAAAGTTCTTAAGTAGAGGCATTCTTAAGTAGAGGTACCACTGTACTCTCAAACATACAAGATTTTCTTACTGCTACCTTACAATTAAATTGGTATTAATTTTCATAATTTGTGTTCTGATCTGCCTTGAAGGATTGACAACATTCTGAAGCAGACACCAGTCCAATTGAGACTCAATGAAAATATGAGTGGCATTCACTGTATTTTGCATAAGGATATGCAAAAGGACGGCTAGACTGAGATTACCTTATGGTCATTAAAAATACAATAGATGCTCCCCGGATAACCAACAAATCTTGTATCTGCTTAATTTGAGATAGCCAATTAGGTACCTCTGTAACAGGTGTTCATTTTCTGATAATCTCCCACTTAAATAATTGCAACATGTTAGGTATAAAATTCCAGGAACTTCAATTAGACCAAAGTAGAATGCTAGATTATTAATGAGGACTGGTTGATATGCTCACAGTAGGCGAGCATTTTCCCATCTGCATTGGCTGTGTGATGAGCAGGAACAGTAATCTTGAGAACAGCAGGAAGAGCTGCAACCAAGACAACAGACAGGCAAAAATAAATAAATAAATAAATAAATAAACAAACAAACAAACAAATAAATAGAATAAATAGAATGAATGAATGAATGAATGAATGAATGAATGAATGAACGAATGAATCTGAAGCAGACATATAATTTGGAAACCAGGGATGACCTTACCTAGTTCTCTTGAAGGTAAAGGGCAGAAGGGGGAGGCACATTCATACATGCAAACTTTTGTGAGGTTAATTTTATAATAAAAGTAGTATTAGCATTTTTAACTTTGGTTTTTTAATCTGGCCTGCCCCAAAGTGCTGACTGACTGCTGATCCACTTTTGGATTCAATTTATAATTTATTTATTTATTAAATTTATATGCTGCCCATATCTCCACCAAGTGACTCTGGGAGGCTTTACAATGCTAGTTTCAGTTTTCCAAACCAGTTTGATTTAGGTATATTGTGTGTTATCTGAAAAAAGATATCCTTCCAAATTTACCCATTCCAATTCTATTGTACTGTAGATAGTTCTTATTTGGTGACCATATTTAGGGCTACAATTTGGTTATTAAGTGAAGCAATTGTTACATAAAATCATTTCTATGCTTATGATTTTAGTCAAGGATTGGTCTTAAAATTACTGTTTCACCACCATTGCAAACAGTCATTAAATGATGTAGTAGCTTAATAAGGATTACCTATAATTTTGGACATCCTTTAAATGAGAAAGGAGAGTTCCTCAATACAGTGATCCCTCGAGTTTCGCGATCTCGAGTATTGCGAAACGCTATATCGTGAGATTTCAACCCGGAAGTAAACTCCACCATCTGCGCATGCGTGCCCTTCCACGCATGCGTAGATGGTGGAGTTTCCCCGCCGGGCAGAGGCTTCCCAGGGTCTTCCCCCTCTTGCCCCGGTAAGGCGCGAGCAACGGTGTGGGCGGGCGGCACGCGCGTGGGGACACCCCAGCTCCGCTTCCCAGGTGGGAAGCGGAGCTGGCAATGGCGGGCGGCACGCGCGCGCTTCGGGACACCCCAGCTCCACTTCCCAGCTGGGAAGCGGAGCTGGCAATGGCGGGCGGCACGCGTGCGCTTCGGGACACCCCAGCTCCGCTTCCCAGCTGGGAAGCGGAGCTGGGGTGTCCGCAAGCGCGCGCGCGCTTCGGGAAACCCCAGCTCCGCTTCCCAGCTGGGAAGCAGAGCTGGCAACGGCGGGCGAAGGACGGGCGGCGGTGGAAGTAAAAACACCATCTGCGCATGCGCAGATGGTGTTTTTACTTCCGCACCGCTGCTTCGCGAAAAATCGTTCATCGCGAGGGGTCCTGGAACGGAACCCTCGCGATGATCGAGGGATCACTGTATATATATTCTTTTCTATATTACTTTTTCAACATTAACCCTGAGCTATTTTTGACATCAGATTACTTTGGACTGTCTCAATATTTTATTATTGCTATATACTTTATTTTCTGACTGATTTAATTAATTCAATTATATATAAATTTATTTAATCAAGTATTAAAGGAGTATTATTTATCTAAATTATATCTTATTTTTTAATTTACATACTTATAAGATATTTAGTTTATTTTTTAAATGTTAATTTTATATTGATACTGTATTGATGCTTTATTGAGCTGTTAGGAATGAAATAAATAACTGAAATTGACGAGAAAAAACAGTTAAGTTAAGACAAGTTAAGATTTTAATGAAAACATGTTTTAAATGTTTAAATTGGTTGGAATTTATACATACCTTTGGCTTTTTTAGTGCCTTGCATACATTCAGCAAATATCATTTGTTTAAAAGGAACAATGATTCTATATGAACTAGGTCAGTGATGGCGAACCTATGACACGCGTGTCAGCACTGACACACGGAGCCATTTTAGGTGACACGCGGCCGCCGGAGAAACAGGGAGCTTAGAGTGGTGAAGATGCAAATCTCCCCGCTTTCCAATTTCCCACCGACTGCAAGTACAGCAACTGCAATTATTATTATTATTTTTCCTCTCCCCTTAATTTTGTTTTGCACCAATTTTTTTAAAAATTGCGCTGGTTGCAATTTTAATTTCACTCCCAGGGCTATTTACCCGGGGTCCTACTTTGCTTACATTAAACTGCTCATCCCATATCGCTCTGCCAGGAAATCTACTCCAACCACCCCTCCCCTCCTTCGCTTCTTTCCCTCCACGAGCAGCGCATGGTATCTCCTCACCTTGGGTCGATCGCATCGGGGAGGGCTGAATAACTTAATTGCCGTTTCTCTTATAGCTGTTACAGGTAAACCCTTACCGGGTTATTAATTTGTAATTTTAAAAAATCATGCCGGGCTCGCAAAAAAGAGAGTGAAAAAAAAAACCTGCGTGGACGTCGCGCCATTTGCTTCCTCCTTTGGCGGCTCATAACTAGATTTTCACAACCCCCCCACCCCCCTTGATAAGCTTTTTCTTGAGTCTGAACAGTTTGGGGGGTTCACCAAAGAGAAAAGTGAAAGAGAGGGAGAGAGGAAGAGAGGAAGGAAGGGTTAAATATAAAGGGAGAGAGGGAGAAAAAGAGGGAGGGGAAGAGGGGAAGGATGAGGGGTTATTATTAATTTGTAATATAAAAAAATCATGCCGGGCTCGCAAAAAAGAGAGTCTGAAAAAAAAACACCTGCGTAGACGTTGCGCCATTTGTACCCCCCACCGCGGAGGGAAAGCATTTGGCATCGGCACCGCCAACCCCCCCCTCCACGAGCAGCAAAAGTCTGAACGACGGAGCCAAAAGGCAAACGGTGCACCCCCCCAGAAGCAGCAAAAGCCTAAGCAGCGGGGTGCGCCGTTTGCCTTTCGGCTCCGTCGTTCAGACTTTTGCTGCTGGTGGAGGGTGGGTTGGCGGTGCCAAAAGGCAAATGGTGCACCCCGCTGCTTAGGCTTTTGCTGCATCGGCGCCCACCCCTCCAGAAGCAGCAAAAGCCGCCCTAAGCGGCGGGGCGCGCCGTTTGCCTTTCGGCTCCGTCGTTCAGGCTTTTGCTGCTGGTGGAGGGGAAGGCGCCAAAGGCAAACGGCGCGCCCCGCCGCTTAGGCTTTTGCTGCTTCTGGAGGGATGCACCGTTTGCCTTTCGGCTCCGTCGTTCAGGCTTTTGCTGCTGGTGGAGGGGGGGTTGGCGGTGCCGAAAGGCAAACGGTGCACCCCGCCGCTTAGGCTTTTGCTGCATCGGCGCCCACCCCTCCAGAAGCAGCAAAAGCCACCCTAAGCGGCGGGGCGCGCCGTTTGCCTTTCGGCACCGCCACCACCCCCCTCCACCAGCAGCAAAAGCCTGAACGACGGAGCCGAAAGGCAAACGGCGCGCCCCGCCGCTTAGGGCGGCTTTTGCTGCTTCTGGAGGGATGCACCGTTTGCCTTTCGGCTCCGTCGTTCAGGCTTTTGCTGCTGGTGGAGGGGGGGTTGGCGGTGCCGAAAGGCAAATGCTTTCCCTCCGCGGTTGGGGGTGCAGGGCAGGCGCAGTCAGCCCCAGGAGATAGAGGGAATGAGGGAAAGGAAAGAGAGAAAGGGAGGGAGAGAAGGAAAGAGTGAGAGATAGAAAGGATAGATAGAAAGAGGGAATGAGAGAAAGGAAAGAGAGATGAGAGAGGAAGGAGGAGAGAGAAAGAGAGAGGAGGGGTAGCGAATTATGGATGTCAGAACTCACGCATGCATAGTAGCGTGCGCCCACACTTTTTAAAAAATTTTAAAAGAACAAGAGAAAGCATGAGAGAGAGAGTGAGAGAAAATAAGAGAGAACGAGAGAGAGGAACAGAGAGAGAGAAAGAACAAGAGAGAGAAAGCATGAGAGAGAAAGAACAAGAGAGAGAGAGAAAGAAAATAAGAGAGAACGAGAGAGAAAGCGAAGGAAAGCAAGAGAGAAAAAAAGATAGCAAGAGAGAGAGAAAGCAAGACAGATAGGGAGAGGAAAGGAGAGCGAGAGAAATGAGAACAAAAAGGGGAGAAAAAAGGAGAAATGAGAAAATGATTGAGGCAGAGAATGAGAGGAGAGAGAAACAAAAGAGAGAGAGAGGTGATTCTTGAAGCATATGGTAAAAAGCATCCAAATAATAAGAACCCCCCCCAGCCCACACCTGTTTTTGAAAAGAATAAAAGATAAAAAAAACCCAGCCCTCAACTGGTTTTGGAAATGATTCGAGTGTATACACACACACACACATAAGGGGGGGAGAGAGACAGGGATGGAAAAAGAGGAGAAGTGAGAGGGAGAAGGAATGAGGGGAAAAGGGAGGAAGAGAGAGAAATGAGAAACATGAGAGAGAAAAGGGGGAAAGACAGGAGAAGTACCCAGAAATGAGACAGTGGTATAAATTTCAGGAGGGATGATTGATGATTGACTGTATTTATAAGGGGATGTTACATGGGATTGTATATATGAGGGGGTTATGTATGTATGTATGTATGTATGTATGTATTTATTTATTTATTTATTTATTTATTAGATTTGTGTCATTTTGGTTGGTGGTGTGCCCCAGGATTTTGTAAATGTAAAAAATGTGCCGCGGCTCAAAAAAGGTTGAAAATCACTGATTTAAAGCATATGGTAAAAGCACTTAAATAATAACAGAGAAAGAAAACCCCCAACCCTCACCTGTTTTTATTAATACTGTAGTTATGTTTTTGAATTTGCTGGTTGTTTTAGTTTTAATAGTAATAGAGTTTGGTTTTGTTTTATTATTAATTTCTTTTAATAAAAAAGAAGGGATTTATTATTTATTTATATTTATATTTATTTTTGTTTGTTTATCTGTCTATCTACCTACCTACCTACCTACCTACCTATCTACCTATATATCTACCTACCTACCTATATATATATATATATATACTTCTATGCCGCCCAGTTTTTTTCTCAAGGTGACACACCACCCGAGTTATGCTCAGTTTTTTGGCGAATTTTGACACACCAAGCTCAAAAGGTTGCCCATCACTGAACTAGGTAGTTAAGGATGAAAAATATTGTTAGTTTGGATTAAGATTTCAAGAATTCTGAATGTACAATTTTGGTTTGTAGCTTAAACTCTGGAAGGAACTGCATTTGAAAGCAAGGTTCTGTTGATTTTCCTCTGTTTTTTCTTCTGCGTGTCCTCCCAAAACAATTTTAACAGCAGTAGGGAGTGAGTTGTGGCTAAGGGACTTTTGTAAATGAAAATAGCAAGGATCATCAGGGTTAAACAAACCCTTTTTTCTATTACCTTGATGGTTAGGGTTGTAACAAAGTGCTTGGAGTAAAGCTTTGTCAGCATAACTACCTGCTCAGCTGTAATTTTTATCTAAGAAAATAAATAGCCATACTTAGAAAATTTGGAATTTAGAAAAAGTGGGGTACTGGGAATCTCAGGAGAAAACTGGCAGAAGCCCTTTTTAGAAATGGCAGGGTTCTATTAAGTTGAAACCAACCGTGGGGCAGCTTTAAGCCTTTTGAGAATTGGACATCCAGATATTTGAACATTTCAAAACCCTTTTCTTTCAAAACAGAGAATAGAAGCAAAGCCAGACCACATAGTGCAGCCTTAGAAAAGATAATATCCCTTGAGGCTCAACTGTCTGCATTAAAGAAAAAATAAACAAGCTGGCTAAATATAAAAACAAGTTAACTTTGAATCCAATTTTCAGACTCCATTAACTTTTAAAATGCCCATTAATTTAATTTTATTTCCAAGGCAAAAAGACAGTGCGAGTTTAAACCACGTATGAGCCAGGAAACATAAAATGAAGATGGAAGTAAATAAATTACATCTGATATGTTTCAGGATATGAAAGTGAACAAATAATAATGGTAATTTAGTTTGACACCGATTAACCTGCAAGATTTAAAAATGTATTATAGCATTGCTTGTGATTTAAATATTGTAGTAACTTTTAGTAACTTGGCTCAAATAACATTAATTAAAAGTTAGATTTTGTTATTGTAATTCAACATATGCACATTTTCCACAAGCAAGAATATTTCAGAAGATTGTATTAACATGCTTAAATGAACAAATTCTGCTGGCAGAGGAATATTTTTGCATGGAGATAGACTGCCTTGAGGCAATATTTATTTTAAAAAAAATTTCCTGAGGAACAAGACTTGAATTCAAAATTATCTCCTGAAGCATATACATTAAAACATATTTAAACATTAACAAGTGGTTGACTTATCCAGGAATTATCTTTAAAATAAAAGTTTCATTGATATAATAACATAAAGCACAAATGGGTTAAAATGTGATGTGAGGAAATATCACATTCTAATTACTGAGGGAAATTAGTAGTTGGATTTTAAAATGAAAGAAATTACCTCATGCAGATTAAAAAATAAAATTAGGTTAAAATAATAACATGCAGCAAAAGATAATGGCAGTATAAATCAGACAGAAGCAAACTAATTGGCACATTTCTAAATAGAGCTTAAAGGAGTTTTTGCTAGTTCCTTTATCCATCAGCTTAAGCTCCATTTCTCTCCTCCCCCCAATTATAGTAACTCAGTTAAGAGTATCCATAGTGCAAAGAAAAACATGAATGAATTTAAGCAGATAAATTATGATTTGTGGAGTTTAAGGTAATGGGCAGAAAGGGGAGTAAAAGGAAGAGGAGAGGTTTGTTGGCTGGGAAAAACCCCCCAAAGCTACTCTTGTAAGAACAGAATAAAAAATTGGAACAGAGCAGACACAACACTGAATGACAGGCAGTAATGGGTTCCTACCAGTACGGTACAGTGTGCTGTACCAGTAGTAGCACGCTGATGATATCACTGATTGATTGCCGGTCGCTCAGGACCGCCACATCTATAAAATGTCTCCGGAGAGGGGCGGCATACAAATCCAATAAATAAATAAATAAAATAAACCACACCCATAGTGTGGTAGCAAAAATTCTGTGGACCCTACCCTGATGACAGCAGTGTGTGAGAAGGAACTGCCTGTGGCTTTTGGTGGTGTTGTAGGCCTGCAACAAAATGGAGATAATGGTACAAGGTAATTAGTGATATTGTCACATATTGAGTGGGCTAATCTTAACAGTACAGATAACTCTCAACTTACAGCAGTTCATTTAGTGACCAAAGTTACAACAGCACTGAAAAAAAGTGACTTATGACCATTTTTCACCCTTATGACCATTGCAGCACCCCCATGGACACATGATCAAAATTCAGATGCTTGGCAGTGTCTCAAGATCATGGGAACGCTTTTTGTGACCGGCAAGTCAGTGGGAAAGCATCATTCACTTAAAAATTGTGATCGTAAAAAAAAAAGAAAAATAGTAAATGAAAAAAAGATATTCCTGTCCCAAATCTCTGTTATACACCCACTACTATGGTTCATGGTTAGAACATAAGAACATAAGAAGAGCCATGCTGACTCAGGCCAAAGCCCATCGAGTCCAGTATTCTGTGTCATTCTGTGTCACACAGTCTAATCCTGCCTTGAAGCTATCAAGGCTGACAGCTGTCACAACCTCTTTTGGAAGTGAATTCCATAAACCAACGACCCTCTGGGTGAAGAAGTATTTCCCTTTATTTGTCCTTGCTTTCTTACTTATGAGCTTTAGGGAGTGCCCCCTCATCCTAGTATTGTGTGATAGAGAAAATAATTTTTCTCTATCCACCTTTTCTATCCCATGCATGATTTTATACACTTCTATCAAGTCATCCCTTAAACGCCGTCTTTCAAGGCTGAAGAGGCCAAGGCGTTGCATTTCCTTGATCATACTTGTTGCCCTTTTTTGCACTTTTCCAGTTCCATTATATCCTTCTTGAGCTGCAGTGACCAGAACTGTACACAGTACTCCAAGTGTGGTTTCACCCTCGATTTGTACAGAGGCAATACAACACTTACTGACTTATTTTCGATTCCCTTCCTAATCATGCCAAGCATTGAATTTGCTTTTTTTTTTTTACTGCTGCTGCACATTGGGTTGACATCTTCATTGAGCTGTCCACCAAAATCCCAAGATCCCTTTCTTGGGTTGTCTCAGAAAGCTTGGTCCCCATCAGTTGGTATGTATAATTGGGTTTCTTTGCCCCGATATGTATAACTTTGCACTTGTTTAGGTTAAAATGCATTTGCCACTTTGTTGCCCTCTCACTCAATTTCGAGAGATCGTTCTGGAGCTCCCGACAATCAGTTTCACTTTTCACTACACGGAACAATTTAGTGTTCCTCAGCAAACTTTGCTACCTCACTATTTACTTCTACATCCAGATCATTAATGAATACATTAAAAAGTAAAGGTCCCAAAACTGAACCTTGGGGTACACCACTTCTCACTTCTTTCCATCCAGATAATTGTCCATTTATTGCCACCCTTTGTTTCCTACAATTTAGCCAGTTACCAAACCAGGACAAGACCTGCCCTCTAATTGCATGACTGAAGAGCTTTTTTAGGAGCCTTTGGTGAGGGCCTTTAAAAGAGAGTTAAAAGAAAGAGAGCAACTTCTCTATTAAATGGAAACGTGAGGTGCGCCAGGAATTTTTTTTTTTTTAGAAAAAAAGGCTACTTTGCAATTAAGAATTGCTAGATGTGGAAAGTGTGTGTGCATGTGTGTTTGTGTGTGTGTGCATGTGTGCATGTGTTCATGTGCACAGAATAAGAATTCAGCAGATTGAAATTACATTAAAAAGCAATTAAAATGCAATTGTAAGCTGCTTCTTCCTCAGTTTGTACATCCTACTAATTAGTCATCACAATGCATACCTTCTCATTAATCACATTTTAACCTTGCAATGAATAAACTTCCAATTAAGCACAACAATTTTTTCTCAGAAAGGTTTTTTTCTTTTTAAAAAAAGGCTTCATTAAGCGGGGAGCAATTGCATTTTCATTGTTTTAATGAATATTAATAGGTATAATCATCTGAAGCAGCATTGGCAAGTTCCGTGCCTGACTTACTACACTGGCCCAGACCAGATTTTTTCTGACTTATACTTCTCTAGAACCAAAGTCCCATATTTAATACAACTTAATTCTAAATATTTATATATTAATGCTATCTTATCTTATCTTAAACATAGTTACATATATATTTTAATTTTCCTGTTATTTTGCAAAACATTAGCCATGGTGGATCTCTTCCTTTATTAAGCAGTTCTTGTTGTGTTTTAAATCTATATTTATTTTATTATTTATTTATTTTTATTTTGTTAGATTTGTATGCCGCCCCTCTCCGAAGACTCGGGGCAGCTCACAACAACAATAAAAAACAGTATAAACAATGGAACAAATCTAATAATAAGAATTATATTAAAAAACTCAACTGTTAAAAAACCATACAACACATACATACCAAACATAAAATATAATTTGTCTCCAGATGTATCCTGTCAGCATGCATAATCAGATCTTTCTTACTCATCTTTGAAATAGAAAACATTGGCTAGGATATTATTGGTGAAAAGATTGAATTTATCCATCCTGAAGTTTATTCACTGCAGTGTTCCCAACTCTCACTTGCTTCATAGTAAAATGGAGTCAAATTTATGTATTTGTTCTTGTCATTAAAATGTAAATGCGAAAAGTATAAAAATAGAATGTGTTTCAACATTGCCCCATGACATTTAATATAAATGTTTTGATAGTATAACCATTTGTTCACAATTGAGTAAATATAAGTCCTCGGCATTACATTAATTGATATTAAACGAATATTTTTCAGTAAACTGAGATGTTCATTTTAGCAACTGGTATGTGTTTCCCTGTGTGTCTTTCATATTTTCAAATACAAGGATCACATCTCGCTCAACAAGCTAGTTTCAAATTCTACCTGCTTAGTTGATAGATAATTATTTTTTGACTTCCTTTTATTTGGCTAGATCAGGGACAGGGGTAGGCAAAGTTGGCTCCTCTATGACATGTGGACTTCCTGAGTTTGTTTGTTTGTTTGTTTGTTTGTTTGTTTGTTTGTTTGTTTGTTTGTTCGTTCGTTCGTTCGTTCGTTCGTTCGTTCGTTCATTCATTCATTCAATTTTTATGCCGCCCTTCTCCTTAGACTCAGGGCGGCTTACAACATGTTAGCAATAGCACTTTTTTTACAGAGCCAGCATATTGCCCCCACAATCTGGGTCCTCATTTTACCCACTTTGGAAGGATGGAAGGCTGAGTCAACCTTGAGCCGGTGATGAGATTTGAACCGCTGACCTACAGATCTACAGTCAGTTTCAGGGTCCTGCAGTAAAGCACTCTAAAGTAAAGGCTCAGTAATTCTTGGATTTGAAGTCCACATGTCATACCCCTGGGCTAGATTATGTAACCATTAGGAGAATACAGTGATCCCTCGAGTTTCGCGATCTCGATGTTCGCTAAACGCTATATCGCGAGTTTTCAACCCGGAAGTAAACTCCACCATCTGCGCATGCGTGCCCTTCCACGCATGCGTAGATGGTGGAGTTTCCCCGCCGGGCAGAGGCTTCCCTGGGTCTTCCCCCTCTTGCCCCGGTAAGGCGCGAGCAACGGCGTGGGCGGGTGGGCGGCACACGCGCGGGGAAACCCCAGGGCCGCTTCTCAGCTGAGAAGCGGCCCCAGCAACAGCGCGGGGGGCGGGCAGCACGCGCGCGCGCGGGGGGAAACCCCAGGGCCGCTTCTCAGCTGAGAAGCGGCCCCAGCAACAGCGCGGGGGGCGGGCAGCACGCGCGCGCGCGGAGGAAACCCCAGGGCCGCTTCTCAGCTGAGAAGCGGCCCCAGCAACAGCGCGGGGGGCGGGCAGCACGCGCGCGCGCGGGGGAAACCCCAGGGCCGCTTCTCAGCTGAGAAGCGGCCCCAGCAACAGCACGGGGGGCGGGCAGCACGCGCGCGCGCGGAGGAAACCCCAGGGCCGCTTCTCAGCTGAGAAGCGGCCCCAGCAACAGCGCGGGGGGCGGGCAGCACGCGCGCGCGCGGGGGAAACCCCAGGGCCGCTTCTCAGCTGAGAAGCGGCCCCAGCAACAGCACGGGGGGCGGGCAGCACGCGCGCGCGCGGAGGAAACCCCAGGGCCGCTTCTCAGCTGAGAAGCGGCCCCAGCAACAGCGCGGGGGGCGGGCAGCACGCGCGCGCGCGGGGGAAACCCCAGGGCCGCTTCTCAGCTGAGAAGCGGCCCCAGCAACAGCGCGGGGGGCGGGCGGCACGCGCGCGGACAAGCAGCAGCAGCGAGGCGGCGGGGAAACCCAATCTTCGGCTCCTCGCTGCTGCTGTGGAAATAAAAACACCATCTGCGCATGCGCAGATGGTGTTTTTACTTCCGCACCGCTACTTCGCGACAAATCGATCATCGCGAGGGGTCCTGGAACGGAACCCTCGCGATGATCGAGGGATCACTGTATATGATCATTATGGTGAGTAGGTAAGTAGCGAGTGATGAATATGTTTGAGTGCTGTGAACAGAAGTGATTCTATATTTGCATCAGCAAATGCACTTTTTGGAAGAAAAGCAAATGTGCTTTCTTAACATCAGAATATAACTATGTTTTACATGTAGTGTCATCTGTAAGCAACAGTTTGGAGTAGTGGCTAAAGACAGCCACCATTAGTCTGCCTTAACTACAGTGCTGGATGAGTGACTTAGGGCCGCTCAGTCATCTTTGAAAAAGGTTTTTAAAAACCCACATGTTATTGCCACTTAAAACTATCTCAAAAAGGAGAAAAATCTTTCCTATAAATAATCAATACAAACTGAGCAAAACCAACCCTACAATCTGTTCAGTATGCTGTGCTGACTCTTATCCTACTGATTTGCACCAAGAATATAAAGGGAATTTTATAATTTGATGTGATGTGCCCCGGTTTATTAAATCTCTAGACAATACTTTTTGTCTAATTAATGTACAGAACTTTTGACATGAGATGTGATTATGACTTCAGCTAAGAAGCCTAATGAAGGAGTGATAAAAGCAAAGAAACAAGAGTCTTATCACTTTGAATCAGATCTAATCTACAATTTTCAAACGAATTTTTTCAGTTCATTAAAATGTCATTGCGTCTTTGAAAGGACTGAGTTTTATAATATTTCGCAGACATTAATTATAGGAACTACGAATATGCCTGCCACTGTGAAATGCAGGATTTTTAAAATACTGGATTCATTTTAGTTTTAAGTTTTATAGTTTTATGCATATATTCTATTTTCTCCTAGAAATATATAAACATCTGTTAGTTGTTTGGCTTATTTGCCTATTTAGTAATTAAAAGTGGACTCCTATCATTTTGCTTATTTAAACATTTTCTGAGCATTTTAAACAAAATATAAAATGTAACTTTTGAAGTTGATGCAATTAAAATAATTATTAAAGTCAATCAAAACTTGGCAAGAGATATGTGTTTTTCTATTCTCCTGAATACTGAGAGTAAATAGTCAAGAATACCTCCCTGAAGAGAGCATGGCATAATAAAATTCTAATGCAGGAGAATGCTTTCTCCTGTCTACTTTTGGCAGTGGAAACATCTTGCAAAACGGCTGCTGTGTTTTACATGGCACAACTTTTGAGACAATTTTCATAGCAATTGAAAATTTCATAGCAACAGTCAAATCAAGTTGTAAGTAAATCATGGGTAAACATCACCTGGGATTTGACTCAGGGTTTCAGGAGTCCATTATCCGTAATACACAATAACCTACATCAGGGGTGTCAACGCTATGTTGTCATGGTGGCATCACATGACGTATCGTGACTTTTTTCCTCTTTGCTAAACTGGGTGTGAGTGTAGCCATGGTGTGATGCATCCAGCCCTTGGGCCACAAGTTTCATGGTCCTGACCTACATACATCACTCTCTGGGCACTCCTTATGCAAGGACCAAAGCCTCCAAAGACCTACCCTCATTAAACAACCAAGGAAGATATCACAATTACCATAATAATATCAGAAGCTGCTAAGTGGAGGCCAGACAGTTGTATCCCCCTATTTAATTTATAATGCAGGTCACTTACAAAAGTGACCATTGAGGTTTCTATATAGTAATATGAAACCTTGATTGGAATTTAACTAAATAATCAGTTTAATCCAAATACAGTTGAAACCTAAGAACCACCACTTTCCTGATAAATATAGCTTAGAACGAAATATTTGAAACTGGTCTACAATTTCAGAACTTTTCTGGGTCAAATAAGATCTGCTTCGGTAAAATTCTTATGATTTCTTCCTCCTCTGTTCAAGGAAGCTTCGTCTTCCTTAAACACAGAGGCAGTCAGCTTGGCCAATTTAAAGCAGTAGGCACAAACAGCTGGTGGGCATGATCTCACCAGTTACCTTCTTCTCATCTGATTAGGAATTGAATAATATCCACATTAAGAGAACAAGCCATTTATCCCTGTATGATGCCACCCACTGCCTGAAATAGTGTTCGTCTTCAGGTGAATCCTGATCGATTTTGCAAAGAGCAATATCAGCCTCCGACTGAACTGTTCCAATTGAAGTTCCTGTTGAAGGAGATCCCCCCCCCCCCCCAGTAAACCAAGCTGATTTAACACTGCAGGAAGCAATAAAACACTTTGGGGTATCTCTGTGTTGCAGAGTTTGTCCAAGACTTCATCTATTCCTCCTTTTCAGCCCTGAGGTGCAGGAAATGTTGTCTTTAATGTAAGTACAGTACTTAGAATAAGAATTTTGTTGTTATTTTAGGGACCACACTGACCAATTATCTCTCCATCTACCTTGGTGGAATTAGTCACAAATTAGAATTGAGAGTCCCTAATTATTGGATCTTTATGTTGTTTTCTTACAAACTCTTCATTTCAACTGATAGATTTTTAAAAAATAAAATCTTATCAAAGAACAAAAGCAGATGCGTAGCCTGTACAATTACTGTGTATCCATATAAAATGTGATAGGGAAAAAAATAAAATTCAAAGCATTGTATTGTTAGACAAGACAAGCTCAATTTGTAATAAAGAGCATCTTACAATACTTGTTTTTTCTCTTCAGGGCTAAAATTGAAATAACTAGATCTTACACAAAAAGAACATTACCATAAGCACGATTAACGAAAGATGCAAAAGGCACCAGGTTTCTAGACAATAAAATATTGTCACTGGCTCCCAGGATTTTTTAATTTCCTCTTCCCCTTTTCTGTCTCCAATACTTCCTTCATTATTTAAGGACTAAAGGTATCCTTGAATTATGGCCAAAATTGAGTCCAAAATTTATTTTCCAACTTTTCATATTTATTAATTGAATCACTGAAGTTGTTAAATGAGCAACACAATTGTGAATCTAGCCTCCTTATTGACTTTGCTCTTCAGTAGTTCAGAAAAGGTGATCACATGACTCTAGGACATTGCACCTGTCATAAATATAAACCATTTGTCAAACATCCAAATGTAAATCATGTGACCATGGGGATGCTCCAATGATCATAAGTGTGAAAGATGATCGTAAGTGTGAAAACTGTTACAAGTCAAAGATTATCTGTATAGGTCTTATTCTGGCTCTCTGAAGCACCTTTCACTCTTACATTCTGAAATGCTGCACCACTTATAAATATTATCAATATTATTAGCTTTTCAGAAACCATTGTTGCCGTACAGTGGTACCTCTACTTAAGAACTTAATTTGTTCCGTGACCAGGTTTTTAAGTAGAAAAGTTCGTAAGTAGAAGCAATTTCTCCCATAGGAATCAGTGTAAAAGCAAATAATGTGTGCAAACCCATTAGGAAACAAATAAAAGCTCGGCATTTGGGTGGGAGGAGGAGGAAGAAGAAGAGGAGGACAGTCGCTGCCGAAGAAAGAAGGTGAGGTGAGGTGAATCAAAAAAATCCAAAACTTTAAGGCTTTTTTAAAAAGAGAGAGAGACTCTGAAGCAGCGAGGAGGAGCACGCACCTCCCATACACCTAGCGTGAGGCTGCCTCCCATACACTGCACCAGAGAGAGAAATGGCAGAGGGGAAATGGCAGAAAATTGGCCGGGCCTTCGTGCCACTCTCAAATTTCCTGGGAAATTTTTTCGGGCTCAGGTTCTTAGGTAGAAAATGGTTCTTAAGAAGAGGCAAAAAAAATCTTGAACACCCGGTTCTTATCTAGAAAGGTTCTTAAGTAGAGGCGTTCTTAAGTAGAGGTACCACTGTATCTGATATTTTTAAGAACAGCATTCTGTAACCCACTGTCATCCCAAATTGTCTGGACATTCTTGGCACCACAGACATTCTACAACATAAGATGAGAACCCCTAGCTCAGTGATGGCCTACTGGGCCCACCAGAAGTTGGGAAACAGGTCATTTTCGGCCTCCAGAGGCCTCTGAGGAGCAGGGGAAGCTCCCCAGACATTGAATTATGGGTGTGGGCACTTGTGCATGCACGATACTCTTTTGGCACCCAAGGAAAAAAAGTTTCGCCATCATTGCCCTAGCTCCATCCATTGGGTTTGTTTTGCTGCTTTGTCTTCTTCCAGGTGTCTGATTGTCTTCTTTTTTTTTTTTTGTTCTTAGTTGGATGCTGACAAAGATGAGGAAGAAGTCTTCGGTAACATAAGCTTGGCTGTTGACAATAAGCTATTTCCCACTCAAGAACCAGGGCCAAGTGAGTATTAAAACCTAAATATGATAGTGAAAAAATACACGTAGTCCTTGTTTAATGACTGTCTCGTCTAGCAACTGTTCACAGTTATGATGGTGATGAAAAAGTAACTGTAACAATGGAATGGAACTATGTAACTGAAACTATGGAATTAGGATTAGGAAAAGTATTTTGCATACTATCTGTTGTTCAAAAAAGTTGAATATTTATTGTCAATATTTAGCGCCGCAAGATTAACTTAGAAATTAATGGAAATAAGGGATTATAGTTTAGCTGTATTAGTTTGTTATATTGTTTGTAAAGTTTCTGTTTTATTTTCTCTTTCTATTTTGTTATTAAATGTAAATAAATTTAATTTTAAAAAAAATTTAAGAAGGAAAGCTGAAGTAAGATCATAAGCAACCACTTTGCTTAACCACCAAGTTGCCAGCTGCAGTTGTGCCTTCTAAACAAGGACTATCTGTGAATTAGGCTTGGAGTAATTCCAGATGTATTGTTTTGTCTTTATTTCATATGCAGAACATATATATATGGTGTTTGGGGATATTTCACATGGTTTAAAATGTTTAAGAGAGAGTTAAATGAAGTAGTCATGAAGAGTACATTTTATAAAGTATGGAGTGATGATAAAGTGTAATGATGTTTGTTTGTTTGTTTGTTTGTTTGTTTGTTTATTGAGAAAGTTTATATGACCATGCAACTCACCCATGGTGATTCCATCCAACTTAAAGAAATAACACAATCAAACACCTGAATGCAAAATCCAATAAACCCACACATCCCTGGTGACAGCGATCAAAGTACTTGATGGGCTCAGTGTCACCCTGGGATTTTCTGGGTTGTCTGACAAAACCATTTCTTTGGGGCCTTTTGAAAGATTATCAGAATGGGAGCCAATCTTATCTGCCTGGGGATGATGTTCCACAGGAGAAGCCATTATGAAGCCATCATGGAGAATACCCTTCTTCTTGGTCCCACTAGATCAGTGATGGTGAACCTTTTTGCCCTCAGGTGCTAAAAGAGCTTGCGCACACGCTATTGTGCGTGCGCGAGTGTCCACACCCATAGGTCAATGCCTAAGGAGGGTGAAAACAGCTTCCCCCACCCCTCAGAGGCCCTCTGGAGGCCGGAAACGACCTGTTTCCCAACTTCTGGTGACCCCAGTAGGCTCGTGTTTTCACCTTCCCCAGGCTCCAAAGGCTTGCCTGGAGCTGGGGGAGGGTAAAAAGGCCCTTCCCCATCCCCCTGAGGCTCTCTGGAAGCCAAAAATGTCCTCCCAGAGCCTCTGTGTGAGCCAAAAATCAGCTGGTCAGCACACATATGCAAGTTGCAGCTGAGCTAGGGCAATGGCTTACATGCCAGCAGATATGGTTCCACATGCCTCCTGTGGCACCCATGCCATAGGTTCGCCGTCACTGCACTAGATGGACCTTCTTAAGAGAAGAGACTTGTAACATAATACTTGCCTCCTTGTTCTAGTAGGTCTGATAGATATAACTAGGAAAAGATGAACCCTCCTAAGCTATGTTACACAATAACATTGTGCAATAATTCCACATATCAGTGATTATCACAAATACGATCCCTAAAGGTGGTGGTGATAGTGACAATTGTTTCGCTGTTGAGGATGTGCAGGTATGTTCTCTCATCATGGGGCATACCTTCAAACTTATTTTCTCTCTTTCAAGTAACAAAACTTAATATGTAGAATGTGATATACATTTTCATCCATTTAATAATGTTGTCTAAATGTAAATAAATACAGAGAAATGCTTATTTTGTTGCTTTTTTAAATCTGATTTTTACCTTCTTAAATGTTATATTCTGTGCCAGCCAGAGATGGGATTCAGCAGGTACTGACCAGTTCTGGGGAAATGGTAGCGTAAATTTGGAGTAGTTCAGAGAACCAGTAAATACCACCTCTGTCTGGCCCCGCCCCCATCTAATTCTCTGCCTCCCAAGTCCCAGCTGATTGGGAGGAAATGGGGATTTTGCAGTAGTCTTCCCCTGGAGTGGTGTGGGAACAGAAATCTTACAGTATCCTTTCCATGCTATGCCCACCAAGCCATGCCCACAGAACCGGTAGTAAAAAAAAAATTGAATTCCACCACTAACACCAGCATTATTTTAAGATGTATATCTCCTTACGTTTTCTTTCTGAATAGAAAGATAGCCTAAAAATCTAAACCAAATCAATAAATAAGCAATGCATTGGTATATTAGGGTTAGTAAAATTTAACAACTATTTGAAAAGAAGCAGAGGCCAAGTTCTGCTTCTGTGTATGTTTGGAATCATTTCAGCCCCTAGTTACTCCACAAATGTCTTTTGAGAGTCCCTCCAGCCCTTCCCATCTAAACAGGCTGAGATAAGAGAGCCATCAATGTCGTCTCCAAGGGAGAGACAGAACATATGCCCAATTCTCAGTGTTCATTTTAAAAAAAACACACAACATGAGTCTCTATCAAGCAAAGTGTATAATCATTTTGTCATTCTGATCATTTTGTAAGAAAGTTTTGTTCCATTTTGTTCCGGCTTTTCAATGTTTTTAGCCAATGAATGAGCAGTTGTAGCGATGACTGACAAACGGGAGAAGAAAGGCCTTTTAGTAAGTCTTTGCTAATGGGAAGTGATTGCTCTTGCCTTTAAAAAAAAGTAGAGAAATTCAGAATGTAAACATCTCTGTGATTGGGCAGCCAGATGCCAAAACAAAAGAAACGAGCTATTACGGGAACCTGAAATGTTGCAGTCTAATTCAATATTTTCTTTTAAAGAATTATGGTTACAAGTAGTTATTCTGCCAGTACATGCCAATAAAATCCATTATGGTTGCATATATAAGAACATATTCTTCAAGAATATAATATCACTAGTGTCTACTGGATCTTTGTTTGTATTTATTTAAAGCTATGATTTATTTAAAGATTGGAAAGGTTTCCAGTGTTTAAATGAATAATCAAACATGTGACAATATTAAGCAATTCTCTTGCTTGCCTTATTTCCCACTTGTGATGTCATTACATAAATTAAGCCCTTGTTATTGGCCTTTATCATTTGCATGAGGGTGTTATTAATTGCGCAATGACTCAATTTGCGGCGAATGATGTAATTTGCATCACTTTTGTAAATATTACATTGCATTAATTAATTAACTGCAAATGACATAATTTGTGATTTGGCCAACATTCAGGAACAACAAATATTCTTCCCTTAAATTGAGGTTTTATTGTGTTTCCTAGAGGTGAGAGAATAGGGCTAAGTTGAAAGCAAAATTAAATGGTCTTGTGTAATGTTTCGTTCCATTTCATTCCAGCTTCCTGAAATTATTTAGATTAATATCCTGTCTTTCCTTCCATAATAATTGTGATTAAGCATTTCTTGAATCTCCTTTTGGCTGCCCAAGAATACTTTATTCTAATCTCATTGATTAGTTTTACTTCATCCAGTTCCTTGATTGATAGCAATTAGCACTTTAGAACTAAAAAAATTCTCTTTGGGTTTCAATCTTTTAGATCCCAGATATTATCTGAAAAAGTAGAGAAGTGCACTGTATATTACTTTTTCAAAGTTAGAGCTATCTCTCTTGATAGACATGCCCAGACTATCCAATCTTTATAATTACTAGGAATAGTGTTCTCCCTCTAGATCAGTGGTTCTCAACCTTTTTAATGACGTGACCCCTTAATACATTTCCTCATGTTGTGGTGACCCCGTAACCATAAGTCTAGCGCCAGTTCTCCCAACAGAGCTTTAAGCTGATTGGCAGGAGGGACAGCCCCACTGCAAACACCTGATTGGTTGGATTGTAAAAATATGTTCCAAGGCACCGGAATAAAAGCTTTAGTTCCTAACACCATGTGAAATGGTCGTTTGACCCCCAAATGGGTCCCAACCCCCAGGTTGTGAACCACTGCTCTAGATATTACAGCAATAGCAATAACACCTAGACCTATATTTTACATAATATTTTACAGCCCTCTTTAAGCAGTTTACAGAGTCAGCATATTGCCCCCAATAACCTAGGTCCTCATTTTATCAATTTCAGAAGGATGGAAAGGTGAGTCAACTGGTCAGAATCGAACTGCTAGCAGTTGGCAGAATTAGCCTGCAATACTGCATTCTAACCTGGTCTAACCTGTGTCACCATGGCTCTTATAAAGGTAGTCCTTAAATTATGATCTCAGCTGAGTCCAGAATTATGGTTGTAAATCATGACAGTCATTAAGTGAAGCACCCATGTGACCCCTGCTCTCTCCATTGTGATTGTTAAGTGACTGCATGGCTGATTAAGCAGAGCATACATATACTGTAGTCTGCCCTGGGCGTAATAGTGCTTTTCTCACCTTTGGTTCTGCTTCCTGCCCTTCTGGGTCACACCCCCTTGCCCTTCCACATCTCACCTTAGTCCCCTTCCCTTTTCTGAAGATTGCTTTCAGGGTGGAAGCAGCCCATTTTGGGTCATGTATGCAACCAGATGTGGAAGGTGCAGGAATAGTACATAATGGTGCAGTAATAAGTAAAATCATGCAAACGTTATACTAAAAATGGCAAGTAGAATGCGGCCGCGAGAGCCATCGTGGGGCTTCCCAGATTCGCCCACGTATCTACAACACTCCCTGGCCTGCATTGGCTGCCAATCAGTTTCCGATCACAATTCAAAGTGTTGGTCATGACCTTTAAAGCCCTACATGGCATTGGACCAGAGTACCTCCGGAACCGCCTGCTACCGCACAAATCCCAGCGGCCAATAAGGTCCCACAGAGTTGGCCTTCTCCGGGTCCCGTCGACTAAACAATGTCGTCTGGCGGGCCCCAGGGGAAGAGCCTTCTCTGTGGCGGCCCCGGCCCTCTGGAATCAACTCCCTCCAGAGATTAGAACTGCTCCCACCCTCCTTGTCTTCCGTAAACTACTTAAGACCCACCTATACCGCCAGGCATGGGGGATTTGAGACATCTTTCCCCCAGGCTTATTATAATTTATGTTTGGTATGTATGTGCTGTTTGGTTTTTAATTATGATAGGGTTTTTAGTTTTTTTAATATTAGATTTGTGCCATTATAATATTGTTTTTTATCGTTGTTGTGATCCGCCCCGAGTCTTTGGAGAGGGGCGGCATACAAATCTAGTAAGTAAGTAAGTAAGTAAGTAAGTAAGTAAGTAAGTAAGTAAGTAAGTAAGTAAGTAAGTAAGTAAGTAAGTAAGTCCATTTCTTCCCATTTTCCATTGCAAAAAACATTGCACACAAACTCCATTGCTACTTCTGCAGAATACAAACCAGGATTCCCAAGGTGAAAGGAGGAGCCGTTGTTCGCTAAAATAACTTCTGCTTTGTCTACAAAAGAAATAGTCTTTACTTTCTTCAGATGGAGTTGGGAGTGCCTCAAACTGAGCTGATGTTATTCGGCACATTGAGTTAGATGGACTTACTGCTTTTATACTGCTTCAATATAAAAATAGTTAGTGTCTTCTGCCACTACTCTAGAACATAGGACCCTTTTCTGGATACCTTGTGACATCATAAAATCTGTGACAAGATGGTGTTGCCAAAAAAACAAAATATTTGAGAAAAATGAACATGAGATGTTATAGAAGCAAACATTGCACGCACAAATTACAACTCTACCTGCAAAAATCTCCAAAATTCATGCAACTGTCCATGAGTTGGAAGAATGTTGATACTTTAATCAAACATTGTCAATTATCAGCTAAAGAGTGATGATCTTTAGTGTTTTCAATCAGCTCCTATTCTCCTACAAATATAATATTCACACATAGGCCTATTTTTGTAAGTCTTTCATCCTGTATTCTCACAGGACAAAGAAATGGTGGATTCAGTGGAATTTATTTCTGACAGATGAGCATAAGACTGGATTATTAAAGTCTCTTCAACTTACATTACAATAATGGTTTTTAAAAGAAGCAAGAATAGAGGAAATTTTTATTGCTTTGTGGACAGCAATATATTTGTATGCATGTTTGCTTCCTACCTGTTGCTAAGAGCAACCACTTGCCTTCAAATTCTGCACTTCCGAGACTTGAGGCATTTTTTTTTTAATAGAAAAAATAATGGAAAGCAAAAACAATTTTCAAGCCTGTCCTTAACCAATTGGTGACTTCAAAAGAAATTGTTTACTCTCCCTTTAAATGACTCTTCTCAGTATATTGTGCTTATAAATAACACAAAACTTTTTGAACTGTTTCTGTGGGTCTTATCAGATCATAAAATTGATCTATGAAGAAACAGCATTTTCTCAGAGGCTACTTCACAATGACAAATAAGGGATACTCGAAGCCTTTCTTTAAACATTTGCTTGCTTGCTTGCTGATTGATTGATTGATTGATTGATTGGATTTCTATGCCGCCCAATCCTGAAGGATCCAGCGTGGCTCACAACAATATAAAATTACAGTAACAATAAAAGAAGTCAATGAAAAAAACAAGCAATTTCTAAAATCCAAATTAAAACTTAAAAAACAGTTTAAACAACACAGATACTACTCATTTACAGTAGTAAATAGCTGTATACCAATTCATATAAATGGACAAGCTAGTGGTTGATTTAGGACCCCCAGGCCTGCCAGTTTAGCTAGGTCTTCATGGCCTTACAAAAAGCCAGCAGGGTGGGGGTCGTACGGACCTCGGGGTGGGGAGTTGATTCCATAACGTCGGGGCAGCAACAGAGAAGGCCCTCCCCTGCGGCCCCACCAACCTGCATTGTTTAGCTGATGGGACCTGGAGGAGGCCAACTCTGTGTGTTCTAATTGGTCTCTGGCAGGTATGTGGCAGGAGACGGTCCCATAAATAATCTTTTTTTCATTAATAACTTGTCTTTGTCATAATCAGATTCAAAGAAAATAATTCCTATTGCTAGCCATATTTAACAAGTCTATTTTTGGGGTCAAGCAATAGTTGATATCTCTGAAGAGGTTTTGCAGCAAGGGCAAGATAAAACAAGATTAATTGTAAGGAGGTGTATGAGTTTGACTGTGGTCCAGAGTTTTTCTTACCTACAGTACATTTAATGGGACTTTAGACACAAGAAGCTTTTGACTTTTACATGGGCACACAACTGACTCTGATCAACTCTAATTTCTAGAAAGTGGCTGCCATAGGATTATATCCAATCACGTTCAACACATTATCAGAAGAAAATTTACGAACCTTCTCTCAGCCACAAACTCTTTTTAACAAAGGTAGAGTCATGTAAAAGTTTGGTTATGAAATGAGCATTGCAATCCTATGTATATTTATGAAAAAGCAACTCTGCCAAATGAATACACTCTTAATTTAACATAGCTTTATTTCAGGTATAATATGAAGGAGAAACGTAGACTGTGCATAAGTGTGCACAAATCCCAGCGACCTGTTAGGTCCCACAGAGTTGGCCTTCTCCGGCTCCCGTCAACTAAACAATGTCGTTTGGCGGGACTCAGGGGAAGAGCCTTCTCTGTGGTGGCCCCAACCCTCTGGAACCAGCTCCCCCCGGAGATTAGGATTGCCCCCACCCTCCTTGCCTTTCACAAACTTCTTAAAACTCACCTCTGCCGTCAGGCATGGGGGAATTGAGTTTTATGTATGGTATGCTTGCGTTGAATGGTTTTTAAATTAATGGGTTTTTAGATACGTTTAAATATTAGATTTGTTTATTGTATACTGTTTTATTATTGTTGTGAGCCGCTCCGAGTCTGTGGAGAGGGGCGGCATACAAATCTAATAAGTAAGTAAGTAAGTAAGTAAGTAAGTAAGTAAGTAAGTAAGTAAGTAAGTAAGTAAGTAAGTGCACCAACGCGCCTACCATCCCTGTACTACTGTCCTTTATTTATTTGTATACATTTTCTGTATTCATGATTATGTTTATACTTATATCTGTTACCTTATACATGCTTGACATAAATAAATAAATAAATAATAATAATAATAATAATCAGTTCACTATGCCAGCTGTGTAATTAATGCCAGTACTACTAATAACAAGAAGTATTACTAACAACAACAACAACAACAACAACAACAACAACAACCAAACAGACCGAAAAGAGAATTTTGCAAATACACAATGAATATGTGACTGGGGAAAGGGGTAACATCCAAAATACACACTAAAGTTATAGCCTTTTTTGATTATTCAAAGTCAGAGATATTTGTCTGGTAGCTTTCAACAATATATATACTAGTTAAGTAGAGTGCCAGATGAAGTATGCTGAAAGCATTTGGCTATGTAGAATTAGAAGGCACAAAGTCAGGACTTGGAATTTAGTTTTAAATTCCAGTACTTGAAATTAAATAATATCTATTTGTATTCTTTCTCTTGTGGAACAATTAAGACATGGTCTAGGGAATAGTCTAGTAGATGTTTTTATGGGTTAGATCTTTTAAATATTCTTTTTCAACACTAATTGTGCAAGGCATAATATTATTTAGGCATTAGGTATCTTTTAGAAAAACTCTTGACTTCAAGATCACAATAAATCCTAACTAGTCTTCCTTTCTCCCTTCCTTTGGTAGATTATTAGAGCTTTGTCAAAGCAAGTCTGGGAGTATACAGGGTTCAGAATTAATTTAATTTAAGCAGTTTTATTGGAAGCTCTTTGTGTCCTAATAGCAAGAATTCCTAATTATATGTTGAAATTTCTCTAGGATCTTTTGTCAGTATTACAAATTGTCAAGTATAGTTTGTAATATCCTTTAATATAGAAATGGATAATTGTTGGTCTATGAGCTTTGTCTGACATGCTAAATTGACTTATCTCTTGTGCTGAGCATCAAATGAAGCCTTTACTCAGCACCATCTCCTCTCAACTTCTGTCCCCGTTCCCTCTTCTTCCAGGGAACTGGAAGTCGGCCAAAGGTCCTCTCATTAATCTTCTATAGCAACACTGGGTGGATCAGTGCTTCTCTTTCTCTTCCTTTACAAGAAGAAAGGCAGGACTAGGTGATGCTGATAGAAGCTGATCCTGTTTACACGTCTCAGAATCCCCAACAAAATCTCTCTGTCTTCAAACTTCCCTTCTAATATACTAATTGCTAACTAATAACAAATCAACACAGACTGTGGAAATTTCACACTGGACTTCAAGCATCTTGCTGCGTGTGCCTATCCATTCTTCTTCCATACTCTAGGTTCTTGGTTTCCAAATGAGATGCAAACGTTTCTATAGTCTGTGTTGATTTGGGGAGCCATGTCATCTGCTGGTGTTGGTCCACTGTGCTTCATTAAGTCCAGGGTCAGCACAGCCGTCTACCAGGAGATTTTGGAGCACTTTGTGCTTCCTTCCGCAGACAAACTTTATGGAGATGCTGACTTCATTTTCCAGCAGGACCTGCCCACACTGCCCAAAACACCAAAACCTGGTTCAATAACAGTGGGATTACTGTGTTTGATTGGCCAGCAAACTCACCTGACCTGAACCCCATAGAGAATCTATGGGGCATTGCCAAGAGAAAGATGAGAGACATGAGACTGAACAATGCAGAAGAGCTGAGGGCCATTATTGAAGCATCCTGGACTTCCATAACACCTCAGTGGTGCCACAGGCTGATAGCTTCCATGCCATGCCGCATTGAGGCAGTAATTGCTACAAAAGGGGCTCACACCAAGTACTGAGTACATATACATGCTTATAGTTTTCAGAGATCCAATATTGTTTTATGTACAATCCTTGTTTTATTGATTGCATGTAATATTCTAATTTTCTGAGATGGGGAATTTGGGCTTTTCTTTCGAGACTAAAGGATGCCAATATATAAATGTCAAATCACGGCTTGAACTAACTTGCCTTGCATGTAATCTCTCTCATATATTAGCTTCACCTTTTAAGTTGCATTACTGAAATAAATGAACTTTTGCACGATATTCTAATTTTTTGAGTTTCACCTGTATAAAAAAAGATACTTGCATTTTACTCAGTGAGATTTACTTATATGTGTAATATTTTAGTCTTAAGAGCACAATTGTATTTGATTGAGGGATTATGTGCCATCAAGTCAGTATTAACTCTTAGCAACCACATAAACCAACTTTCTTCACCAGGATCTTTCCCTTTTTTGGTACTTCAAGTCTTCCAGTTATTTATTCATCGCCACTTAATTGATTCCATTGTTGCTGGTCATTCCCCTTTCTTTCCCTTCGCTATTTTCAGCTTTAGTGCCTTCTCTTGAATAATGTATGTCTTGATTCAGAGTTAATTCTATGAGCTCAATGAGAATTATTTTTAGATGTTTTTATTTTAGATTTTAGTAATAGATTATATAATTATGTCAGGAAATTGCTATTAGGAACGAAAACAAAACCATTGCTTACTTTAAAATTGAGTCTTCTCTTGTTTGAGAGTAAAAATATCCATTTAGACCTTTCCCATTAATTATGAGATTGTATCATCATGAAACCTGCCTATTTTATTTGAGAAATTCCCTTTCTTATTTTTAGGTCCATGTGAAGTTGACCTTAGTCTCATTGCGGACCCAGGAGAGATTCCTGATCATGACTTTAACTTTGAAGATCAGGTAATGGTGAAAAAAATATTTTTATTTGTGTTTATAAATGCCTTGGTTACTGCATAAGTGAGGGAATTGATAAGCAGAGGTAGAGATTATTATGAGAGTTTCTGTTCCTTTCCAAATGCCATAATAAGACAGCTTTTCTGAAATCCAGTATGACAAATGTGTGTTCAAAGAACTTCTGTCACATTTTAAAATCTGTCTTGTTATCCCATCTCTTTTCTTATTCTGAGCATGCCTTGCGCTTTTCAGTGCTTTCTTTTTGTGTTTGTTATGCTCTTTTCTGTTACAGGCTTCTCTGTACATTCTAGACAGAAATTCATACATGTTTCAGTAGCCAGAAGAAGAAACAAGTCAATGTTTATCTGATTGTGAATTTTCAAAATAAAAGCAGTCAAAAAATAACCAGTAAAGCCTTGTATATGGTCTCCTTAAGATTTGAAGGTGATTTCCTACCCAAGTACAAACTGGATCTATTTTCGTAATAGCCTTTTAAAGATCAAACACACAGCTAGAAGACAATCTGAAAGGACAGTTAGTTTGAAAGGAACTGTATTTCACCAAGTGAGCAGCCATGTATTTTTGTTCCATTCTTATCTTTGTCAAATGGGCTATTAATGAATACAAAGCCCTGTTGATTTTTCTTTATTTAGTTGAAAGAAAACATGGAACATACTGCACACTGTATATTTCTCATTAGCACTGAGGGTGTTTGCAAATAAAAGGTCTGCAAGAAAATAAGCCACTAAGCTGAGAGAGCACCAAAGACCCCACAAATTCCTCTTTTAAAACTTCCTTCCGTAATGAGGAAGAATATCAGCTGAATATAGCTGAATATAGCCAAAGAGTAACCATGACTCTCCAAAGTATTAATCAGTGAGCAGAAGGAAGGCACTACAGAGGGTGACTAATTTGGCACAAAAAACCATTGGTTTCCCCCTAAGACCGTTGGATGACATTGTCAGGTCTTGCTGTTTCAACGGAGTAAGGAAGATACTTAGGGATGATTCACACCCTGGCCAATGCCTCTTTACACTTTTACCACTGAGCAGAAGACATTGAAATATAACCGGCCAAACAAATAGCTTTGAAACAGGGGCTGTCAGACTCCTAAATGCAATATAGCACTACAAACAGATTAATAGAATGAATTTCACTGGTGCCAGTGTAGTGTGTAATATGTATACAGTGTTCCCTCACTTTTCGTGGGGATTGCGTTCCGAGACCGCCCGCGAAAGTCGAATTTCCGCGAAGTAGAGATGGGGAAGTAAATACACTATTTTTGGCTACAGACAGTATCACAAGCCTTCCCTTAACACTTTTAAACCCCTAAATTGCGATTTCCCATTCCCTTAGCAACCAAGGAGAGGGGCAGCATACAAATCCAATAAATAAACAAATAAACAAACAAACAAACAAACCATTTAGATTATTACTCACCATGTTTATTTATTAAAATTTATTTTAAAATTTTTTATTAAAGGTGGACAAATGTTTGGCGATGACATATGACGTCATCGGGCAGGAAAAACCGTGGTATAGGGGAAAAAACCACGAAGTATTTTTTAATTAATATTTTTGAAAAACCGTGGTATAGACTTTTCGCGAAGTTTGAACCCGCGAAAATCGAGGGAACACTGTATACCATGATATAAGATCATACACCAGAGAAATATACATGTTGCACAGAATTTATTTATTTTATTTATTTATTTAAATTTATAGGCTTCCCTTCTGCTAATGGAACTTTGTGGTCATTGGACCTATTGACCTTTGGTTACATATCTTGGACTTTCCCTTCATTTAGGAAATGTGCCAGTAGTCCTTGACTTACAACAGCTCATTTAGTGACCATTGAACTTTATAACAGCACTAAAGAAAAATGACTTGTGACCTTCTTTCACACTTATGAGCACTGCAGAATCGCCAAGATCACATGATTTACAATCGGATGCTTGGCAAGTGGTTCATCTTTATGACGGTTGCAGTGTCCTGAGGTCATGTGATCACTTTTTGCAATTTTCTGACCAGAAAAGTCAGTGGAGAAGCCAGTTTCATTTAACAACCATGTTACAACAGTAGCAACTGTGGCAAGAAAAATAGAAAAAATGGGGCCAAACGTAGCAAATGTTTCATTTAAGCAACATTAAATTTTGGGCTCAGTTGCGGTCATAAATTGAGGACTTCCTATATATCAGTGGCAAGACTGCAAATATATTTGGGGCACATCTTTTGAAATGCGGATATATTTCAGTCTTACTATCTGATAACGGGTGAGCAGCATAGGTCAACGACCTCTGTTTTATTAAACAAGAAGGGTCCTTTGACAGGAAAGGTTGGTAATATCTTGCAGCTTCACAACAAAGAGTTTGTAAGAAGAGGCAGAAAAAGAATGGAGCTTTTATCCTATTTTTCATCCACTTGTTGCTACTCCATTTACCTTGGCTCCTTCAGTTGTTTAACCCATAAGGAATGCAGCCCTCGGCTAAAAAGGGGTTGCTAATTTTAAGGAATTCAGAGCATGTGGAATGTCTGAAAGGGTTCAGGGTGCATATTGCTTTCTCTTTAATGTGTTTTAGGTTTTCTGTATGCAGTTGCATCATAATACTGTAAATAAAAATGACCATTGTTAGAGTCAAGAACTACAAATATATTTACTCTTATTGTACTGCAAAAGAGTCATTCCGTGCCAAGTGGATCAGTGGTCCCCACCTTACCATCTCAGATTTTGATGAAATTTGGCACGTAGTTTCTTTATGATGTAAAACTATGCTGTGCCAAATTTTAGTTCAAAAGACTAAAAATTGGGAGTTCTAGGAGACCTCAAGTAAAGAGTTGCAAAATGTGGAGTCCGCAAAAATGACATTTTGGGCCAACTTCCAGAAGCTGTAAACGCGGCAGTTTCAGTAGTATGTTGGAGATATTTGGAGAACCTGCACACCTTGTAAGGCTTTATAAACTGACAAAATCCCGTGTATCTGTTCCTCTTACTTTTTACATGATTCAGGCTCAAACTTTGCAAAAAAAAACCCTCAAAAATGAATTTATAGCAATCTATAGGTTGCTGTAGTTTCAAAACTACTTGACCATTCATGTTTATTTTTCGCATGTGTACTCATTACACAGCTGTAATGAAGACTTCCAATTTGCAGCACTTTCCTTCAAGTTGTTGAAAAAATATAAGAGTCCAAAGTTGGTATTTAATGGGTTTTTGCCAAATTTTGGCTATCTTTGATGCCCTGTTTGATCCTTTGGGACAGCTTCAATCCTCTTCAATTTAGCAGCATTAGAAAGAGAAGATGCTCTTCTTTAATAATATATTGTTTTAATTTTGGTGTCTCTTCATATAAGGATTGGAAAAATGCCCTCAAATGTTTGTGGGCAGCCTGTGACATCTGCACTGCACCCTTGATACAAGTGCAGTAAAAAGAAAAGAATAGAATAGAATTCTTTATTGGCCAAGTGTGGTTTATCGGCAACATGGTGGTGGACATAGTTTTCAGTGATTTTGATGGTGGTGTTTTTCTTTTTAGCATAGTAAATTGTTGAGTTTTGATCCATTTTATCAGTTACAAATCAGTTACAGTGGTCCCCCGAGTTTCGCGATCTCGATCATTGCGAAACGCTATATCGCGATTTTTCAACCCGGAAGTAAAAACACCATCTGCGCATGCGCACCCTTTTTTCTATGGCCACGCATGCGTAGATGGCGCCGGGCAGATCAGCTGCTGGGCGGCTTCCCTGGGTCTTCCCCCTCTTGCTGGCGGGAGGGCGAGCGGCGGGCATCAGCGAGGAGTTTGCGTGGGCGGCGGGGAAACCCCAGCGCCGCTTCCCAGCTGAGTCCTGAAGCCAAATGCGGAAGTTCACTTCAGGACTCAGCTGGGAAGCGGCGCGAGCGAACGGCGTGGGCGGGCGAAGGGCGGGTGCGCGGGCGGGCAGGCGGCGGAAAAGCGGCGGGCGGACAAGCAGCGGGCGCGGCAGCAGCGAGGAGTTTGCGTGGGTGGCGGGGAAACCCCAATCTTCGGCTCCTCGCTGCTGCGGCGGAAGTAAAAACACCATCTGCGCATGCGCAGATGGTGTTTTTACTTCCGCACCGCTACTTCGCGAAAAACCGATCATCGCGAGGGGTCCTGGAACGGAACCCTCGCGATAATCGGGAGACCACTGTACTGCATTAGATGAACCAGAAAATACTCTGTTAGTTACGTATATCTTTTTACACAGCTGCAACTTGTAAAGTGGAAAAGAATGGGATCTCACCATCTTTTAAACATGGGCATCCCAAAGATGCTTTTTCAAGAGGCAAACAGATTTTCTTGGTTTTCTTTGAAGACATTTCACTTCTCATCCAAGAAGCTTTCTCAGCTCTGACTAGATGGTGGGGGATTGAAAGATTTATATTCTTTGCAAACAGTCATTTGCATTCTTCTAGAGAGTCATTTAGGTTTATCTGTGTGATCAGGTTCACCTGAGTAACCCAAATGGGTGTGGAGCTTTCTTGGAACTGCTGAAAAGACTATTGTAGACTGGAGGTAGATGATGTGTTATCACTTTCCTTCTGTTGACAGAGGGCTGTTCAGTTTTGACATAGTGGTCCTCTGTTCAAAATGCGGACTTTGCTGTCTTCAAATGAGTGGAAGTGCAGATGGACTTCTGAATTTTGTTCTGATGGGTTTATCCTCCTGTGTTGTGCCATGCATTTATGATGTGGCAGTTTTGTTTCCCAATGTACAGATCTGCACATGACCCACTGCATTGCAATGCATATGCCACGTTGCTCTGTTTGTGTCTGAGTGTTTTATCCTTTGGGTGGATGAGCTTCTGCTTTAGTGCATTCAGCTCCTCCTGAGCTATTAAAATATATTAAAATATCCTTAATTAAGATATTAAAAAGATATTTAACATAGACTTCAGAGAGTAAAATTGCCTGTTGTGATTTCTTTGAAAAACAGACTCATTTGGAAAGCTACCAAAATTGCTCAGAAATCCATAGATTTAGAGAACAAGTTGGCACCTGATGCTTTTGCTTTTTGTATGTCTGTTTCTTTGAACCAGCAAAGGATTTATAATGTGATTGACTGAAAGCACAATGCTATGAAATTGGAAAATAACAAAATGGAAATAGCCATTGTAAATTCTAACACAGCATTTTAGGTGTGTCGAAGCCAATCTCAACATTGACCTCTGCACAATTCAGTTGAGTCCCAAGAGATTGGGCGGCATAGAAGTCAAATTAATTAAATTAAATTAGGCCAAGAGAGAGAGAGAGAGAGAAATGCTTTTTAAGGGCCAAAAAAGTCATCTTAAAAATATGCCCTCGATATCTGAAAATATGGGACTGTGGCAGAACTTTTATGCTTCACTGAATAATGTTTTTATTGCCCATTCAGTCTTCAAACTGTAAATTGGCCCAAGCATTTCTCTGCTGAGGATATCAAATAAAGAAAAAGATATGTATCTAGATAGCGGCAGGTCATGTGTATCTGGAAGAAAATAAAGTGCCTGTCAGAAAGATAGGGCCAAGAGGGTTAGTTTCTAGGCAACCATGTGCAACTAAGGAGTTGACAGCTGGCAAACATTTTGCAGAACTCTTTGATGGTTCTCTGATGCTGGAAGTATTCATATGTTAAGCCTGCAGTGTGATATTCAAAAAGTGATTCTTAACTTTGAGTGTAGACTATTAATTTTGACTGCTAACCACTTATTATATCTTGAGGCCTCTTGTAATTTTTCCAAATTAAAACTGATTCAATAACATATATCTCTTGGAAGCACAACCCTGAAGAATGGGAACCACAAAGTAATTTTTTTCAGAGGTTGACATACCAGACTTCTTTGTGTTAGATTTCTTTACATTGCAAAGTTGTTGGCCAATCACGTTTGTATTATTTAATGTTGCAATCCATTAATTTATAATTATGAGAAAGATGGGGCTCTGTGAATCTCCTCAGCAGGATTATCACCAGTAATCATATACTTCCCATTATACAATCTTTCTAAATTTCTCTAATTTCAAAGGAAAGATTAAAAGCTGCACAGGAAAACAGAAGTTCCAAGTAAAGGGAGATAAACACAGTTCAGTGAAATAAATAAAGAGGAATTTCTTGGTAGGAGTACCTGATGTATGTAATGCTCTCTTGAAGTAGGTTATATAGGTATCTACCTTACTACCCAGTTGGCATGAGGCAAAGACTGGATTTTAATATTTTCTGTTGTTTTAAATCTATAATTTTTATTAAGGATTTTGATTATAATAGTAAAACCTAATACAAATTAAATTTAAAAAGTGCTAGAGAAAAAAAAGAAAAAATATAATATGATAAAGAAAAAGTAAATCCAGGAATGTTGCACTCTATCTCTGTAAAATTTGGAATTTCAAGCTGATCTAGAGCAGCGATTCTTAGCCTGTGGGCCGCGACGCCTTTAGGTATAGAACGACTCTTTCACAGGGGTCACCTAAGATTATTGGAAAACACGTATTTTCAATGGTCTTGGGAACAGAGACATCGCTCCTCTATCAGTCGCCAGGCAGGCCCACCCATATGCAAATAGACTACTGCAATATATATATAGAATAGAATAGAATAGAATTTTTATTGGCCAAGTGTGATTGGACACACAAGGAATTTGTCTTGGTGCATATGCTCTCAGCGTACATAAAATAAAATATACATTTGTCAAGAATCATGTGGTACAACACTTAATGATTGTCATAGGGGTCAATAAGCAATGATGAAGCAATATTAATAAAAATCTTAGGATATAAGCAACAAATTACAGTCATACAGTCAACATGGGAGGAAATGGGTGAAAGGAATGATGAGAAAAACTAGTAGAATAGAAGTGCAGATTTAGTAGAAAGTCTGACAGTGTTGAGGGAATTATTTGTTTAGTAGAGTGATGGCGTTCGGAAAAAAACTGTTCTTGTGTCTAGTTGTCTTGGTGTGCAGTGCTCTGTAGCAAGGTTTTGAGGGTAGGAGTTGAAACAATTTGTGTCCAGGATGTGAGGGGTCAGTAAATATATACTGTATATATATATAATATTATTATGAGAGATTATGTAACTTTTTAATTTTAAGAATTACTAGTTCTGTGTTTTGTTATAATATGAAATTCTTTATATCCAATCACACTTGGCCAATAAAGAATTCTATTCTATTCTAATGCTTCACATAGTAAGCTGAAAGACAATGAATGGATTTATACATGATTTGGTTAATTATGGCTCATTGAATAAACCATGGTTACCTAGAATTGCAAATAATAGCCAATAGCCATAATATACTGGTCACAAGATATGTGTTTATGGATCAGGTTAAACCAAAATCAAGGAAATTTCATTATTGTTCAGTACAGATTGCAAATCAAATGATTAAAGGCCCAAAAGTCATATTTTGTATTATAACTGAATGACTTCTAGGTTACTCATTATAAATCTTTCTGGAATCAACACCTTTATATGTGGGTTTTCTTCAGTAAAAAGAAAAAAAGAAAAGAGCTAACACATGGGAGGGCCACCTGTGCTGAAGATAATCACAGAACAACAGATGTCATAGAACAATTGAGTGCCCAGAAGATAACAGGTTGTTGCATTTTGTTAAAAAGCAATTACATATCCATGGTGTACCTAGTCCAGAAAGGAAAAATGGAGTACTTACAGTATGATAAATCACTCTCAGCACAATCTACTTCACAGATAGTTGTTATGGAATAATAAGAGGTGGCAACATAATACATAACACACATTTTGGGGTGCTGACTGGAAAGGCAGGATATACAGTAAATCTTTGAATGAATAAATCTAATCATGATACTTGGGAAATGGATCTTATTTCTTTTTTGTATTATTCTCTTTGTGACTGTATTACTTACCCTGTTTCCCTGAAAATAAGACAATGATGTGCTAGGGGATTTTCAGGAGATGTCTTATTTTTTTCAATGAAGAGGAATTCATATTTATTGCTGAACAAAAAAAAAAGAACATTGATTATATACTGTACAGCAGTTGTCATCACAAACCAGCATAACCAGACAAACTGAATCCTATCAAGAATTTCTTACTACTACCATACCCTTATTTCCATGTACAACGATTAACGGTATGGTCCACTTACCAATATTTATGGTTTGAAGAGAAAGTAATTTATTCAATGACAGTTACGTCATCATCTTCTAGGACATCATCATAACAATCCAAACCCTTAATTTCCTGTTGAATTTGTTGTGACTCCATTTCTTTCAGAATCATCGGCCCATATTTCTCATGTCTAGCAATTGCACTGTCCTTGAATGAGTCCTTCTTGTCAAGGTAGCCTGCTCATAGTGCATTTGCAATGCAGCTGTGAGTGATTTTCTCACATGAATTCTTCACCCAAGTCACAGCCTCTTGCAGTTTAGGCTTTACAAAATTTCCACACTGATTTCTCTCCATTCTATTTTCAATGTACTCATTTATTTCTGAGCACAAATGGTCCTTGAATGGCTTGTTTATAGCAATATCAAGAGTCTGGAGATAGGCCATCATTCCTGCAGGAATCATTATTTGATCTATTTTTCTTTCGTGAAGAAATTTCTTCACGTCTGGGATGTCTGGCTGCATCCCAGACTAGCAGACCTCTTTGGCTTCCTCGCATAACAAGCGGTAGCCTTAATCGGCCCACTTCCTTAAAACGGCTTGTGTGGCCCAGGCCTTTTCAGTTTCAAGAATACAAATGCCTGAAACACATTCAATCTTATCCTTCTTGCCCTTTGAAATTATTAAAGGTGGAATTTTAATGCCATATATATTATATATGTTCTGTTCGGGAATGCTGCGAAACAAAATGTCACCTATGTCTTACTTTCAGGGGATGCCTTATATTAGGCAATTCTACAAAACCTCCTATGTCTTACTTTCGGGGGTGACTCATTTTCGGGGGAACAGGGTACTTCCAAACTAAGTGTTACATCAGTGGTATCCAATCTTTTCAGCTTTGTGGACCAGTAGGGGTAGGGGAAGAGAGGGGATGGTTTGCGTGAGCGTGCCTGCCACTTCCGCGGCCCAGTTCTGAACAGGCTACAGCCCGATATTGGGTCACCACCTGGGGTATCCCTGTGTTACAGTATACAGATTTACATGGTTATTACTCTGGTCACTCTTTTTTTAAGGAGACATTGGACAACTACTTGTCTGAAATGGTATAAGGCCTCCTTTGGGGGTTTAAAATGAAAGACCTCCAAGGTCCCATCCAACGCTTTTTTTCTGATATTCTGTTAATTGGCAAAAAAATATTATTTGAATAGATTTAGTAATGGCAGAATTCTTTACATGACCAATTCATGTAAACTCCTAATAGTTAATAGTTGAAATCTGTGAAGGAATAAAATTATGTTCCTTCAATGTAGTGCTTGTTAGATTCATGGGGCTACAACTTGCATCTTCTCCCAATAAGCATGGCAACTTAAAGAGAATCATCATCAAATTGTCTGAAATGAACAAAATTGGGCAAGCATGGAATGGAACATTTCATCCTTAAGTGTTGACGTGACTTCTTCCATTCAGGAATTATCATTTGTTCTCATAGAAATTGTAAGTGTTGAATTATTAAAATGAGTCATTTTAATGACTTAAGGTTACTAGGGAAGAAGTCAGTAAATAACTGAAACTCTGAAAAAGAGGAAATGATGCACTTCCACAAAGACTTTTGCATTGTTTGTAAGAAAATGTATATTGTTGGCTAAAATCCATTTCTCCTTAGAAATACAGACTCAAAAAAGTCTGTATTTCAAAAAGGAAGGAAGGAAGGAAGGAAGGAAGGAAGGAAGGAAGGAAGGAAGGAAGGAAGGAGGGAAGGAAATACAGATTCAAAGAAACAATTAGTGCATTGTCTGTTCCATGATATATGAACAATAAATTTTAGATAGAAAAGCAATAGCTATCCATTATGTATCAATAATATGATATAACCACGGTTGTATTAATACAAAAATATTTAGCAAAAATAAGATGACTTAATATAATAATATCTATAAAGAAATGTGATAAAAACATTTCTCTTGCTATGCAAAAGCTAAGATTCTGGGTATTAATGGTTTAAAAGAAGTCGCTCGCAAGTTGGTTAATATGACATTATAAAGATAATTATAATTCAAAGATGTAAATATTTTTTGGATGTACAGCAAAATCTTTGAATTTATCAGTCTACAAAGAATTATGGATTAATTGAGGTTATAAAGGACAACAAATTGCCATAGTAAATTGCTATTATTACCCTTATTTAAAATCTATTGTATTTTGTAAACTGTTGCAGAAAAACATAATGCATTTTAAAAACCTGAGGATTTCTTTAACAAAACATGATTAGAAAGTTTAAAAGTCTTCAGAGAGGGGCGGCAGACAAATCTAAATAATAAATAAACAAACAAACAAACAAACAAACAAACAAATAAATAAATAAATAAAAATACATGCATAGAACAATAATAAATTAGTCACTTGTAACTAGTCAGCCAGCAGTAAAATGTTTCAGCTAGATACACACATGTAAAAATTTTCACAACTTGGAAACATAGGAGCCCCAAGGCAAAGAAAGAAAACAGAGGTTTTAGGCATTGATTAAGATTTGCTTATTTGTTCTTAGAATACCGGTCTGGCTTAATTTTTGTAGTTGTGGCCATTCTTTAGACTTTTTGATACTCCTCATCAGAGCTTCCCTTGCTATGAAGTGCTCAGTTTTGTGGTTCTAATTTTAATAGTTATAGGCATGTGAGTTCCTAATTACTAGGAGTTTACATGGACTAGTCATATAAAGAAAGATCTCTAGATTTCAAAAATGAAGCATTTCATTTTTTTACTATGTAAATATTGATAAACAGATAACCATTTCAGATAGAAAGCAGATATTGGGACATTTATTCATGACAGTATAGATAAAAATATACCTTAGGAATGTGCAAAATACTCCTTGTATTAGAATGTTAAAAAAATGTTTAACATTTTTTTTCATCCAAGAACAATCTGTTCATCTTAAGTTACCATGGGAACTGGTGTATTCAAGAGCTTAAAAAATAGTTTTAGTTGCAAAGATCCCTATCTTGCTTAGGGGAAAATATTGCTTTCAATATTATTTAAAATACTAATTTGGGAATTAGTACTGGTGTTAACATTTTCTGTGTGTGTGTGTGTGTGTGTGTGTGTGGAGTCTAATTGTATAAAGCAATTTCCCATTGGAGAATTCAGTACTAAATAATTATTGTTTGGATAAAGATATTTCTCATTTGCAATGAGAAAACAGTGAGAGACATATAGAGGCATTTGGAGCTCTATTTATATAGAGATGCTTTGCTTACCAAATCTGTCTTTCTAAGTCCAAGATGATATTAGTACAGTAATGTGTTGATATTTTGATGTTATGCAATGTCCCATAATTCAGTGAGTCGCAAACTTTGTGCTTCTAGGGCAGTGATGGCGAACCTATGACACGCGTGTCAGCACTGACACACGTAGCCATTTTCGGTGACACGTGGCCGCCGGAGAAACAGGGAGCTTTAGGGAGTGCAATTGCAACCGCAATTATTATTATTATTTTTCCTCTCCCCTTAATTAAGAGGCCGGGCGATTTTCACCCGGCCGATATTTGTGATGGCTGGGAGGGGCGAGAACACCGCCTCCCAGCTGGGCGCGCCTGCGCAGAGCGCAAGCTCACCCACACGCTGCCTTTGGCAGCACAAGCATGCCTGTCCAGCCGGGGGAAGAATCGCCCCAGCCGGACATCAGTTTCAGCTGGGGGGGGGGGCGGGGCGCCGCCTCCCAGCTGATTGGCACGGCGCCAAGCATCGGAGCCCACCACGAACGGTGGTTGGCTCGCAGGGGCCGCTGGGAGTGAGGGGAGGGGTTGCAGGCCTATTTCAGGGTCTGCACCCCTCGCCCTCGCCCCTCTGCTCCCTGCTCGCCTTCCAGAACGGTGTTATAAAGGGAGAGAGGGAGAAAGAGAGGGAGGTGAAGAGGGGAAGGAAGGAAAAGAGAGAGAAAGAGAAAAAAGTGGAAGGAAGAGAAAGAAAGGAAGGGAGAGAGAGAAAGAGAAAAAAGTGGAAGGAAGAGAGAAGGAAAGAAAGGAAGGGGGAGAGAGAGAAAGAGAGAGAGAGAGAAGATAGGAAGAGAGAGAGAGAGAGAGAAATGATAGAATAAAGGGGAGGAAAAAAAGAGAAATGAGAAAATGATTGAGACAGAGAATGACAGGAAAGAGAGAGAAAGAGAGAGAGAAGTGACTCTTGATTTAAAGCATATGGTGAAAGCACTTAAATAATAACAGAGAAAAAAAATCCAACCCTCACCTGTTTTTATTAATAATTATGTTTTTGAATTTGCTGGTTGTTTTAGTTTTAATAGTAATAGAGTTTTGTTTTGTTTTATTATTAATTTCTTTTAATAAAAAAGAAGGTATGTATTATTTATTTATATTTATATTTATTTATTTGTTTGTTTATCTACCTATCTACAAAATACCAACCTTCAATTGAAGATTTAGCCAATGAAATTCAGCAACAAAAAAGTCACTAAATCAGTGATGGCAAACCTGTGGCAGTCCAGCTGGACTGCCACAGGTTCGCCATCACTGGAAGAATTCCCCCTCCCCCTCACTTATCTTAGTTCATGGCACCCCACACAAGTTAAATAACAGCAAGACCAACAAAAGAAACCAACTGACAGATTAACAACGAAGTCACTAAGTAGGTAAGTTAAATAATTATGCATATTTGTTATTTAAACTATAAATATCACAAAATTATGTTTTTTTTCTCAAGGTGACACACCACCCGAGTTATGCTCAGTTTTTTGGCGAATTTTGACACACCAAGCTCAAAAGGTTGCCCATCACTGTCCTAGGGACTGCCTCTAGTAATGAATGGAATTCTGTGATGCCACCCTCCCCCAAATAAAATTGGCTGATATACTAGTGCTATATTCAAAGTCACCAACTGAACCACACTGGTAAATGTGGGAAAGTTGATGGAACAAAACTACAGAAACAGCTTGTTTCCATTAATGAAAACAATTTGTTGCCCTGTTCACCTTCATAAATTACCAGCGTAGAGTTTCTAATCCAGTCCAGTCCTGGAGATTTCTATTCACCCAGTAATATTAAACAGGCAAAATACATTTGCAGAACCCAAACTAAAAAAAAAGAGTGAGATTTCCAACACCCCATCTGCTGTTTCTGTGAAGTTCATGTAGTTCAAATGAGAAAATGATTTTTTTTTTTGCTTGAGAACAGAGCTGGAAGAAAACCAGCTTGGCTGTCAATCAGGGATGCTAATGTGCCAAATTGGCACCAAATGAAGAATAATCCAGCATGGTTAGGCAAAAGTCTTTACTCAGACATAGAAATATATGTGTGTGTGTGTGTGTGTGTGTGTATGTGTCACATAAATGTATGCAAAGAGCAATGATATTAATTAAGGAAATGCTATTAAAATAATTGGTAAATAATTGGGGATTATATGTTGAGGTTCATGGAGAAAAATCCATATTCATGATACATGATCTTCCTCAACTTAACAACCGTTCGTTTAGTAACTATCCAGAGTTACAATGGCACTGACCATTTTTCATAATTATGATTGTTGCAACAGCTCCATGGTCATTTGATCAAAATACTCCACAGTCACTTGACAACTGACCTGTATTTATGACAGTTGTAGTGTCCTGGGATCATTTGATTGTTTTTTGGTGACTTTCTGACAAGCAAAGTCAATGGGAAAGCCAGATTCACTTAACAACTGTGTTACTTACAACTGCAATGATTCACTTAAGCAACTGTGGCAAGAAAGGTTGTAAAATTGGGCAAACCTCACTTAACAACTGTATTGCTTAGCAACTGCAGTTTTAGACTGAATTGTGGTCATAAATTGAGGACTATGTATACTCAGATAGTGGTGGCATCTTCCCTTCTTCTCTTCCATTTCCCCAAATAATCTTTATGCAGACCCTAGTGAAAGATTGGAAAAGGTAGAAAAATGTCTTCAGCATCATTCCACAATTCTCTCCCCCCCCCCCTGTTCTTAAAAGAGTTTTTATTATTATTACTGTCACCATCATTTTACTTTCTAGAAATTTCTTGGGTAGTGGAGAAGTTATTGTAACAAAGAAGCTCAGAATCAACATAAGTGTGTACCACTTTTTCATTTAGAAATCTGTATTTGTTTTTAAATTATATTCTACCCTTGAGCCCTTTAGTTCCTGCCGACAAAGTCAAAGTTCTCCCATCCAAGCAGTAAAGATGGTGTGGAGGGAAGGTAGCATAGGTGTTGTAACCTGAGCACAAAATAGAAGGCTACACAGTTTCATCTTCAGATTGAGGTCAGTTGCATATTGTCCTTTTCTTTTCACAGTTGCCAATGCTATTTTTATCTTAACTCAGACAAGGAGAAAAAGCAAAACAGAAGCTGCAACCGCTAACAAGTCCCAACATTGTTTTCATGGGTGGAGACGAGGGCACCTAGCCAATAGCTGAAGGAAGATGAATTAGCCTGGCTTTAGCAGTTAGCTGTCGCTCTTCCAAAATTTCTTTTTATTTTTTTTATTAGTTTGTCAAATATGTACAAGATAGCAGATATGAATATGAACATGGACATGAACGAAGGAAATGAATACAAATAAATGGGAACAGTAGGTCATGGATGATAGGCACGCTGGTGCACTTATGCCTGCCCCTTTTACGGACCTCTTAAGACAGTTTTAAGATTGAAACTGTAAGGGTTTGAGGATGTAACAACGGAATCAGGTAGAGCATTCCAGGCATCGGCAACTGTGAAAAGAAAAGGACAATATTTATTATTTTTTATTTTTTTATTTATTGGATTTGTATGCTGCCCCTCTCCGTGGACTCGGGGCGGCTAACAACAGTGATAAAACAACATGTGACAATCCAATAGTAAAACAATTAAAAACCCTTATTATAAAACCAACCATACATACAAAACATACCATGCATAAATTGTAAAGGCCTAAGGGGGAAAGAATCTCAATTCCCCCATGCCTGATGGCAGAGGTGGGTTTTAAGAAGCTTACGAAAGGCGAGGAGGGTGGGAGCAATTCTAATATCGGGAGGGAGTTGGTTCCAGAGGGCCGAGGCTGCCACAGAGAAGGCTCTTCCCCTGGGTCCCGCCACATGACATTGTTTGGTGACGGGACCCAGAGAACGCCCACTATGTGGGACCTAGCTGGTCACTGGAATTCGTGCAGCAGAAGGCTGTCCCTGAGATAATATGCAACTGTGCTGAAGATGACTGCTCAATCGTATTAATGTCTGATATGCAGTGTGGGTTCCAGGCAGATGAGCTGTATTTGAGAATTGGTCTGGCAAAGGTTTTGTATGCCCTACTTAGCAGTACAGTTTGACTGATCTTCTCAGATGTTCTCTCCATCCCACAGTTTGAGAATTTCTCATGTATTATTTTCACTCGGTACTTCAGCAGTGATAGCGTCATGGCATAGTGACCTCTAAATAATTATTATGACACAGTTGCTGTGCCAAAGCTGATCTTTCACATGATCTATCACGTTAGGTCTCGAGCAGAAACCAAACATATTGAAAAATTAAATAAATAAATAAAAAGACCAAACGGTTTTAGATAAGAAGAACGTGAAGAACACAGAAGGATACCAGATGGTAGGAAAAGATTAGCAAATAATGGGGGTGGCTCATTTTATTCTTTTGCTATAAGAGTGTTTTTCTCTGTCCATCCCTCCAGGGTGTCTCCACATTCATGTGGCAGGAGAAGACATTATCATTTCTAGATAGTCAAAACCATTTAGAAAGTGTGGAGAAGGCATTCACTAATCATTTGACTCAGATGTTTATACCCTTCAAATTGTCTAATCCTTTGTCTCCAATGCCTGTATCTTTCTTTTGCAACATCATTTCTATGTCTATCTGCAGATCTTTATATTTTATTATTTTGTCCCGTTCTCTATCTTCTCTTCTGCTGTCTCCAAATACTGCAACTTTCACTATCCAGATTTTTTTCAAACTTTCATATCAATATTTGCTACACGACAGAAGCTTGTCTGTATAACTTCTAAAATCCCAGATATCAGTAACAGTTGAATTTGGATTCTCTTTTTACTCTTTAAAGATTATGTATCTGTTTAGCCATGTTACCCAAGATAATATTGGCAAGACAGAAAAATGAGCAAGTAGTAGATAAAACGGCAGAAGCTCAGAAAGAAGTCACATGGTGGCAACTTAAAGAATGAAAAGAGGAAAAGAGAAAGAGGAAACACAATTGTCTGGTTTCTGATGTGTATACAGTATAATATTGTTTACAATTATACAGTATTACTGTGTAATAAGAAGGAAACAATTGCAAGAAGCAAGGAATCAGAAGAGTATAGATTTAGAAGTGGTTAAAACCTATCAACTCTTTAATTCAGCATACAAGTCCTTACAAAATAGAAGGGAAAATATCGAGTGAAGTGAGAACAATGAGTGGAAGTAGGCCAATGTATCAAGACTTATAGAGAAGAGAGCATAGCATTTCATACAATGTAGTTCAGTAGTGAGAAAAATAAAGTTTTATACTTAGGCAAGGAAAATCAAATGCACAGGTATGCACAGGGTAGATGACTCCTGGATCAACAGCAGTAACTGTGAGAAGGAGTCATAATTTACAGTCACTTAAGCATGAGCCAGCAGTGTGCTTCATCTGCCAAAAAGGTCAATGCAATCCTAGTCTGCATGAATATAAGGATGGCATCAAGACTATGTGAAGTATTACTACTGCTATATACTGCCTTGGTGAGACTACACTTTGAATACTACATCTGGTACTAGTCACCACAATACAAAAAATATGTTGAAGCGATAGAAAGAGTGCAACAATGATGATGGAGGGTAAAATATATAAGGAATAATTGCAGGAATTGAGTATGTCTAGTCTAACAAGAAGGACTGGAATGATATAATATCAGTCTCTGGATATTTGAGAAACTATTACAAAGAAGAGGAGGACAGCTTATTTTCCAAAGCATCTGAGACCAGAAGTAATGGATGAAAACTTATCAAAAAGAGGTTCAACTTAGAACTAAGAAGAAATTTCCTGACAGTGAGATTAATTAATCAGTGAAGCAGTTTATTTTCAGAACTTGTGGGTGCTCCATCACTGGAATTTTTTAAGAAGAGATTGGACAGCCCTTTATCCAAAATGGTATAGGTTCTCCTGCTTGGGCAGTGAGTTAATACCTACTCAGAAAATTCTACAATTTTCAGATATAGTGAGTGCTTTATTATTACTCGTATTCTGACTTACCTAGAAAATAGTATTTCCTGTATCTGAAAACCTTAACATTGTGTATATTGGCTCCTCAGCATAAGTCAGGTGCATTGAAAAAGGAATGCTGACATTTCAAACATGAAACATACTGTACACTCAATACTGAAAATATGACTATGCTTCAAATTAATTGGATGACAAGGTGCACTAAAATGGTTGGTTAAAAAAAACCAAAACCCAAATCCCCCAGAAAACCCTTAGACTTATGGAGTTAGAATTATGGACAAATCTGTTTTCATATTATTAGATTTAGTAATGATAACATACGCTACTTTTTTTCCCATGTCATTTTCCATATCATTTTTTTTTCATTTATAATATAACAGGCATATGAACAATCGTGTGTTTGCAGACCTGAAAATGCAGGTGAGTTTTTATAATTGTAATATAAATTATTGTAATATATATTTAATTAAGCCTCTTAATGTATGTGTTGGGGTCATGCATGCTTTATTTTCAAAGCATTTTGGACTTTCCACCAGCCTTTTTTTGCTCATTAAAGTAACAGCCCTTTTTACAGACTTTAACTTGAGCTTTTAAAAAATGATACTGTTTTAAGGAGTCAACTGAAAGACAATGGGAAAAGATGAGAAAAGATGATTGATATCAAAGAGCAGTACTCATGAATAAGTTTCAAATGTTCACAGCCCCATATATGTGAAACAGCATGCAACTAACTGACTCCAGAATCTTTTGAATACCATTGTGCCCTCAGAAATTAAGTATATATCATCTTCTCCAATGCTTTTATTTGTAAGGGTAATTGTTAACTTCTTGTTCAGAGATGTAGCACTGTTTCTAGGTGTTAATCAAGTTTGCTAGTCTTATAAGAAATTCTAGGATAAAAGAAAGTGGTGCAGGGCCTAGAGGCACAGGTCTCGCCTTACAGTCACGAGCCTGTGAGTTCGATCCTAGATAGATCCTATTACTCACTCTCTGGGCACAATGAGAATATACGGTATCTGCTGAACAAAACTGTACATTGGCAACAGGAAGGGCATCAGGACAGTAAACCCTCTTCTAGCTCCATTCAGTTGCCCAGGCTCTACCCTGCAAGGGATTATGGGGTTGTTAAAAGAAGCTGATGATAAGAAATTATAACATAAATATATGCACTGGCCTGTGCAGCAGAATTTGATTTTCACATTACAATTATGATACAGAAAACCATTGAAACTCTCCTCATGGTACATGAGAAATTCAAAATGTTTAACAAAGGATCCCCAACATCATCAGAAATCTGTCATATTCAAAAATCAAAATGTTTCAAGCTTGGCTGTCCTGTTTGATGATGATGATGATGATGATGATGATGATTTTAATTTGGAGGACTGTGTGCATAGAATGGCTGAACATTGGATTTTGTTTTCCCATTTGGAAATTCAGGGTGGTTTACATTGCAATTTTTATCAGCTCTGCAATTCCCCACTGTCCAAATAAGTTGGACATATTAATTGGTATCCTTGCAGATGTTCTAGGAGTGTTCATATTATATGGAATAAAGTGGCTATGGAACAGCCTTTACCCTTTAGTGCGGGAATAATAGCAGCCTTTTATTAATCCAGTACTCACAAGGTTGAAAAAAGCTACATTCAACAGAGTTCAAAATCTTGTACTTCTGGTAATGAAATATTCAAAAATGTATTGATTGATGACTGACAGATTGTTCTTCAGATTCTTATGAATGAAACAACATTCATGGTGATGAACAATGATAATATTGTAAGCCTTTTATCATGTGTAAGCTTGCATTCAGTAAGTTATGCTACCATCTCAGCAGCAATTAACTTTAGTTGTCCTTACGCAAGAAAAGAGACACTGTTCAAGAAAAGAAATCATTGCAATTGTTTGGTGTTCAGGTTACAAGTATGGAGTGATGGAATAGATTTCAGATTCAACTTGAAGCTTACGGAAGAAAATGGCATACATGAACTTTTGACAAAGTTAAATGACGTTTTAACAAGGATAGCATGAAATATTCTTCCAGATATCTTGCATTAAATATTTTGAATCATGGCTATAAGGAACTGTAATAGCTATGAGCAATTCAATTGCTTATTAGTTGCTATTCTGAGTCATCCATTTCGAAAATATAAACTTATTTTATGAAAAAATAAATAAACTGCAACTTGTATTTGAGAGTAAATTTCAATGATTCCTATAGAAGAGAATATAGGTAGCTCATTATTGAATTATGGAATCATTGGTGCTTTCCAAGCTCGGTTGTTTGTTTGCAAATGTTTCATTACTCAAGTAATATTATCAGAGTGAAAAACTCTGAGGTTTGCTCCCTATTTATATAAGGTAACTTGCCTTGCCAGTTTTGCTGGGGATGTGATCATCTCCTCGGTAGTTTCATGATTAAGGTATTGCTTTCTACTTGATTTTTGATTCTTTCCAGTTGAAATTGTTGTTGAGTCTGTCCATATATTATTAACTCAAAGAGTTTAGTTGATCATGTTTGTTCAAGGGCTCAAGTGCCGACCCAGCCAGGGTGAAGGAGAGGGGGTGCCCTTGGGGCTAACCCGCGCAAGCCTACAGGCAACATGTCAAGTGGAGCCTTCCCACATGCCTTGGGCGTAGCTAAGAGCAAGGAAGGCCAAAGCCAAGGTCATGGTCAAAGTCAAGGTCAAGGCTACATTCCTTCGCTCAGCAGGGAGCTTCACCTATAGTTGCCCAGTAATGTTGAACTTGATTTCCGCCCCACTTATTTCACCTATACAGGTCCTGATTTAATAAATAAAGTGACCCATTAAATCCCAGCTCTGTGGTCCATGTATTTACTCTGGCATTTGTCGCAAACTCAAAGAGTTTAGTTGATCATGTTTGTTCAAGGGCTTCAGTTGGTTTGTGTGCTATGATGTTGTATGGTTGTAATAGTCTGTTGGTTGTTTCTGAGATATTTTTGATGAATGGTAGTGTTAACCTTTTCATAGATTGTTTTGATTGTGCAGTAGTGGATTGAGTAGTCAGGCACTTTTTAATAAAGTTGCGTGGGTATCCGTTTTGTTGGAAGATGTTGTATAGGCATTTTGTTTCCTTTTTCTTGTGTTCTGGATTGCTGCAGTGATTTGTACTGTTTTGAATAATGCTCTTATTCAGAGGAAATGATGGCAAATTAGTCTTTCGAAAAGCAACCCACACTAACCAAAGTAACAACCCAACCTCCCACGAGAGGAGCTGTGCAAGAAGCAAAAAGTTAAGCAGAAAACATCTTAATCAAGGAACTCTCAAGAAGAAACTCACATTTCCACCAAAACTGGCAGGGCAAGCTACTGTATATAGACAGGGAGTGAATCCCACACTTAACACTGATGGTATTACATAGTTGAGTAATGAAACATCTGCAAGAAAACAACCAAGCTCAGAGAGCTCCAAGTACTCCACAAATTTCAATGAACACAAGTTTCAATATTTTTTTCCTTGTAGAGACACACAAGATCATATTGTAAATTTAATATGATAGATCAACCTTTTCTTCACCATGGAACCTCTTTAAATACCTTGTGTGCACATGGATCATGGCCACAGACCCCAAGATTTAACTCAAGATTTAAATCATAATATTTCTTCAAGCCTTCGCAGACTCCTTGTGATAAAATCATGCCCCCACCCAGGATCCACGGATCATAGGTTGAGAACCCCTTTGATAGATTTTAGAACATTATGTATGTTTTGCTTACTACTATTGCTTACAATTATTTTTGTTTTAATTTAGATTTTACAGAAGATCTGAAGAAATCAAACATAATTTTTGTACTTGGTGAGTAACAAAGGACCTGGCCATACTTGTTTTATATGTACAATAAATCATGTGGCAAGTACTAATGAATTGCATACATTTGTCTAAATACAGTGTCTTTTTTAGATTCACCAGGATCAGAACATAGAGAATAAAATGTCACACAGGTCTTTATGATTGTATAGTTAGTTGATTAAAAAATAGTACTTGAAAATTTATGAGAAAAATATGTGATGCTGTAAAGAAGAAACTTCATAATTACTAATAGGGATTTTTAATTAATTCCTAAATTAGTAGATGTTTTTAGAGTAGTTTTCTTTCGGCCCAAGACATATATGTGCATATACATGACAATGAATGTATTGAGAGAATGTGGAGTGAATGGAATGATTGTTTTAATGGTTTCTGGGGTTTTTAAAAGACTTTTAATTAGTTAATTGGATTAATATATTGTATATTTTATATGCTGTGAGCCGCCCCGAGTCCTCGGAGAGAGGCGGCATAGAAATCAAATAAATAAATAAATAAATATGGTACAATAAGTATGGTGCTGGACTAGGAATGTGGAAAAATTTTGAACTTTCCCTTTCAAACAGAAACTACCTGAATGACTTTGGGCCAGTTACACTGTCTCATTCCTATACTGAGGAGTTAAAAAACACTGACATAAATATAGGTTTGTGGATGGGTGTGTATACACGTTATTATTACCAATATAAATCTTTACATGTCAGGGTTAATTGAAGACTTTGGACCATAATGTAGCAGAGCAAGTTGGTTGATGCATGTTTCAACCAATCTGTTCTAGGATAGTATGATACATTATGGTCCAAAATCTTCAATGATGAGGCTTTAATCCTGATGTGGAATGATTTATATTGGTTTTAATACACGTATACATACTTATCAAAAAACACATATTTTATGTGTTGTGGTTAGCTCTGGCCCAGCTCCTGCCCCAAGGACTGTAGATGTGGGGGAGACATCCACATGCCGCAGGCCTGTTTTGGTCCCAGTGGACTCTGCTGATGAATGCTCCTCTGACCAAGAAGACAGGGAGGAGGAGAGTGTGGCAAACAGCTCAGAAGGAGATCAATTATCTAGCTCCTCCTTGGATTCGAAACAAGAGTTAATGATACAGCCACGCATGCGGAGAGCGATGCATAGGCAGCAACAACTGAAAGATTATTATCAAAGAAAATGAGGCCACCTGTGGTTGGGTGGGGCTGTGGTAATTAGTGAGGCTGCTATAAATAGCAGCCTGTGGGTTTGGCCATTGTGGAGGATTATCTGATCGTTGTGTTTTGTGCCTGCCTTGCTGACTTCGACCTTTGTGTGCTGATTTTTCCCCGCTTTGAAACTAAACCAGAGCAAAGTGTGTTTCACTTTGTGAAAGAAGAAGGACTGTGAATTGCCTCACAGCTGCAAGCTAAGTATCTCAGAACTGATAAGGGACTTGTACAAATTACCAGTTTGTTTGGAGACGAGTGCTCTTTGCTATACAAAAAGAGTGCTTAGTTTATTTGAATTTTCGGTATAAAGAACATTATTTTGAATTTTCAAACGTGTGTGTGTCTGAAATTTGTATCTGTGAATTTTCGGGAGGATTCTGCCAGAGAGCTTGACAGAACATTATGTATGTGTGAGTGTAAGCAACCTACCCTAAAGTGCTCTTTTTCTTTCTACATTGCGTTACCTGGAGTACTAAGCAAATAGTGTGTTTGTGATTGTGTGAATCGTAAAAGAGTGGGGCAAAATGAGATAACCATATTATTATATTGTAACTCAGGGGGGGAAAGATGTGAATATCAGCTACTCTACACATTTAAACCAAGCCCCAAGAAAGCAAGAGCTCTTTGACAGTTAAGAATATAGGACTCTTGTTCATTATTTATCATTTGGTAACTTGCATAAGAACATTGCAATGCTATAGTTCTCTGTAGGATTTAGTCACACATGGAGAGAATCACCAGATTCTGCAAGTCATCAGTAACACAAATAATCCTCTTTGTTAGAAAAAGAATAAATCTTCAATATATAACCAGGGAAATCCTGAGAAGCTTCATTCTCAATTTGAAATGATAGAAACATAATAACTCCACTAATATCGGTGTTGAATTCTTCTCAGTTGTTAATCGTGTTTTGGAGCTAATTAAACTTTTTGCAATTCTAGAATTCATGCAAATTCCTAAAAATGTGGAGACGTTGCTATGGCAATCAGGCACATAACACAAAGAAGAACGTGCAGCATTAAAAAAAAGTAATAATGACTGCAATCGAAGAGTTGATAAACATCTGCCAAACTGTTTTTTTTCATTAACTGGAACAAAATAAATTATTTTATTGGAAACCAGTGTTTGCTGTTTAAACTCTCAATATTTGGAAGAATGCATAGATGGTCCTAATTTGGCAAACGATCATTCAGTGACTGTTTGAAGTTAGGTTAACTTGAATGAGGGAACTGTTCTTCTGAGTTATGGCCATCACAGTGGTGCAGTAGTCACATGATCATGATTTAGGCATTTGGCACCCAGTTTGTATTTATGATGGTTGCTCTTTGTGACTTTCACTGCTGACTTCCAACAAAGTTATTGAGAAAACCAGCAGAAAGTCAAAAATATCTATCTATCTATCTATCTATCTATCTATCTATCTATCTATCTATCTATCTATCTATCCATCCATCCATCCATCCATCCATCCATCCATCCATCCATCTATCCATCTATCTATCTCATCTGTCTCTACCCATCAATCAACTATATAGCTGCCCATCTCACAAAAGCATGAATCTGAGTGCAACAGTTAATTAAAAATAGATGAAAAGTTATCATTAAAAACTACAAAAACTGTAAACAACACATGAGCAGGAGAGGTTATTAATCACAGTAAGGGAACAAGATCTCCCCAGTCCCTTGAGATCCCTGGCCCAGTGGCAAAGGCAGGTCTTGCAGAATATGCAGAGATGTAGCTAATCTCATTTCTGGTTGGAAATGAGGCAACCATGTAACTGTGGGATCTGCGACTGAGTGGCATTCACCTCTAAAAAGACAACTGGAATTGTGAACCTCCCATCAGCGCACTCACTTGATGTTGCATTTTATGATCACAACACTTAACAAAAGAGTTGCCAGTCCCAATTACCATTGTTTAATCCGGAATATCTGTATTACTCTTTAGGAAGTAACAATTTCATTCATAATTCTTTTAACACATGACAATGAGTTTTAAAATTTATTTGTATTCTAGCATAGTTAAATAGCTATAGAGTCTTCAGAGAGAGGCGGCATACAAATCTAATAAATTATTATTAATTAAATTATTATTACCCAATTCACAAACCAGAGTTGAGTTCCTCCCATTTCAAACCGGTTCGCTGAACTGGTATCAACCCGCTGGTGACGTCATGATGACGTCACGGAACAGGTTCTGTCGGTGCCAGTCTGTGGGTGCTGCCATCTTTTATTTATTTATTTTTTTAAATAATTTGTTTTATTTTTTAAAAATAAAAGGTTGCCATCTTGTTTTCGGCTTTTTTTAAGGGGGGATTTTAAAAAAATTTCAGCAATGCACATGTGCACCTATGAGGCCCGCCCACGCAGCATGGGAGGAAGCAAAGTGGCAGTGACGTGAGTTAGAACCCACCCCTGTCACAAACATGTGACTGGGAGATTTACAGCACAACAATAGTTGAAAATTCCATATCAATCTGTAACGAGTCTATGGAGAGGGGCGGCATACAAATCTAATTAATAATAATAATAATAATAATAATAACAACAACAACAACAACAACAACAACAACATGGGTGTCAACTTCACGTGACATTTCACAGTATTTTCCATCTTCATGGAGCTGGAATGGGCCTGGCCTGCACATGACACATGAGGCATCCATTCTGCGGGCCACCAATTTGACACCCCTGATCTATAACAATCAAAAATGAATAAACCAATAAACTCAAGGAACTAGGAGAACATCTGTTTAACTTCATACAGCTACCTTATAGATTTTTCCTGGAATCCCGAAAGCTGGTGAGAAGACCTTTTGAAATAATAATGTTCCATATGGCAGGGTCCACACAGCAGAGAAGATGCACCACCACCTGGGTCTTGTTAGATGCACCTTTTTTGGGAGATTGGGGCCCTCAGCATACCCCTCCTGTCTGATCTGCCCAGCCAAGGAAGAGAGGCTATAGGAGGACATGCACAAAATACTGTTTCTGATCCACAATGGAACAAACCAAACCCTCTGATCTTCAGTAAGCAAGGAAATCTCTGATTCTGGCAATATACCACAGACAGACTTGTACTTGGATATGTTTTCCCCTTTTTGTATGGCACTGAATATTTCCCTCTATTGTTCATCTGTTGTTGGCAACTGTCTGATAAACGTGGATGCAAAAAAGAAACACATTGCCAGAAGCTGGTCTTTGCTTACTGTCCTCTGAAGGATCCATGAAGGTGTTTTTCTCCAGCTGCTTAAAGCAAAAGTGGTCAGCCTATGGACCCACATGCAGACCAGAGGTGGGTTCCTACCGGTAGTAACTTGGTGTCCTGGGTTGCTGGAATCAGCAGCAACCCAAGTCCACCACGCCCCTGAGTCAGTTCTCTCAGTTTTTACTTCTGTGCATGCACTTTTTAAAAAAAAGTATTGCATGTGTGTGGTACGTCCACACCACGCATCCCTGAGTGAACCGGCAGCAACGAAATCCAGACACACACACACCGGTGCAGACTCCCACCCCAATGCTTTGATGTTGTCCCTGGAATTGCCCAAATTCAGTAGTGGCTGAATTAGAGAGAGTTATTTAAAAAATAACCATAGCTTTTCAGCTGCATAAATCTACCCTGAAGTATTTATGCCCATTTATCCTTAAATTCAAGGACTGGCGGTGTTGTGGTTCAGCCTGAGGCTGCTCAGGGACCGGCTGTGTCTCTGCTGGCTCCATGCCCGGAGGAGAATGACAGCGAAGAGGAGGGGGCTGAACAGTCGGATGGGGAAGAGGAAAGTCAGGAATGGGATGAAGGAGAACAGCATGAGAGCCCCGGGGGGGGGGGGGGGGGGCCTCTCCCCAGCCAGTAGCTTGGAGTCATTAGGTGATGAAGCACAAGCCGTCATTGACATGCGACAGAGACGTTCAGATCAGAGAAAGGAGCAATTAAAGAAGTATTATCAGCACTGAATTAGAAACAGCTGGGCTTGGGTGTGGTCCTCCTTAGCAGGGTTTAAAAGGCAGGCAAGCCCTTGAAGCCATGTGGAGTGTTATCAGTTGGAGTTACGGTGTCCTGCTTTGTTCTCGGCGTCTCTGTTCCTGGCTTGTGGCCCGGCAGTTTGGAAGACCCGTGGGAGGTGTAGGTCTGCTATCTACAGCCTCGTCTTGGCAGCAAGAATCCTGTATTGCTGCATGGACTTTTGCCTTCGTGGATATATTTGAAGATACAGCGTTTTCCTGTTTGTAAGGACATTTTCTGTTACCTGTGTTTTTCTTGAATTTTATAAACTGCCTTTGCCTTTTACCGGTGTGTCTGGCTTCTCTTTTTGGGTTGGTATAAAAATAACGTCAAACGATAATAGGAAAATGAGGTTGTTGTTGTTCTTTTTGCACAGATAGCCAGTATATTTTGACCAATATCTCAGACTGAATATCTTCCCAATCCAATTTGTTCTTTCAGCCAGATCCCCTGTGTTTTGCTACAATAATTTGCTGGAAGAGAATAGGGCCATTGCATACTTCAGAGAAGATTGGAGCAAGTGCTTCAAACCTCATCTTCTGTTACTACAATGCCCAGATGCTTTCAGACTTATGCACATAAGTGGTATCCGAGACAGCCCCAGGACTGGAGGTTTTTAAAAATAAAAATGACATAAGCTGTGCCCCTTTCGTATGCAGCTGTGCTTGCAACATTGTGATTTTATAATTCTCCAAAGAAATTAATCTATTCTACCGAATACAAAGAACTTTTTTCCCCAGATCATTTCTGAGAAGCTTCCAGGATGCTTTAGAAATAACCAGCAGAGTATTGGAAAGGTCTTTGTTTAAGACCTGAAGTGGTTTTTTCTGACTAGTTCTTCGTTTGAAAGAACAGGTTGCTGTGCACAAGTCTCTTCAGAAAATGTTCCCTTCTTTCTACTGCTGCATTTCCAACTCTTAAAGATCAGGAGCTGAAGCAATCAATAATGATGCAGAGGCAACAGCTGTGTTTTAAAAAGTAGTCTATACATGACAATACAGTACCTCACAATACCTAGCAGACTGTAAAATATGGAGATTTAGAACTCCATTAATGTAGTTTATTTTACTATTTTTTATTTATATCTCTCCTTTTTTATATAAATAACTCAAGGTGGAAAAGGTACTTAATAATACTACTTTCTCTGATTTATACCTGTATGTAAAAAAAGGCACTGTGTTAAAGAGAAAAATGTTGGTCCTTTGCCCTCATCCCTAAATAAAATGATTGCATTGGTAACAAAGCCACACTCCAAAGGAAGATACCAGATGAATGTATAAAATGAAAATCAACTTTTGTAATTAATTTCATCTTTCCTCTTCAGTGAATGTGAGTGTCAGGAATTTTAGTACTATGCCAAGAACATTCAGGTAAAAGTTAGCATCACTTTAACTCTAAGTGAAAACCCTACAAAGTTCTTGATTGCATCCAAGCAGAGAAATATGAGCAGAATATAATGCTAGTTGTAAATATTATTTTAGGCACCATCCTATATTTTTTTTAGCATAAAGATAATTTTCCCCATCATATTTTCTAAACAAATGTGGGGTGGGGGGAATTGTCTCTGTAAATGTAATTATCTGGATTACAAAAATGCCAAGACAAAGCTTTTACACAGCATAGGATTAGTTAATACTTCTTTACTTTTTTTTAGCTGAATAAATCTATTCTCAAGGTGTTTGTGCTCATTTAGTCTTAAATTCAAGGACTGATGAATGGAAAGAAAAATAATGTCGTGATAATAGGAAACTGGATTTTTTTTGGGGGGGGGGGACAAATAGTTTCTTCTTACTCATATGAAAAAGGGCAGGTGGACGGTGAATAAATAGAACTTTATTTGGTTAATGGGGTTATGTGAAAGCTGTCCCTATTTCCACCACAGAGATATCTCCCAGGACCATGCCTTTATATTTGTTTTATTGATTGCAGCATATGTTTTGAAAGATGACTTGGGTTTTAAAAAAGCATTGGGATATAGTCTCTGAATTTGTCTGAATATTCCCCAGTCAGAAAAGAAGTTTCTGTAAGGGTGATAAAAAATGAATAGAGTGTGACAGAGGGAAAACATGCATGAGTCTTCAGAGAGGGGTGGCATACAAATCTAATATATTATTATTATTATTATTATTATTATTATTATTATTATTATTATTCTCTTCTCTATCCTGTCTATTTTTAAGTGAGGAAATACAGTGGTACCTCTACTTACGAACTTAATTAGTTCTCTGATCAGGTTCTTAAATAGAAAAGTATTTCAGAAGAAGCAATTTTTTCAATTGGAATCAATCTAAAAGCAAATAATGTGTGCAATTGGGGAAACTGCAGGGAGGGTAGAGGCCCTGTTTCTTCCCAGGAGATTCCTAGAGAGACCCCACAGAAGTTTCTCCCTGCCTTTTCCCGTTTCAGTTTAGGAAGCTCGGGTTTGTAAGTGGGAAATGGATCTTGAGGGGAGGGAAAAAAATATTGAACACTCGGTTCTTATCTAGAAAAGTTCGTAAGTAGAGGCGTTTGTAGGTAGAGGTACCACTGTATATAGAATTCTGAATTCACATCAACTTTTTCATGTGGCTGCAATTCCTCTTATTCAGGGTAATAGGCTGAAAAAAGCATACATTAGTAACATTACTGAAGGTCTTAATCCAAAATAGTTTCTTCCTGCCAGGGAATACAGAAAAATAATTCACACTAAATCAAAGCCAGTTCAAGTCTTAATTGAAGGTCTCAAAAAGTGAAGACAAGAGAGAGTCTGGGCAATAAAGATGAGTATACTATGAAGGCCTGTTATAAATGAAGAGAATAAAAGTCAATGAAATCAACAAACGCTACAAATAACATTTATAGAAAGAATTGGGGTTAAACAGAAAAAAGGAGAAAAGAAAAAAAGTAACTTCCCCTTTCATACCAGAAGGTAAAATAATTTTAATAGTTTATTGCTGTCTCTAAATAAACCGCAATCTCTCTTTTTCCCAATATTTATCTCTTAGATAAGTAAAATAAGGTCCAATTGCTACATCAATCATTCTCTGTCAGCAGAGGTCTACTAAGACTAACCAAATACACTATTTTTTTCTTGTAAGTCTGGTGAAAAAACCCAAATTAATTTTGAATTTAAATTTAACACAAAGATTAAAATTATTCTTAACCCTGTTAAAAATGTCTCAGAAGCACTTTTCTACTCATCAGCATTTCAAAGTGAAAATCCTTCAGAATGTTAATGGATTTCTTTTTATCAGTGTAAAAATCCATTTGTTTGTCACTTCTAAAAAAGTCCTTCTAAATCTTAGCAGAGCTGTTTAGAATACTCAGAAGAGAAAAAAGGTACAAATCAATTTCCTGCTTTAATATTTGTTCATCTCCATTAGGGAATAAGTCATCCCCTCAGATTTATTTGTATTATATCTAAATTCCCTTTCAAATTAATTTCATGGATATTCATTCTAGCACATGTATTGCTTCCAACTTTATTAGATAAACTTTATTCTGACAATTTTAGCAAGCATGTTACCCATTCTGTTGAAAAACCTAACTGAAAGATATTCAGAGATTTACAGTAAGGATTTCTGCTCTATTTTCTTTATCTTCAGGATCGAGTATCCAGCCTTCAAAGTTTCATCAAAAAATAAAGGAAAACAATCTCCTAATACCTCGTCTTAAAAACCCCTGATACCTCGTCTTAAAAACCCCTCGTCACACAAACTTTTCGAGATACAAACCCGGGGTTTAAGATTTTTTTTGCCTCTTCTTCCAAACTATTTTCACCTTACAAACCCAAGCTGCTGCCACTGGGATGCCCCGCCTCCGGACTTCTGTTGCTAACGAAACACCCATTTTTGTGCTGCTGGGATTCCCCTGAGGCTCCTCTCCATGGGAAACACCACCTCTGGACTTCCGTTGCCAGCAAAGCACCCGTTTTTGCGCTGCTGGCATTCCCCTGCTGGCATTCCCCTGCAGCATCGCAAAAACACAGAAGTCCAGAGGTGGGGTTTCCCATGGAGGGGAGCCTCAGGGTAATCCCAGCAGTGCAAAAACGGGCGCTTTGGCTGGCAAAAGGGGTGAGTTTTGAGCTTGCACGCATTAATCGCTTTTCCATTGATTCCTATGGGAAGCATTGTTTCATCTTACAAACTTTTCACCCTACAAACCTCGTCCTGGAACCAATTAAGTTTGTAAGACAAGGTATCACTGTATCGTCTAAATAATTCTAACTAAAATATATAAATAACTACTAAGTAAAATATATAATAACTATAATTCTAAATCTGGCGCCTATTCCATAATTAACTTCCCCAAACTATACAATTCATACTTTTTTGCTGCATAATTAAAAAAAATCAAGTATTTTAAAGTGTTCTCAAAACAAATGTATACCATCATCTTTTAAGGAGGTAGAAACTCACCAGATGAATACATTAAAAATTATCCATACAAAGAATCCATACAAAGTATGCAAAAAAGCAAAACAATCTCGAAATAATTTAAGATCTAAATCAAGCTTAACATTTGTAAAGGATGCTTTGGGAATGTGATCTTGATGTAATCCCAAATTTAGTCACTTCAGTCAAAAACTGACCGTAAAAACAATAGTTTCCCCTGATTACTTATGAGGAGTGTTTGTCTGAAATCAGGTAGATGATTTTGTTGACAATATCTTCTTTGATCTTGTATACAGCATCAATTACCCTCACACAAGCTATCTTGCTAGCCAGTGAAAATGTGGCAGAAGGTAGTTGTATTCTCAGGAAGGAGGCGCTATACTTCAGAGGACCAAGATAGCAAAGCTAAGATAATTTGATTGGGAGAGAGTTAAGATCATTTTCCCCCACCATTTCTCAGAGTATATCATTATATCTTTAATGATATACAAATAATCCTCAATTTACAACCATAATAGAGCCCAAAAATTTCTGTTGCTAAGTGAGGCAGCTGTTCAAAGAATTTTGCTCCATTTTACAACCTTTCTTGTCACAGTTGTTAAGTGAATCACTGCAGTTGTTTAGTTAGTAACCCGATTAAGTAAATTCTGGCTTCCACATTGACTTCGCCTGTCAGACGTTCGCAAAAGGGATTGTATGACCCTGGGATATTGCAACCACCAGAAATTTGAATTAGTTACTAAGCGTCTAGATTTTGATTGCATGACTATGGGGCTTCTGCAACGGTTGTAAGTGTGATGGATTTCAATACAGCCTTTAACTACAAAAGTTCAGCTTTTATTGTTGAATTTTGCAATTTTACTGAAATATTAAAGGACCATTAATAATGACACTTTTGGATAGAATGGCTCCATTTGATACAATCTAGAGAACAGTCTCTTCACTAGTTCACAGAGAGGTCATCAGCACTACACTGAAAAAAAAATGCTTCCTTAGGAAACTAGGAGAAACAGTGAATTCAGAAGGAGATAAACAATCCCCTCTGAATTCTCATGAAGATTGCATGAAGAAGCGTCATGAAGAATCCTCATGAAGTGACATACCTATATATTTCCTTAAAAATTGGGTTGTTTTTTTTTTTAAACCCTCTTTGGAATTTGGGGAGTTTGTAGCTATTTTAGGTGGTGCTTTATTGGTTGCCACCTGCCAACACTTGCTCTATATCAGAGTTTCCCAAACGTGGTCTCTTTAAGATGTGTGGGCTTTAACGCCCATAATTCCCCAATCAGAATGGAAGTTTGGAAGTTGAAGTCCATGTATAGTGATCTCTCATTTTTCGCGGGGGATGCGTTCCAAGACCACCCGTGAAAAATGAATTTCCGTGAAGTAGAGGAAAGATTTTTAATAGAGTACAGAATTTTATGAATTTTAATGGATTTAAAATTTTCAATGGATTTAATGAATTTAAGCCCCCTTTAAAACCCATGAAAAAGCAAATCCGCAAAAGATGAACCGCGAAGTAGCGAGGGATTACTGTATGCTAAGGTTGGGAGACCCTGCTCTGTATCATTGTGTTTCTCTTAACACTTCTTAATATTTCTCTACACTTTTTTCTGTTTACTTTTTTATTCCCAGAACATGTCCAGTTTAATTTGTATCATATGGGCATCCAACATTTTGGCTTGCCTGGACTGAATTGAGTGGAGAGGAATTGTCCTTAGCGATGTGTAGATAGATAAATAGATCCATGTTCAATTTTCATGGCCTCCCATCTCAATCAATGACTGGGCAGTTGTATGTGAAAAAATATTGATATAATAATAGTTTAGAAATGAAAGAGACTTCATTATGGATTCTGCACTGCTGAATCTAAGAGGCTTTTGTTATCTACTCCTACCACCATTTAATTAATATGCTTCTGCGATGTTTAACTGGTATAGTCCTATGATCATTTTTGTCTATGATGAGTCACTTACTCTCTCTCTAATTTGAGAATTTATATTTACTTATAAAGGTGGCCCAGGCTCTGGCAAAGCAACCCAGTGTGAGAAGTTAGCACAAAAGTATGGATTCATGCATTTGTCCATAGAAGATCTGATCCAAAATGAGACAGCATCTGGAAGGAGTAAGAGCACCAGAGATATAACTGAGAGTGGTGAATTTATATCAGGGGTAAGATGTGATTCCAAAGTTAATGCAATCTCTACAATGGGTATGTGTGTGGGAGGAGAGAAGGAAGATGCTTGACTGGATAATATCAAAACTAGGTAGGTTTTTTCTCCAGAAATTTCTTTGAAGAACAATATGTATTAACTCAAAACTAAAACTGTTGAGTTTTAAAGAAAGCAAGGCAGTAAGTGAAGCCAAACTACATAGGTATTTTTGCTGCTTTCATTGAGACATTTTTAAAAGGCTCCTTCAATTTAATACATTTGCCAATATGCTTGGTAATGTGCTCCAGTACTTAAAATAATTAGCTCCCAAAGGAGCGCTGCCTTTCTCCCCCATTTTCTAGCGTTTTCCTAGTTGTAAAATGTCTAGGTTAAAAGTCAGTAATGATAGGAATTTTGGAGTGCCTGCAGTAGGTAAATATGGTAAAATAGTGCACAAGATACTTGTAATTAGAACATATTAGGTTATGTCTCATTCTAAGGCACTTCAGCTTTCAGACCAGATGTTAAACCAAACTACTTTGCATTCTTCAATTAAGGATATTGTCATGGAGCTCTTAAAAGAAACTATACTTGCCAATATGGAAAACTCGAAGGGATTCTTGATTGATGGCTATCCCCAGGAGATTCAACAAGGACAACAGTTTGAGAATGAGGTGAGCAATCACGTCATGCAAAAGAAAGAGCTGAGCGGATGCTTGAAGGCAAGATGCCCTTTCCTTCTCCAGGGAACCCTTAAAGAAATGTTTGTTTGAAATCTTGAATCTACAAGTGCACTAGAGTGCCTTCCGTCCCCTGTCCTATTGCTCTCCTATATCTCCTATTCCTTTCTTCTATTCCTATATCTCTTCTTCTATTCTTTCATTGATATGTTCTATTACTATATCTTCTTTTCTATTATTTCTTAGATATATTTTACTATGAGTATCTCCTCTATAACCTTCATCATGTATTTTACAATGGGTATATAGATACATACCACTAAAACCCTCATTGTGTATTGGACAAAACAGATAGATAGATAGATAGATAGATAGATAGATAGATAGATAGATAGATAGATAGATAGATAGATAGATAGATATTGCCAAGTAATGTCGGCAAGACTGAATCAGACAAAAAATCTCCCTAATTATAAGACATTTTCATGCTGTAATTCTGTTTGCTCCTGTCCAGTGTTGTGTATTGAAAGACTGACTTTTCCCATGAACTTCATAATCAACAAATATAATTTAATTATGTGAAAAATATTTAAAAAGTTGAATTAGTGTCATTTCTACTTTTTGATGCAATACGTACTAAGGTGATGTGCACTCGAGCTATACAAAGGATCATGCAAAGAATGCCCAAATGCAGAAACAGTTTTAAAATGCAACATAATTTCCGCACATTATCTGTTGTCTTAGAAACATCAGAAGTGCCAAAGCTATTGGGTGAAAATGACATCTCTAATTCACACATACGTTCAGTAACTGCACTTTTCAGATTGCTTAATAAAATATTGGCATATTACTCTTCCCTGCAAAAGGGTATATGAGATACTCTGGAGCGATAATTGCTGAGAAGATAGCATATTTCTAATTCCCTCTGAATAAATGATAGCTTGAGAGCAATTAATAGATTTGTAACATCATCACCAGCTTATATTATCCCTGCAGGACACCCAAAACAACTAAGTTGAACAGTGAGATTTAAGTCTAACAAACAAACAATGTGATCATAACAAGAGCTAAAGTCACTATGAAGTTTTTGGAACTGAAATGGCCCAGGCGGAAAGGAAGGTTTTCTCCCATTCCCCAAAGACAGAAGAATGTGGGTTAAATGTGACTTCTGAGCACAACTTTCAGTAGCTCCGGAACACAGAGTTAGGAATAGGGTTAGGGTTGGGTTAGTCTATTCCCTCGTACCTAGGGAATCAATGTCAGTGACTGTAACAAATGGAAGATGTAATACCTCAAATTCTTAGCCATTCATTTTGTTGTGGTTGGCTCTGGGCCAGCTCCTGCAACAGGGAATTTGGATGTTGGTTAGGAGAGTCCTCAGGTTCCCAGAGACTTGTCTTACTGCCATCAGCTTAGGAGAGTCCTCAGGTTCCCAGAGACTTGTCTTACTGCCATCAGCTTAGGAGAGTCCTCAGGTTCCCAGAGACTTGTCTTACTGCCATCAGTTTCTGACAGTGAGGATTCGTTGCCATGGTCAGACGCTGGGGGAGAAGAAGAATCAGATAGAGAGATGGATGCAGCCAGCCCATTAGTGGGTCATCAAACTCGGAGGAGGATTGGTGGATAGATACCAGAATGCACAGGCTCATGACTAGAAGGGACCAACTGCGCAGGTATCGTTGGAGATAAGGGAGAACACCTGTGGCTGAGGCAATTAGGCTAATGGGGTTGCTGATAAATTACCAGTGTTACAGAGAGTGCATGTGGGAGTTTATCCGTTTGGAGAAGGATACGTCGTGTTTGCATTGTTCCTGGACTTTCACAGACTTTTTGGGATATTTCACAGCTAAGTAAATCTTGTTAACGCACTTGAAGAGGTTTGGCTGTGACGCTCTCACAGCTGCTCTTATCTGCTCTGTTTGTTTTTGTCTCACAGCTTTCAAGGATTGTTAACTGTGTGTGAGCTAATTTGCTTAGTTTAAAGTGTGTGTGCACAGCATTATTTTGGATAAACTGCTTTTTTGTTTACCCTGCAACAGCGTGTGTGTTTGAATTTACATTCCTGATTTAATTGGGGCTCGTAACGTGAAGCCGGCATAACACATTTAGGGTTTTAAAAGGTAATATCAATACTTTAAACTGAACAGTAAGTAACCCATGTAAATTCTCAATACTGACATTAGCCCTTTATTTAATTAGCAGCCTAGCTGCAGTACTTTGCCCTAATAGAAACATAGAAACATAGAAGACTGACGGCAGAAAAAGACCTCATGGTCCATCTAGTCTGCCCTTATGCTATTTCCTGTATTTTATCTTACAATGGATATATGTTTATCCCAGGCATGTTTAAATTCAGTTACTGTGGATTTACCAACCACATCTGCTGGAAGTTTGTTCCAAGGATCTACTACTCTTTCAGTGAAATAATATTTTCTCACGTTGCTTTTGATCTTTCCCCCAACTAACTTCAGATTGTGTCCCCTTGTTCTTGTGTTCACTTTCCTATTAAAAACACTTCCCTCCTGAACCTTATTTAACCCTTTAACATATTTAAATGTTTCGATCATGTCCCCCCTTTTTCTTCTGTCCTCCAGACTATACAGATTGAGTTCATGAAGTCTTTCCTGATACGTTTTATGCTTAAGACCTTCCACCATTCTTGTAGCCCGTCTTTGGACCCGTTCAATTTTGTCAATATCTTTTTGTAGGTGAGGTCTCCAGAACTGAACACAGTATTCCAAATCACCAGCGCTCTATATAAGGGGATCACAATCTCCCTCTTCCTGCTTGTTATACCTCTAGCTATGCAGCCAAGCATCCTACTTGCTTTTCCTACTGCCCGACCACACTGCTCACCCATTTTGAGACTGTCAGAAATCATAATAAAAGATTACAATCACTCTTCGTGGATAGACCCATATGAAGTGCATCATAGCAATACGAATAACCCTTATGATATCTGATGATTTCAGAAACAGTTACAGAAGACACCCTGACCCTAGGCTTAGTTTTGCAAAAACCATTTCTTGTCAGGGTAATCCACTGAATCCAGAAACAGTGGTCAAGGAAGAGTTTCATTCTGTGAATTTGCTCTTTAAGGGAAATGCAATTCCATTTGCAACAGACTAAATCCTGATCCTAAAACCCTAATTTAACAGCACATTTGACTTGCACTTAATTGTCTGTGAATTGTTTAAATATGTTGCTTTCTAAAATGTGTGTGTGTGTGTGTGTGTTTATGTGTGAACTTAGAAAATTTAATTATAAAATTACTAGTTACATCCTGTGAACCAGAGGTGGGCTGCTAAGGTGGAACGTTGACGTGTGCTCGCCCCTGTGTCTGAGTGCTAGCAGAGTCCAGCACAATTCTACCGCACACGGAAGCAAAAAGCCGTGCCGAAACACAGGGGGACCTGCATCTCCATGGGCGATTCTGCTACCTGCACAGCTACAGTAGCAGAATTGCGCTGGACTCCGCTAGCACTCAGAGCACACGTCACCATTCCACCTTAGCAGCCCACCTCTGCTGCCAACCCATGGTTTATTTAAGCATGTTTTGGCTGAGTTTGCAGAAAAGGCTAAGTCAAAAGTAAATAAATAAAGATCATTCACCAAACCTATGGAATCTAGATTGCTATAATTTATATCACACTCTGCTGAAGTTCAGACACAATATAAGCTATAGATCTAAATAATAGATTGTAACAAGACAATCACCTTGAGTTTTTCTTTTAAAAAAACCTATTTAATTTCTGCTTCTGGAAAACTTTATAAGTAGATGTGTAATTTATACAATTTGTGACATGTTTCCCCCCCCCCACTTTGCCTACTATACTTCCTTGTATAATTTTATTGCCATGATGTAGGCTTAACTATCAGTAATGTCTCTTGGGATTAAGCTTCATGCATATTTGTTACTAAATATAAACTTGCTGTGCATATAAACTTTGACATTGAATCTCAAGTGAATACAATCAAATTGGACAGATGGTCTCAAATAATTTTGCCGTTTGGATCAGTCAACCTGGAAATTCGGTTCAACTTAAAGAATGACGTTCAAACATCTATTTTTAAAATTTCCACATATGTTGAATGTAGCAGCTGGTCTAGATGGTTCTTTTTCTCTTGAAGAGAGAAAAGCCTTAAGAAGCAGAAGATTACTTTAAATCCTCCTTTGTTCTTTCTCAGGCTGAATAATAATTGCTTGGATTTGTTTCTACAAATTGCCTCTGGTTCAGTGGCGGTCAGAAGTGGTATTTATCAGTTCTCCAAACTACTCAAAATTTCCACTATCGGTTTTCCAGAACTGGTCAGAATCTGGTGAAACCCACCTCTGCTCTAGTTAGGAGGATACATTTCATAGGAAAGTGATGGCGAAACTTTTTTCCCTTGGGTGCCGAAAGAGCATGTGTAAAGCTATTGTGCATGTGTGAGTGCCAACATCCATAATTTAATGCCTGGGGAGGACGGAAATAGCTCCCTCCAGCCCTCAGCAGTCCTCTGGAGGCCAGAAACAGCCTGTTTCCCAACTTCTAGTGGGCCCAGTAAGTTCGTGTTTCACCCTCCTCAGGGTCCAAAGCCTTCCCTGGAGAGTAAAAACGCCCTTCCCCATCCCCCAGAGCCTCTCCTTCCAGAGAAGCTCCCTGGAAGCCAAAAACTCCCTCCCAGAGCTTCTGTGCGGGTCAAAAATCAGCTGGCTGGCACAGACATGCTTGTTGGAGCTGAGCTAGGGCAACGATTCACATGCCAGTAGATATGGTTCCCCTTGCCACCTGTGGCACCTAGGTTCGCCATCACTGTCATAGGATGTCAAAATGAGAGCAAATGGCTCATTCAAAGCTACTGGAGACCACTTTTTTACAAGCTCCTAATGAAGAGCTGCTGTTCAGAACACTCATAGGCCACCTCCTATTCTCTCCTCCGGAGACTTTTGAACAATTTTTCTACTCACTGTTCCTTCATTCTACATAGTGGTTGCCATAGCTGCTCATTCACAGAGACATTTTCACTAATCATGCCTTAGCAAAAGCCCTCATTGCCTTAAAGATCCCAAGTTGTTTCCAGAAGCACCAAATTCATATACCACCATTTTGCAAATAGATGGAGATAGTCATCTTTCTTAGCCCAAACTGCATTTTAATGGACAAAATAATGAATAATTTAGGGATTATTTGGCAACTCCCATCTATGGCAACTGTTGTGGTTAGATCTGGCCCAGCTCCTGCCCCAAGGAATGTGGATGTGGGGGAGACATCCACATGCTGCAGGCCTGTTTTGCTCCAGGTAGAATCTGATGATGAAGGCTCCTCTGACCAAGAAGACATGAGTGACAGGGAGGAAGAGAGTGTGGCAGACAGCTCAGAAGGAGATCAATTATCCAGCTCCTACTTGGATTCAGAACAAGAGTTAATGATACAGCCACGCATGCGGAGAGCGATGCATAGGCAGCAACAACTGAGAGATTATTATCAAAGAAAATGAGGCCACCTGTGGTTGGGTGGGGCTGTGGTAATTAGTGAGGCTGCTATAAAGAGCAGCCTGTGGGTTTGGCCATTGTGGAGGATTATCTGATCCTTGTGTTTCATGACTGCTTTACTGACTTTGACCTTTTGTGTGCTGATTTTCCCCCGCTTTGAAACTAAACCAGAGCAAAGTGTATTTCACTTTGTGAAAGAAGGACTGTGAATTGCCTCACAACTGCAAGCTAAGTATCACAGAACTGATAAGGGCCTTGTACAAATTACCAGTTTGTTTGGAGACGAGTGCTCTTTGCTATACCAAAAGAGGGCTTGGTTTAAGTGAATTTTCATTATAAAGAACATTGTTTTGAATTTTCAAACGTGTGTGTGTGTGTCTGAAATTGTATCTGTGCATTTTTGGGAGGATTCTACCAGAGAGCTCGACAGAACAGCAACTGACCGTGGCTATACTGTATCTTCAACATAAAATCCTACTCTTGTATTTCATAATTTATGAAATATAAGAGAATGATTAAAGATCACATAAAACAGTTGCCTCCCCAAAGTAGTTTAACTTCTCCTACCTTCCTAAAATTGTCAACCAACCTAGGGCTGTAATGCAATGTAAATGTTTTTGCTCCTATTCCTACTACCTATAAACTGGAATTGAGAAAAGAGTTGGAAATATCAATTTTTCTCGTGGAATTCTTGCATTGCATTGAGGAATGTTGGGACAATTTATTATTCTTTTTCTTTCTACCTCCCTAAGGAGTTTTTCTCTTTAGCATTGGGCATTGTCCTTATCTTCTTTCCTTGCCATTTCCTCTTACTTTATTCTCAGAGTTCCTGCAATGCAACTATGAACTAAAAAAAACAGCTAAAATGCTTGCAGTGTTACACTGTCTGGGCTTAGAGAAGAAATCATTGTTTCACAATCTGAAATGACAATATAAAATTAAAGATTGATTTTATTAATTAATGAAAACAAGAACAATGCCCAATACCAAAGAGAAAAACAGTTTGAAGAGGTAGAAAAACAAAACAAAACTGTCCCAACATCCTTCCTTGCAATGCAAGAATTTCACCAGAAAAATTAATATTTACAACATTGTATATCTCCTAGCATCATTAATTAATGAAATTAATCATTAATTTTATATTGCTGTTTCTGATTGAGAAACAATTATTTCTTCTCAAAGCCCAGACATTCTGACACTGCAAACGTTTAATTGTTTTTTCAGTTCATAGTTGCATTGCTGGAACTCTGGAGAACAAAAATAGATCCATGTGTTTCAGTAAAAGAACTTCCTCACTAGGACAAAATGTGTAGTTTTCATTTCTGGTATCGTGGTTCCCCCTTGTGTTGTGTATGAACAGCATTAAGTTCTCCTCTCCAATATTACCTTGTAGAACCTATCTTTTTTTCTCCACCTCCCACCTCTTTTTGTTTGGCTAGATAAAATTTGGAGAGATAGATGTTTACATTAATGAGACTAAAAGTTTTATATGTGCTTTATTTAATAAATATATTTGCTCATGACAACATGTCTTAAGCAAAGTTAATTTCTCCTTCACTATAGAAACAAAATCCAGAGATTTTTTAGTCAAAAATAACTCAAGGAACAATTCAGTCTTGGTTGAAAAGGTTTTTTTAAAAAAAGTTTATAATCTCATCATGGAAATACTTACTTTACTTATTTTGTCATGATTCACCTGTTAAATATCCACCAGAACCAGCTTTACAAGCAGCACTTAAAAGACTTTCTCAGTTATTACTGTTGTGTGTATATAAAATATTCTTGGACGGATAGCAAAACTATAAAAATGAGAATTTTATGATGACATTTTTAAAAGATTTCCAACATTTCCAGCCTCACTTTTGGGGAGACATACAGAAATAAAACTTTGTGGAAAAAGGCAAAAAGGCTTAAAACTCTTAAAGTTGTTTAAACATACAATCATAGAAGATAGAAGCTTTTATTTATATAACTTGAATGAACAGGAGAAGCTTCCTTTAAGCTTCATGAGGCTAGAATTTAACTGAATGATTGGGATTAGTTCTACGTTCTCAAAAACACTTTTCCTTTTTTGGTATTTTTAAATTTTTCTCCACATCAAAAACATATATAACATCACATATACCTTAATATGCATATATTACTGCTTTAAAACTAAAATACAATAATTTAAGTTACATTCCAATTTAAATTTTATTATTCAATCTATCTCAATCTTCTCTCTCCCCTCTGTCTATCTCAGGTAGCTATTCCACCTCTAATACCTACTTTATTTCACCTTCTCTCCCTTTTCCTTCTACCATCTTCTCCTTCCTCCTACTCTACCTCCCCTTTTACTCTCTCTCTTTTCTCTCCTTCCTACTACCTGCTACATCTTCTCTCACCTTTCCTACTACCTTCTTTCTTCTACTCTCTCTCTTTCTTTCCTCCCCTACCTTCCTCTTATACCCTCTAAATCCTTCCCTGAGTGGGTAATTCTAATTATAAAATTATTATTATTATTATTATTATTATTATTATTATTATTATTATTATTATCATCACCATCATTATCGTCATCATCATCATTTTCTCCCCACTGAAAGCATACATAGTCTATCATATACAGTACTTCAATACAGCTTAATAAACTGTATTAATTTATTTCAACAAATCCAATTTGTACCAATCTATAATATAATTATATTTTCCCAGAGTTGTCACTTAATTGTATAATTAATTGCTTTTAAATAATTGTATTAGGTTTAAATTCTTAAATAAAAACTTATTCCTTAGCAATATTTATCATCAACTATATTTTCAAATAGAGATTAACTATATTTTCAAATAGAGATTAACCATTCAAAACCCAAAATTTCCAAAGATTCATTATGTAAAAAAAAGGAAATTATTATGAGGTAATCAAATAATAATCAGATAACAATCATAATCAAATATATTCACAAATGTGCTAAATTAAATTTTAAAAAGTCTACATAATTAAGTAAATCTTATTCATTATCAATTATGATTTGTCCTGAATCTATTCATGTTAAGTATTATTGCTTTCTGTTCTTATTCCTATAAAGGAAAAAAAACTATGCGGAACTAATTTAATCAGAAAGGGAACAGGTTTTTTTTTTAAAGTGGAAAAACTGATGCCATTTCTTTTCTCCATTTCTTCAGATTGGTGAGCCCTCTTTGGTAATCTGCATGGATTGTTCTTCTAAGACTATGAGTAGTCGCCTTCTGCAAAGAAGTCAGTGCTTTGAGGATAATGTGGAAGCTATCATGAAATGCATCAAAGCTTACTATAAAACAGCCGAGCCACTAACTGCATATTACGAAAACAGAATCCCACTTTTTAAGGTATATTGCCTTGACTTTTTACTTGCTCTGTCTTCTGTTTATTTTATTATTATTATTTTGCAATTTTATTTTTTACACACATACAAACAAGCAAACAATGTATTTTCTCTGAACAGAGTATTAACTGGGTCAAAAAAGTTGTAGAGTTTATAACATCCCCAAATACAATTTATATATTACCATTTCTGCCATAATATTCTTTCACTCTAATTTTTATTTTATTTTTCTCCTACTTTTCTAATATTTAAACAATATCACCATTTACCTTTACCCCAACCCTTTCTTATTCCCCTTTTCAAGTTAAAATCCTTTAAAAGCAGTCCTTTCCCTCCTTAATTACTAATTTCTCATTATTATTTATTATTTTATCAGTTGATCCATCTTATCATTTATATATACATAAATTTTGCTTCTGTGCACAGAAGCAATAACTCACCAAAATCTCACCCGTAAATGGCGAGATTTCACTTCCTCCATAAGTGGAAGAAGCAAAAATGTCCACGAACACGTGCTCACATGTCAGAGCCGTGGAGCTGCACACAATTAGCCGTTCCGGCAGCAGCCCACCACTGCTGCTGGCTCATATTTAAATGGTTGTCCACCAGGACTCCAAAATCCCTCTCACAGTTGCTACTGTTGAACAAGGTACCACATATACTGTTTCTATGCATGTTGATTTTCTTGCCTAAATGTAGAACCTTACTTTTTTCACCACTGAATTTCATTTTGTTAGATAGTGCCCAATGTTCAAGCCTGTCAATATCCTTCTGTATCTTATGCCTATCTTCTGGAATGTTTTCGATCAGCCTGACTTAAACATGCTGTCAGAACCTGAGAAATGGCAGATGATTGGCCATTTCACTAAATTTAAATACATTGAAATTGAAAAAAACCTTAGAGTTTAACACTCATTGTTTTCATTATGAAGTGTGACATAATCTAGATTAAATCCATTATTTGGATTTTAAATACATTTCTATATAACATAACACATGCTACCTGTTGTTACAATACATGAGTAAAATTTATTTGGCATTTACTTTAATTATAAATAATTGGGCAATTCAGTTTTCCTTTATTTTCCTCTTCTACTTAATACTTAAAACTCTTAGTTGGAATCATTTCCTTAATTAAGATATTTAAGTATACTCTTTTGCAAATTTTCTCACACTTGCACCAAAATCCCCAATTCTGGAATACAGTGATCCCCCGCTCGTTGCGAGGGTTCCGTTCCAGGACCCCCCGCAACGAGCGGGTTTTCGCGAAGTAGCGCTGCGGAAGTAAAAACACCATCTGCACATGCGCAGATGGTGTTTTTACTTCCACCGCCCTTCGCCCGCCCACCCCGTTGCTCGCGCCTGGGGTTTCCCCGCGCGCGCGCCTGCCCGCCCACGCCATTGCTGGGGCCGCTTCCCAGCTGGGAAGCGAAGCTGGGGTCCCCGCGCGCGCTGCCCGCCCACGCTACGAGCGGCATTTCACCTTCCCTCCCAGGCAAAAAGATGCCGGCATTCTGGGTTGATGGGGTCGGACTTCCCAGGCGGAAGGCGTGCCCCTCTCCCCGCATCTTTTTGCCTGGGAGGGAAAGTGAAATGCCGCTCGTAGCAGCTGCTAGAGCCGCCGGCATTTCACTTTCCCTCCCAGGCAAAAAGATGCCGGGGAGAGGGGCACGCCTTCCGCCTGGGAAGTCCGGCCCCATCATCCCAGAATGCCGGCATCTTTTTGCCTGGGAGGCAAAGTGAAATGCCGGCGGCTCTAGCAGCTGCTACGAGCGGCATTTCACTTTCCCTCCCAGGCAAAAAGATGCCGGGGAGAGGGGCACGCCTTCCGCCTGGGAAGTCCGGCCCCATCATCCCAGAATGCCGGCATCTTTTTGCCTGGGAGGCAAAGTGAAATGCCGGCGGCTCTAGCAGCTGCTACGAGCGGCATTTCACTTTTCCTCCCAGGCAAAAAGATGCCGGGGAGAGGGGCACGCCTTCCGCCTGGGAAGTCCGGCCCCATCAGCCCATAATGCCGGCATCTTTTTGCCTGGGAGGGAAAGTGAAATGCTGCTTGTAGCAGCTGCTAGAGCCGCCGGCATTTCACTTTCACTTCCACCCCCTAGCCAAACGGCTTTTTTCGTGTTTAGCGCTCGAACGCCGTGCTAAACAGGAAAAAAGCCGTTTGGCTAGGGGGTGGATTCTTGCTTCTTAACTGGGAGCAGTTGCCCCCTCTCCCAAAGCGATGTTCCAAAGCGGTCTCCGGGAAGCGACCGAGGGAAAGGCAGTTGTCTGCTTTTCCTTCAGCTGGAAAGAGGAGGCAAATGCCCTGCCTTCCCCCAGCCGGTTAATCGAGCGCTTCAAGTTAACCGGCTGGGGGAGTAGCCCCCGCCCGGCTCCCTTCAGCCCCCCGGGGTCAAGCGGGCGGGGGGCGGCCGGGACCTCGCCTGTCTCCGCCGCCCGCATCGCCCCTCCGACGGGCCGGCCTCCCCCGCCCGCCTCTGCTGCAGCCACCGCCGCCTCCCCGACTGGCACAAAAGGGCCCCGCCCGCCCCGCCCCAAATTTTACCTTGCGGCGGGATTCAAAGTGCTGGGGTGGGGGGTGTCACTTCGCCGCTCGTGTCCTGGCTAAACCGGGCGGCAGGAGACAGGCTTTGAGTTTTTAGCTGCGGGGAGAGAAGTAGGACTTTCCTAACTCCCTCCCCCCGCAGCCAAAACTCAAAGCCTGTCTCTTTTTTTTCTTGCGGCGAGCCCAAGCCGTTCCCCTCTCGACCGCAGCCGAGCTTCCCTCGGCCCCCTTTGGCCCCGTCGCCTCCTCCCCGCCTGCCTTTCCTCGCCAAGCGCACGAAAAAAAAGAGAGAAGGCTTCTACCAGAAGCCGGGAACGGCGGGCAGGGGCATGAAGGATCTCTTGTGGAGGAAAAGCCGCTAGCCAGCTTTCGGAGCTCCTCCGCCATCACCCGCTTCTGGTAGAAGCCTTCTCTCTTTTTTTTCGTGCGCTTGGCGAGGAAAGGCAGGCGGGGAGGAGGCGACGGGGCCAAAGGGGGCCGAGGGAAGCTCGGCTGCGGTCGAGAGAGAAACGGCTTGGGCTCGCCGCAAGAAAAAAAAGAGACAGGCTTTTAGTTTTGGCTGCGGGGGGAGGGAATCCCGCCGCAAGGTAAGCTTCGGGGCGGGGCGGGCGGGGCCCTTTTGTGCCAGTCGGGGAGGCGGTGGCGGCTGCAGCAGAGGCGGGCGGGGGAGGCCGGCCCGCCGGAGGGGCGATGCGGGCGGCGGAGACAGGCGAGGTCCCGGCCGCCCCCCGCCCACTTGGCCCCAGACCGGTGCAGCAGGAAAGGGACGGAGAAGGCTCACTGGCAGCCCTTGCCCATCGCCGCGCCTTCGCTTCCCCCCCTCCCCCGCTGGATCCGGCAGCGTGCTGAGGGGAATTGCCGCGGACTGGAGGCAGTGAGGCAGACCGGCTCCGAGGCGAGCGGCCGGAGCTGCGCCCTCCTTCGCCCGCCAGGTGAGGCGAAGGCGAGGGGCGCGCGGCTGCAGCGAGGAGCCGAAGATCCGGGCGGGGAAGACCCAGGGAAGGTTCCTTCGTCCGCCTAGCAGCTGATCTGCTCGGCAGCGCAGCACCAGCGAGGAGCCGAAGATCTTCGGCTCCTCGCTGCTGCTGCGCTGCCGAGCAGATCAGCTGCTAGGCGGCCGCTCGAGAGCAAGAGGGGGAGAGATAGAGAAAGAGAGAGAAGGAAAGAAAGAGATGAGAGAGGGAGGAAGAGAGTGTGAGAGAGGAAGAAGCAACATAGAGAAAGAGGGGGAAGACCCAGGGAAGCCTCTGCCCGGCGGGGAAACTCCACCATCTACGCATGCGTGGAAGGGCACGCATGCGCAGATGGTGGAGTTTACTTCCGGGTTGAAAAATCGCGAATTACCCTGTTCGCAATGGTCGGGGACGCAATAACCGGGGGATCACTGTATATTTAATACGAAAGGAGCGCCAAGGCGCCGTGTCCTTGGGGCTGCTCCTGCTGCGGGCTCCTCTTCCCACAATCCTTGCAAAGGGGCAAGGGAAGTTGTAACAGCGGCGGGCGAGGTTACAAGAGGCCGTGGGGGGACTGCGCGCAATGGGTTATTGTTCCTTGGCTGAGGGGCAACGCGCGGGGTGGAGGTTTACACCCCCCCCCCACTGTGTGGAGAAAGCCCCCCTCACCCAGGGTTGGTGTGTATATAGAAAGAAGGTGGCAATATAAAAGCAAACAGCGAGGTGGAGCCGGAGCGATTTGCTGCATCTGCTTCCCAGGGAAAGCGGGCGGCGAAAGGGGAGAGGGGAGGCGGGAGGCGGGCAGGGGGGGAAGCGACCCGAGAAAACCGGAGCATGAAATCCCTGGCAGGGTTCGTGCAAAAGAAAGGGAAGAAGCGGAGTAAATAAAGGAGAAGATGCAACTGGTGTAAACTGAGTCGCCTCCTGCCGTACCCAACAGGCACGTTTCCCTTCCAAGACACTTTAAAACCGGAGCAGATGATGACGGAAACTGCTTTTCCAGCTGGCTGACTTTGGAGAAGGGTTTTCTCGGCAATTTCTTTTTTAAAAATGCCAGTTGCATTTCCCATGAAGCGAGGCGACTGAATTTGCTTGGAAATAGTAAAACCTTTTGCAAGGCTTTCAAGTCTCCTTTCCATGAAATGGGACCCAGAAAAGAGTCTCTTCTATTTTTATTTTAACCCAACGAGCTCCAAAATTACTGGCCGCACAAAAGCAGGGTGAGAGAGAGAACGCGCTCTCCCAGCCCCCTCGCCGTCGGTGCCTCAGTTCTGGAGCTCCGCCTCACAGCTGATCACCCTGCCCTTCGGAAACGCCTGCCCTGCCTCTACTGCAGCCCCCTTGCTGGAAGTCTGGGATGAAAGCGCTCCCAGCGAAGGGGCTGCGAGAGAGGCGTGGTGGGCATTCCCGAAGCCCGCTGAGAAAGCACTCTCTCACAGCCCCCTGGCAGGCAGCGCTTTCGTCTCGCAGCCGCCCCCGCCGCCACAGGAGAAGTCGCGCGCCAAGGCAAGAGGCAGCGGAGGAGGAGAGGGGGCAGATCGGGCGAGCGGGGGACAGGGCCGAGAACCCAGGCACCGGCGCCTCCGCGCCCCCCCCCCATGGGCTGGCAGGGGGATGGGGAGCGCGCGCCCGTGGAAAAGGGCGTGCGCGGGGGTATTTGGGGGTGCGCGCCTGCTCATGGGCACAGCTTACGGGGAACGGTGCTTACTATACTGTGGCTAGTTATTATCTAGGCTATATTATGCAATTCTATTATTATAGGCCAGTGATGGCGAACCTATGGCACAGGTGGCACGCGGAGCCATATCTGCTGGCACACAAGCTATTGCCCTAGCTCTCTTCCAACGTGCATGTGTGTGCTGTCCGGTTGATTTTTGGCTCACAGAGGCTCTGGGAGGGCATTTTTGTTTTTCAGAGAGCCTCTGGGGGAATGGGGGGATGGCATTTTTCCCTCCCCCAGCTTTAGGGAAGCCTTTGGAGCATGGGGAAGGCAAAACACGATCCAGTGGGCCCACCAGAAATTGTGGAACAGGCCATTTCTGGCCTCCAGGGGGCTTCTGGGGGGCAGGGGAAGCTGTTTTCACCCTACCCCAAGCATTGAATTATGGGTGTGGCACATGTGCATGGGTGACAATGTGTGCCCATGGTCTTTCGGCACCCGAGGAAAAAAAGGTTTGTCATCACTGTTATAAGCAATAGAGGCAATTCTCAACCTGTTTCATCTCATAAGTAGTGCTTCTCATAAGTAGGACCTGGGTCAAAAAAGAAAAGAAATTCTGTGGTGTCTGTTCTGCTTTGGGCCTACCGGATCAGAACAAAGAAGCCTCCACGAGCAAAGGATTTTCATATGGTTAAAGATGTTTTGTACAGACAGCAGCAGATTTTTCAGTTCATGTTGGCGGAAGCCTCACTCAAATTGGTCAAGAGATAACAAATGGCTGGCAGCCGAGAGGCAGAGTTAATTAGCACATTCTTCTTTTCAGAGATACAGATCTCCAGGTTTCTTTTTTTCTCATTCATCGGCATCTCTGCATGACTCTTAAAGGAGCCACAGCAGTTTCACAGCAAGGCAGTTCTAGAACTCTAGATCTGAGTCCTCCACCATGACAAACGTTGAAACTCCACACCCCTTTACCCAGAAACCCTCCCTTATATACAGACTGGGTATGGTCAACTGTTTCCTAGAGCTATAACTGACTAGACTTTTTTCCATAGACTATTTTCTAGAACTTTTGCCATAAAGCTGTTCTTGTCTGCTTCTAAACCTTCTGGCCTGGGCATCTAATAGGGCAATGATGGTGAATCTATGGCATGGCTGCCACATGTGGCACATGTAGCTGTATCTGCTGGCATGTGTGTGTTGGCCAGCTGATTTTTGGCTTGCTCGGAGGCCCTGGGAAGGCATTTTTACTTCCACAATCTCTGAGATGTGGGGGAGCATTTTTGCCTCTGTAGCCTGGGGTGAGTGAAAAATGGGTCTATCAGGCCCATCAGAAGTTGAGAAATAGGCTGTTTTAGGCCTCCAGAAGGCCTCCTTGGTGTTGTATATACTCCTGATCAATTGGAGGATGATGAAGATATCGAGGACTCAGATTCAGATAGTGTTTATGAAGTAGTGGGGGCCCCGGGGTTACAGGTAGTAGAACAGATGGGAGGCCAGCCACAGGATGGGGCTATGAGTTCAGGATCTAGTGAGGGAGAATCAGATGCTCGCTGGGTTAATCCTAAATTCAGAAGAATTCAGAAACGTAGAGAGCAAAGGTCTGGAAGATATTAAGGAGAGGAATAGGTTAAATATTGTAGTGAGGTAATTGGCACGTCAGGGGGCTAGTGGAGAAGAAGGATGGAGTTTCAACGCTGCTGAAAAGAAATATGGAGGTGCCTTCGCCACGCTAAGTAAGCCAAAGTATTTTGTATTGTATTTAGTCAGTGCTGCTGTCTTTTTAAAAGCTATGTAGTTAGGAAATAATTGTTGTCTAAATGAAGCAGGAAAAGGAATGTGAGAAATGCTGCTAAGAGAGAGATAACGGACCGATTGATGTCTGGAATGTGTTGAAATACAGGAGAGCAGAGAAATAAACGGAGTTGCTTTATTCATGAAATGATGCATTTAATGAGAGTTATTTGTAATTACTAAACTTCTACCAGAAACCAGAACACTTGGGGGGACAGGGGAGGACATTTTTGCCATCCCTAGGCACTGAATTATGGGTGTGGGCACACACACATGCACTTTTGGCCCCCAAGGAAAAAAGGTTCGCCATCACTGTAATAGGGGCTCCTGATCCTCAATGTCCTCATCCTCCTGAGTCAGACATTACCATCATTGGTGTTTCTACAGTCCCTGGAGGTTCCTCAGGTTCCAACTCTCCGTCCCTATCACTCTCTGACTCAATTGTCAAGAACACTGGCCTAGGGTACTAAGACAGACCCGGTTCATCCTCCTCAAAATCTGTCACTAACTGACCTGGTCGTGCACCACTCGCAACAATGTCAGAGGTTGCTTAAGAAGAAATAAGAGGAAGTCCATTTCTAGAGATATCACAGGAAGTGAGGTTGTGGCTGATACAGCATACCTGTGAACATTTTGCAACACATTTTACTGCCCTAGATGCTATTAAGAGCTCACATCAATTTTATGGTTGCCAGAAAAGCTTTGTTCATTCTCGAGCTTATAACACGTGTTAAATATTTTGTACATACCAATAATTAGCTGGTTGGCAGAATACACAGCCTTCAACAACAATCTGATCCTAAGCCACTTTCTCTTTAAATTTTTTTATAAAGGCTTGGCTGGTGCCTGTTGCTTCAATTCTACGTGATGTTGATCAGTTTATTGCCTCGCTGACGAAATGCAACCTGACAAAATGTTCAATGGCATGCTTTCACACACATGAATATCAGGCAGTATTATTCCCAAGCAAAGCATTTGAAGTTCTTCCTAGTTTTCCACTTCTTTTCCACTCAACATTCAAATTAATGGCTGAATTGACTTAGGCGTAATGGGATCTGATAGAAGAGAATATATGTAACTCAGGATTAAGCTGTGGAGTTCTCGGTACTCTCTGAGCTTGTAGGCTTTCTTGCCGACATTTCATTACTAAATATCATCATCAGTGCACTAGTGTTACCTAGTTGGTAGCGAAACTTCTGCAAGAAAACCCACCAAACTCAGAGAACATCAAAGACTTCATCATAGAAACATAGAAGTCTGACGGCAGAAAAAGACCTCATGGTCCATCTAGTCTGCCCTTATACTATTTTCTGTATTTTATCTTAGGATGGATATATGTTTATAATGAGACCTTTTTATATAAGTCCTGGTTTTTGGTTTTGAAAATTGCACTTTCTGCAAGAACACTATTTTTTCACCTTTCTTCAACCTTGGCTACAATGGTTATTGAGTCTGGGAAGTTTGGGGGGGGGGGGTCTAATTATGTAAAGCTGTTGTCCTTTTACTACATGAGATGAATCGTAAAGGAGAAATTAACTTCTGTTTTTTCTTCTTCTTTAAACAGATAAATGCAGAAGGAACACCAGAGGAAGTTTTTCTTGAGATATGCACTTCAGTCAATCCTTTTCTGAAGGAATAGCATCACTTTCAGAGTGCTGTAACGCATACATGCATAGTGTCCTTCGCAAATGCTGTTCAAAGCAATAGCTGCTGCCTTGAAAGATGAATGCATGTTGTAAACAATGTAAAAATCTTTGTAACTTAAATGGTACCGTAATGACACATGTGTACTGTATATGGCCTATGATAGTTTGCAGTTCACAGGTTTAAAAAAGCCAGCATGGTAAACAGCAGCTGAGTTTTATAGAATACACACGCTTCATTTCACTACTACAAGACATACTATACAGTCAAGCCCAGTATTTCCTGTCAGAAGTGCTGTAACAGTGAATTTACTGCTGAATGCAAATCGATTTTTGAGGCTATTTAAGCTTGCTCTTTTTTTGTAGTGCTTGAACAGTCTTTCTGTTTTCTGTAGTTTTCTTTTACAAGGATGTGTCTGCAATTATGTTTGCAGTCATTTACACACCAAATAGTGGAACTAGGACTCACAAAAAAAAGTGTGATATGCAATACATGAACCAAATGTGAAATAACTGTGATTGCAGGACCAGCTATCGTATTGATATGACCATCTGTGCAAGTATCCTATGTAGTTATTGGTTTGAAAAGTTTTTGATTTACAATGCTAACAGAGGGATAGCTTATGCAGAAAAAAAGTGCCAAATATTGTTTATATCCTTAAGATGGATTGACTTAAAGCTAATAATGGCAGTGTCTGAATATAAAAAGTTAACACATATTTCAAAATACTACAGGCAATAATTGTCTCTATATACTGATTGCTGTATATGTGACAGCTGCATATAGCAATTGTCAGGTTGCTATTTATTTAATTTATTGCTTGGCATTTAACATGGGAAATTTAAACCATAAATGAATATTGTTAAATTCAGATTTCCACACACTTTCCACACGGTTTTACGCACACTTCTTGATGACTGAAATACTGACGTTTTTTGGAATGTTGATCAACAGACAAGAAAATCTTAACAGTCTTTATAAGAAACTGCCTCCTTTTCTTTGGCTGTCCACTATTTCTTCTTGCATGCTAGATCCTTACAGTTGCATTATCAACAAGCAATTCAGCAAAATTTGTATTTTTCAACCTACTACTCTTGTATGAAAAGGTAATAAAAATAAAATGTATGGACAAATATTAAGGGTAATCAAATTTACTTTGTATTTAAGGCTCCTGAAAAATAAATAGGTATCCAATTCAAAGCCACATAAAAACATTTTTCACTTAATTGGGTGCAGTTTTGAATTTTGAAAACTTTTATAGTTATGTGGTTGTGAGCATTCCTTTTAGTTCTTTTAGATGCCATTCTTCCACTAAAAACAGGTATGGTACAACTTTCAAAACAAGACAGTTGATATTTAAAGACAACATTTGACAGTAATCTCAAAAAAAATCATATAAAAATCTGGTTTGCACTTTGAGCAAGATTAATATGGTAGGTAAATGGCAATGGGAAACAACAAAATTTTAAATTCAAAGGGCATTTGAAACTGCTGAAAAACGTATCAAATCAACTTTTATTATGGCCATAGACCAAAGAAGGGTGGGGTACAGTCAATTGCTGAACACGTGTAACATATATGCAGTTTCTCACTTCTGAGAAGCAACGTATAGTCAGAAGTCTGTTGTGAAAAACAGTTTTTATCTATGCAAATTTCAGACACAATCATCTGCTTTTTCCCAATATGAATTTAAGAGATCTGTAAAGTCATTATTTGGGTAAGAAAACATGTTTTGAACAATTAAAAATGGAGGAATGAGATAATTATAAAACAAGATATTTTTCCTTATCATTTTAGCTTGCCACATAAATTTGCTTGGAATTATAGTGCTTACTCAGGAATAAGTTTTTGTCTTAAGAAGCTATTCAAAATGCTCTGATGCTAGAATTTTAAGTCCCTAAATATCCTATTTCAGGGAAAGACTGCAAGATAGAGGTTAGAATGGCCCATTTTGTTGAAAGTGGATTATTTTCCAAAAGGAAATGCTTTCCATGTTGGAAAGTTTTAACTTTGGGAGATTTTTCACATCTCAAGAGACTTGTTTATAGAAAAATCTATAACGATCACCTGAACCAATCTTCATCTAAAGGATATAGAAAATGAGTACTTAGGACATACCCATATGACAAACCAGGAATATGTTAACAAATCTAATACTTTATCAGAAAGTAGCATCTGGGTGCAGAGAACATAAAATCTGATAATGTGAAATATATTTGAATTAGATATTTGTTTCCCAAAGCATTACAGTTTTGCTGCCATTAATGAGAAAAGTGAAATACATCAGGTGTATGGTTTTATATTATATATATTCTGATTTATTAAATTTCTCAAGAATGAGATATGCTTACAGACGATGTCATTTAGAAATGATACTGCATCATCTATCCATTAAAAATGCTTCAAACTCCTCTAACAGAAAGTGAGTACACTAAACAAAATGTGAAAATTAACACTGAAATTAAAATTAATGCTGTTATCAACGAGCCAGCCAACTCTTTGTTAGTTACTGCTGTAGTTTAATTTAAACACGTATACTAAATTACTTCCGAAATTCAAGTTTTTTTTAAAGCAAGTGGAAATCTAATATAATTAAAATAAGTCGAATTTCCAGATCACAACTTACACATGTTGAAATGATATATTAACTAAAAATACATAGTAAATGCTACAAAGCTTTTTCAGTCATTGCTATTCTCCACCTAATAAAGCGTACCAAAATGCCTTCTTTATTTCATAAAGAGAATGGAGAAGGGGGATGGATATGCAGAACAAGTACAAGGAAATAAGAATAGTGGACTTAAAACAGGTTACATAGAAGTCTTATGGACATTTTTGAAATCTTCTTCGTCTTCCACATAATTGATTCCCCATTTGTTTCAACAATAGAAAGAGCTTTGAAAAGAGCATTCCTTTGGCTGTGCAAATCTGCTCCCACACAAGTGGTGCATCTGCGCATTAGGGCATCGATTGGGTTGTGTACAGAATTTAGTGGATGTGTTCAAATCAGGGTGCTGGAGCATTATCCTGGAACAGGGGGTGTAAAACAGCAAGACAAAAGATGAAGTCGAGGCACCCCTTCTCTCTACGGCTTAATTGATATTTTCAAATCGAAGGGTTGGTTCAAAAATCCACCCTCTTCAGAAAAAAGTCACTTTAACCATTTCTATATATAAACAGACGGTAGCCACATAGTTTATTTCTCACAGTTCTCCTGACAACTGAACATTATTTAAGAACAGACTGTATACACAGATAAGAAGAAACATACAAAATGTTTTAAATGATGCACAACAAAACCCAGCAGTATAAAAGAATGCATGTGAAGTCTTGCTCACTGTTCAGGCTAAATTTAATCACCTTGTTTAAATAGTAATAAAAATACAATCTTTCATGGACCTTGTGCATACTACAAAAAGAGGAAAATTATTACCATATATGATTTATATTAGGCAGTTTTCTTTGATGAGTTGCATTAACAACTCTAAATACAGAGGCAGAAGGCTGTGTATTCCATAAGAGTTAATGTGGGGATTTAGAAACTTTACACAGTTACTACCACTGGCACTTCTCACCATAGTTTTGTACACAACACATGGTCATTTTATATAACATTACATTTAAAAATATATTTGCATGACAATTTTTATAATATTCACACACCATGAGTTGGTTAAGGAAGCAGTTGCTTCCTGTAGTGCTTCACTCTCTGTAAATAAGCTTGTGGTAAAAAGGAAAAAAAAAAGGAGGTAAAAGAAACATCTACGTAATTAAGCAGCTCCAAGGCCTATCACGACCACCTCTGGGACAGTGATTGTTTTATGAGTACGTTCCTAGAAGCAAACACTGCCACAGGCTAAAACTTTGCTGAAAAAAGTCAGTTTTCTGTGCTGGAGACTATTTTCCAAAACAAAACTGCAAACTACTAAACTGTTTCAATGTTAAGTATTTCATTATCTGTTCATCGCACAATAGCCAAGTTCTTTAAGCCTCTGGAATTGACTATGCTTAATGTGTGCTTTCTTTTCTGGCCACACTTTAACTCATATCTTCGACTTTTTCTTTTAAATTTAAAAAAAAAAGACTAATGGAGTGAAGAAAATCTGTCCGATATAGCCCCCTGCACACTAGGAATGTTCAACCTCTATTTAGTGATCTAGTAACAAGATGGGTTAGAGAGCTGTATTTTGAGAAGGGCACCTGGGAAGCTCTCATGCACTGGATGACATTCCTGGGAAAGAACATGTCTTTCCAAAGTGAGCACAGAATCAATGACTGTGCCGCTGTTGGGTTTTCAGAAGTGACACTATGTTTCAGGTTGCACATCTGCTTTCCTTGTCATCTATTGGCAGGAAAGTAGTTGGGGTCAAGGTAATTATAGCTGGGGCCTTGGGACATGCAGTAGTCTCTATCTAAGAACATTTCTGCTCTGTAAATAGGCTCCAATCGGTGATTTTCCTTGTGAATATCTGTTTCGTGTAGACTGAAAGAAAAAGAAAAACCATTATTTGTGAAGCACGACACTGCTCATAATCCACTCACCATTTAATTGCATATATCAATAAGGTATGTTTTTCAACATGAATATCTACCCACGGTGCTAATCACTTTTAGAAAAATAATATGTTTTACTATGGAAAGGAAAAAAGAAGCAGGGAGCCATTTTTTTAAAAAAATTAATTGCTCTCAGCTCATTTCTTTTATGTATTTGTTTTGCAAGTCAATTCACATTTGTTCTCTTTTACTACCAACCACTTCAAAATGTTTCTTCTGTACCTGTCTCTCACTTCTGTATTTAAACCAAATTTATTCAGCATCCATACATTCTTGGTTCTAACTTTTCCTGTTTAGCCCACATATTTTTAAGTACCCCATTCTACTGCATTCAGCTTGAATTGATTCTTTTCCTGAGACAATATGACAGAAACATGTTCTCACATATAGCTATTTTACTTTCTCTTGGCATTCATCTCTTTTAACAAATAACATCCATTATCTTTCCACCAGCATCTGCACATCTTAACATTTCTCTATTCATTTTCTGTAAATATTCTATATACATCCCCCTCTTTAATAAATATTCTGCACACATTTATCTACTTATTATAATACCTGCTGTTTACATATTTATAATTAAGTTGCAATAGTCTTCCTCACCGCAACTATTTCACCTTGGACTTTCAGTATGTTATTTTAAAATCAAAACTTGTTGCATTATATGATTTATCTAATATAAAAACTTAGGGTTTATTCAACCAATAAACATGTTCACCAAAATATGCATGTTTATGCCCCCCACAAACCTGCATTTAAAATTTTCACAATCATCCCTTATATATTCCAAAGAGGCTATGAACTGTACAATATGTGTTTTAAGCTGAACATTTAAAAATAAAGCCCATGTAATGGTCAGTACTAGTCTTCAGGGCATGCTGCTTACCAGTCAGAACAAGAATCACAAAAATCCAAAGACAGTCCTGGAGGGCAGTCTTGGCAATGCCACCGAACGCCTTGAATTGGATCAGTTCCACAGTTATCACACTAAAAAGAAATTTAGCAAAGTGACCTTAGGGATTTCCTTCCAAAAATAAACAACTTGCCAAGTTAATAATTTTACCGCATAGTTAACCTTATTGCAAAATAAAATTATTCTCCTTTTAAGTTTCTCCCCCTTCTCAACGTTATGACAAAGCAGCAATCTACAAGCCTATGTCAATATTTCAAACTTAGTTCTCAAGCACTTTCTTTGTTTTGCCTTTTCTCAGCTTTTCCAGTTGTTTTCTCATGCACAATTGTTCTGCCTCCTCCAACTAAGCTGCTCTTCTTTTCATTCCCCTGCAATTTCCTATATTTTACTCCACTGTGCTACAAATTTGCTTTCATCTCTCCCATCCCTCCTGTATTAAATTCACTTAATGACTAAGGGAGAAACAAAGACTTAACATTCCTATTATCTTCTAATTTAAGGTTCACTGAGAGTGACAAATTATTTCTGATCCAAATTAGATTATTCAAATTAGATTATCACTGTGACGTAAGCAAACAGCTAATTCTTTTCTCTGATTTTCAGATATCCATATTATCCAAGAAAAAAAACACTTCACAGGAAATCTAAGAAGTTCAATTAGCTATCATGGCTAAGAGCCAGGAATGATGAGAGATTTTGCCTAATAAATCAGAAGCTACTAGATTGGGGAAGTAGACAAAGCAAATTACCCAAATATATTTTTTTTAAAGCATGCCACTAATTTTCAAGCACTGATGCTCAGATATAGGGTTCTCTACCCCCTGCTGTTTAATATCTACACGAAACCACTGGGTGAGATCATCCGAGGCATGTAGTATGCTGATGATACTCAGCTATACATCCCTACCCCGTGAAGCAGTGGAAGTAATGTGCCGGTGTCTGGAGGCTGTTAGGGTCTGGATAGGTACTAACAGGCTCAAGCTCAACCCCAAGAAGATGGAGTGTCTGTGGGTTCTGCCCCAAAGGACACTTCCACCTGTCCATCCATTACCCTGGGGGCGGGGGTATCATCCATCAGTGCGACCAAAGCTATAGCTGGATCTGAATCCCGAGAGCCCAGATAATCAGCTTTGTCCAAGGATCGCTGGAGCAACACCACTTTCTCAACAACTTCACCATAAAGGGAAGATTGGAAACAGGACGATAGTTATTTAATACAGCTGGGAAGGCTTCTGGAGGAGGGGGCACACGAGTGCCTCCTTGTAGGGAGCTGGAAAGGACCCCTCCCTCAAGGAAGCACTGACAATCTCCTGGACTCAGTTCCGTATCACTTCCCTGCTGGCTGAGACCAGCCAGGAGGGACGGGTCCAACAAAGAGGTGGTGGAGCTCACAGCTCCCATGGCCTTGTCCACTTCATCAGGTGGACAATGCAGTCGCACGTGCAGTCATGAGCCTTCCTAGATACACCCATGTTTCTCTAACACTCCGCGAACTGCATTGGCTGCCAATTGGTTTCTGGACACAATTCAAAGTGTTGTAATGACCTCTAAAGCCCTACATGGCATCGGACCAGATTACTTGCGGGACCGCTTTCTGCTGTATGAATCCCAGCGACCAGTTAGGTCCCACAGAGATGGCCTTCTCCAGGTCCCATCAACTAGACAATGTCACTTGGCAGGGCTTAGGGGAAGAGCCTTCTCTGTGGGGGGCCCGGCCCTCTAGAATCAGCTCCCCCCGGAGATTCACACTGTCCCCATCCTCCTCGCTTTCTGCAAAAGTCTTAAGTCTCATTTATGATGCCAGGCTTGGGGCAATTAGATCTCAGCCCCCTGGCCTGGTGAATGGTTGTATGACTGTTATCTGAATGGGTATGACTGCTTTTTAACATAACTGTGGAGTTTAGATTGTTTGTTTAGTTTTAATTTAATTGGATTTAGCTATTGCATTTTGTTGTTCCTTTTTTTGTTGTTGTAAGCCGTCCCGCATATAAATCCAACAAACAAACCAACCAACAAACAAAATCGCTTTTCCGGGAAGGGAAGGAAGACTTCTCTACATATTGCTTATGATGATCTATTAATATATTAAAATAGCTTGTAAATGTTCAAGATGATAATTTCACAAGAAGGATTTTATTACTAATCTGTTCAGAAGCCATAGCGATTTCAGTAAGGTTTACTCCCCAACAGTTGGTACAGTACAGGTTGGAATATATACTGTTCGATTATATAACATAATCAATAATTGTACGTGAAAAGGTTTGGTATATTACATTTACAGACCTCAAATACAATTTCCATTATATCAGGGTAATCATAATAGCCTAACTCTGAAGTTTTACTTACACTGCCTAGGAAATTTAATGCTGAACCCAAATAAGGATCTGACTTTCCAAGGAAACCACCACTTAGATAACTGTGGAAATACAAGGACTTTGGCATCTTTACCAACCTTAAAGCCAATGTGCTGGACAAAGCCACTTTCTGCACGCATTTGCTGCAACTTCTGCTTCCTCAGTTTTTTAAATGTTAGCAGCTCTTTATATTCTGGTAGTTCACGATATGCTTCCGGGATACTTTCTTCATCCTGTTTCAGAGAAAGAAAGAATTTTTAAAGTTACAGAAAGAAAAATTAAGGTAAAAGAAACCACACCTCCTAAACAGATTCCAGAATAAATAGCAAACTATGATGTGACTACTGATGGCTGGTGTACTGGAAAATGGCTCAAGATGGCTTAGAATTTTTTCCAAAATTTCAAAAGCGTTAATTTGGTCTTTTTTCTTTAGTAGCAAAGTTCCAAGCGGTTCAGAATTAAACTGACCCAGAATTCTGAATACTACTGACATACAACTTCTAGTATGAGAAATTTTAATGCAGCTTTATTTGATTTTTGCCATTTTATTGTTTCCAACATTGACACATGAGATTTAATAGTGGGAAACCAAAATACCCAAAGACTTTGTAAAATGGCAAAATAACTTTCTTTGACTTCTGAAGTGATTTGGCTCATATGAATTTTTATCCATGAAAAAATAAAACCATGAATTGTCTTGTTTTCCTGTAATGTGGAAAGGGTATAGCTGTGTGTGTGTGTGTCCCCTGAAACTTTTTAATCAGGGGGGCAATTCATGTCTCTCAGACTATTGGGGGGGCAGAGCAGCTGGGTGGATTTGGCCGCAGTCATGTGACTGGGTGGGCATGGCTAGGTCATAGGACTAGATTGGCATGGCTAATTGAACAGTCCATTAAATAACACACAGAAATTAAACTTTAATTTGTTTTTCTCCTGGGGGTATTTTATTTGCTTTTGTTTGCATATTGCTCTTTTTGATTGACTTTTCTTTTTATTAGATCATTTTTTCAATTGTTTAGGAGTCTAGTGGTCCACTTCAGGAAACTCAGTTTTGCAGCAATTCTTCTCGGCTCCACGGAGATTGAGAAATATCTCTGTGTCTCCCTCTATATCTCTCTTTCTTTCTTTCTGTCTCTCTCTCTCTCTCCCTCAGTCTCTATCTCTATCTCTCTTTTGGAGGCAGGGGAGGTGAAAAGCAGGCAGTTTTCATATATTTATGGTCTCCCAGGGCATCACTGCATCCTATTTTTCACCTCACTTCCAGGAACATTATGCAGGCCAAAATTGTTGGCCTTACATTCCAGTTCCAGCCCGTGGGGTTGGCCAAAGGACAGGCAGGGCGATGTGGGACGGGAAGCCTCATGGTCCTGTGCAGGTCAGATTAATGGCTTCAATGGGCTAAATGCGGCCCATGGGCCACGGTTTGAGTACCCATGGTGTGTATGGATCTTACAAAAAACTGTTTACTGTGTCTCAGACAAATCAGAAGAGGCTGGCCTGGTCTTTCCGTGATAAGGTTTGGCCTAGTAGAATGTATGTATCATAACCTCGTTAATTTGAAAAATGAATAAAGATAAGCCTCAACGTACGACTAATTCAAACCCCCAAATTTATGTTGCTAGGCGACACATTTGTTAAGTCAATTTTGCCCCATTTTACAACCTTTCTTGCCATAGTTGTTAAGTGAATCATTGCAGTTATTAAGTGAATCTGGCTTCCCCACTGACTTTGCTTGTCAGAAGGTCGCAAAAGATAATCACAAGACTCTAGGGCATAGCAAACCATCATAAATATGAACCAGTTATCAAACATCCAAATTTTGATCACATGACCAAGGGAGTGTTACAATGGTTAAGTGTGAAAAATAATTATAAGTCCATTTTTGCAGTGCTGTTGTAACTTCGAATTAATGATTTAAAACCTAAATGAATGGTTGTAAATCAAGGAATACCTGTACTGTTTTAATTTTCTCTCCTTCAAACTTGAAATACTTGCACTAAACAGACACTGGTGTTCATTGACCTTTTATTTATGCAAGCATTTCTGGGTCCATTATATTAATTTATAGAGCTTTTACATAACTTTAAAAAGTTATGTGTAAATGCAAAACCTACTGATGGTTCTTCCTCTGCTGCATTGGCCATGTGACTGTGAAAACAGGATCTATCGTCATCTTCATCCATAAACACAGGAGGTTCATGGGATGTCATGAAAGTTGAAGGCTTGAAGAGATGCTTATTCAAAGGATGTTGCCGCCTATTAGAGGACTGTAATAAAAATAAATGTTTCTGTAAAGGTGGCATTATATAATTTTGATAGCACCACTTCGAACAGAAAGCTTTACATATAACTATATAGAGAGAAATACAGTGGTCCCTCGACTTGCGCGTTCTCGATTAGCGCGAAACGCTGCAACGCGGTTTTTCAAAAAATATTATTTAAAAAAATAAAATATTAAAAAATAATTTTTTTTTCCCCTGTTCCCTGAATGGAGACCGCCGGCCGCTCAATCGGGCCGGCAGGGAACAGAATGGAGCCTTCCGCGGCGGGGCTGGGGGAGCCGAGCCCAGCCCCGTGACATTCGCTTTCCTGCCACCCGCAGCCGAGTGATCGTGGGCTCCTTCGCAACCTCAGAGAGCTTCCTGGTTTTCGTGAGCTTTCATGCCCAGGAAGCTCTCCGAGGTTGCGAAGGAGCCCAGGATCACTCGGCTGCGGGTGGCAGGAAAGCGAATGTCACGGGGCTGGGCTCGGCTCCCCCAGCCCCGCCGCGGAAGGCTCCATTCTGTTCCCTGAATGGAGACCGCCGGCCGCTCAATCGGGCCGGCAGGGAACAGAATGGAGCGTTCCGCGGCGGGGCTGCTATGGGGGGGGAGACGAGCCCAGCCCCGTGACATTCGTTTTCCTGCCGCCGGCAGCCGAGTGATCCTGGGCTCCTTCGCAACCTCGGAGAGCTTCCTGGGCATGAAAGCTCACGAAAACCAGGAAGCTCTCTGAGGTTGCGAAGGAGCCCACGATCACTCGGCTGCAAGCGGGAGGAAGGCGAATCCCACGGGGCTGGGCTCGGTTATCCCCCCGGCTCCCCTCCTACCAGCCCCGCCGCGGAAGGCTCCATTCTGTTCCCTGAATGGAGACCGCGGGCCGCTCAATCGGGCCGGCAGGGAACAGAATGGAGCGTTCCGCGGCGGGGCTGGGGGAGCCGAGCCCAGCCCCGTGACATTCGCTTTCCTGCCACCCGATTGAGCGGCCGGCGGTCTCCATTCAGGGAACAGAATGGAGCCTTCCGCGGCGGGGCTGGTAGGAGGGGAGCCGAGGGGATAACCGAGCCCAGCCCCGTGGGATTCGCCTTCCTCCCGCTTGCAGCCGAGTGATCGTGGGCTCCTTCGCAACCTCAGAGAGCTTCCTGGTTTTCGTGAGCTTTCATGCCCAGGAAGCTCTCCGAGGTTGCGAAGGTTACATCTTCCGCTGCCAGCCAGGCCATGCTGGCGGCAGCGGAACAATCGCTGGCTGTCAACTTTTCTTTTTAAAACTGGGCAGGAGCTGACTTGCCTCCCCAGTGCTAAAAAGAAAAGTTGACAGCCAGCGCTGCGAAACCGCCGAAACCGGAAGGGGCGAGGTGGGGGAGAACGGGAGGCTCAGCATTCCGTCAGCCGCAGCGCTGGCTGTCAACTTTTCTTTTTAAAACTGGGCAGGAGCTGACTTGCCTCCCCAGTGCTAAAAAGAAAAGTTGACAGCCAGCGCTGCGACTGACGGAATGCTGAGCCTCCCGTTCTCCCCCACCTCGCCCCTTCCGGTTTCGGCGTTCGGCAACGGAGTCCGGCGCTGGGGCCATGCGGGGCCGCTCATCCAGGGGGGCGTGGACTGGCAAGGGGCAAGCGGCAAGTGATCTGGCGGGAAGACCAAGGGAAGGTTCCTTCAGCCGCCCAACACCTGATCCGCTCCGCAGCGCGGCAGCAGCGAGGAGCCGAAGATGGGGTTTCCCCTTTGCCTTTACCCCATCTTCGGCTCCTCGCTGCTTCCGCGCTGCGGAGCAGATCAGCTGTTGGGCGGCTGAAGGAATCTTCCCTTGGTCTTCCCCGCCGCCCACACGCAAACTCCACCATCTGCGCATGTGCGGCCATGAAAAAAATGGCGCACATGCGCAGATGGTGGTTTTACTTCCGCATCCAGTATAACGCGGAAATCGGTTAGCGCGGGAGGTCTTGGAACGTAACCCCCGCGCTAATCGAGAGATCACTGTATTTTTAATTTTCAGCTAAAGCTCTTCTTTTCACAGAAAAAAACCCAATGTATTTCAATACTTAATTGCCACAAGGAATCACTTTTGGCATGATAGAAATTTCTAATCTCCCCTCCTGTCAAAAAAAAAGGCAGAGATGATCAAATCCAGGTTTTAACAGCTAATCCTCATGTTTAAGTTTTCACTTTCCCAGAGCATCCTTTGCTCAAGGTTAAGACATGATGCAATTTGAATTAGTATTATACAGCCTGAAAATGTAAAAGATGGAATCTTCTCCTAAAACAACCAACATGTGACCATCAAATAGGAAGACAGAATAATATTTTACACTGGATTACACATGCCAGAGCAAGTTAGGTATAGTATGGTTTTGTTTCCTCTACTGGGCAAAGAGAACCTTTCCATTAAATGTCCAATTTTTTATTTTATATATCATGTCTAGGGAGAGAAGTGTGACCAATTTTACAAGTGACATATAACATGAAGGAAAACCAACCATTCCAACAGCACTAATTAAGTATTTCAATGAAGCCTCAAATGAAGACTTGACAAATGAATGGAAAACAATATGACTTCTGGTAAAGGGAAATTGAATTGTGAAATGGCTTAAATCAGTGATGGCGAACCTTTTCAGTACTAAGCGGTCAAACCCGAACATGCATAAATGTGTAAACAATGGAGCGCTGGAAAACCAAAGACCACTGGCAGGTGTGCGCATGCATATTTTTTGGTCTTGGGGATGGGGCATTTTCAGGGTGTTTGAGGGGCCAAAACCACCCCGAAAACTGACCTGAAACTGGTCCGAAAACTAACTTGAAAACAGCCTTGTTTTGGATGTTTTTAGGCTATTTCCTAGTGCTCCGACACCTGCGAAGACCAACAGATCTGCACACAGGTGTTCACTGGAAACCAGAAGAGCAATTGGTGATGGTGCATGTGCCCACTGAGAGGGCTCTACGTGCCACAGGTACGTCATAGATAAACACTGAGTTATTACATAGCTCCTGAAAATACGTCTTATGAGTAGTTATTGTATTTTTTTCTTTTTAAATTTTTTTTATTAACATATAAAACAACAATACAATTCAGAAAACATTAAAAACCAATACAACCATACAAGTAAAAAGGGAAAGGGAAAGGAAAGAAAAAGAAAAGAGAAAGAAAGAAGGGTAAGAGAGAGAAAGAAAAAGGGAAGGAAAAAGAAGTTATTTTCTTTGTTTCCATTTCTGATAGTTCAAAAAGCAGACTGTACATACATCATTATTACTTTATCTATATTGTCAATTTTTAATATCTTATTTACAGTTAATATATCTCTATGTTATATATTTCTTTGTTCAGTAATTTCTACTGGTTTCTAACCATATGTAAAAGTTTTCCCATATCGTATATTTGTAATTTGAGTGTGAGCCTGGACATTTCAGGGCAGTCCATAAGTTTACTAATGACTATGTTATCTGTTGGGAGATTGTTATCTTTCCAGATTTGTGTGTACACTAGTCTAGCTGTGGTTATTATGTGGATTATAAGGTAATATTTTGATTTGGGGTATTGTCCTCTAACATGAGTAGTTATTGTAAAATATATTTTTGTCCCTCCCTTTCTGAAAATAAGAGGGGTAGGAAAATTGTGTTAAGGTTTGTACAACAGATGCAAGCCCCGAGCATTTTGTGCATAGCCCACTTTTTGACACCACTCAAATACATATGGAGATTATGAAAGAATGAAGGTAAAATAAATGTCTAAAGCTCGTCATGAAAGTTTTTGGGTTTTTATTAAAAGGAATCACCCTGGATAGGTATAGATCATCTTTTAAACAAGTTGTTCTCAGCTCTAAAATAATTTTTGGCTAAAAACTGCTACTTCAAGAACAGAGATCTTGTTTTCAGTGATACAATCAGAAGATGTTAACAATTATTAGTACCCTGAAGGAACACCAAACTTGAATTTGAATTTTAGGCCTATCTGTATAAACTAAAGTTTCAATAAAGGAGAATATTTGTAGTTTGGGGTTGAAATTAGGGAAGTTTGGTGATCTCTGAATTTTATTATTTTTATGCAGATGTTTCATTACCCAAACTAGATAATATCAGTGCTAGTAAGGACAAGCAAGAGCAAGCTCTGGAATATAAGTGGAGAGCAAACCCCACTCCTTACTAGCACTGATGATGTTACCTGGTTTCAGTAATAAACTTCTGCATAAAAACCACCAGTTTTTTGAGCACCGAGGACCCTTCAAATTAAAATTTCTTAATAACTAGTCTCAAAAGGTATCCTTTTTTATATTATGCCAAGCATAAATATAACATTGCTTTTAAAGGAAAACAGTCCACTTCTTCTGTATCCAAGTTCCAAATAAATTGCAAGGCTTTGCAGTTTCTGTCATATCTGCATGAAGGTGGATGAAAGGCAATTGCCTGACCTATGCCAACATAAATCTGCCCCTCGTGGTTACTCACAACGATCTCTGTGGCAACAGTTTATCTTTTTGTTATTATTCATTGAATGGATATCTGAGATTTTATTTTGTTTACTTGTTTCACCATTGAAAGCCATGTGCAGAGCAAGATAATAAAGATGAGATGTCTACAAAAGAAGAATATTACCCCTCTTTCCTGTCACAGGAACAATCGAAACTCAAGCAAAACACATACATACACACAGACCAGAAAGAAAGACAGGGGTGGGAAAGAGTTGGAGCAAAAATTCAGGGGAACTGTAGCAGCAAACTCTGTAGATGCAAAGGAAGAACTGAGGGGAAACATAGCAGCACAAGATCTGTTTAAAAAATTAGGTCACATTTCCTGGATGGTAGGAAGAAAAAAATATTTATTTAACCAGCCAACTATTTCCCTTTAAGCAGTTTACAAGCATTCACAAGTACACAAATACTGGGAAACGGATTAGAGATCACACTACCAACCCTTCTCATAAAACTCTTACAATTGTTCAAAGATATAGTATTTCTGACCCCAGACACTAATTCACAACTTGCCAGAGACTCCAGAATATGTTGGAAAGGAAATGTACCGTAAATGGGATTATTGGCATACTGTTATTATTACACATATTCCCCAATCTTGCATAATGCCTCCCAGTAGTTTCATATAAATATTGAAAAGCATCAGAGGCAAAATCAAAATTGGCATAGCACAAAGATAAAGGGATTGAGAGGTAAGTGTCCCAAAGTTACTTTGAAGGAGATTGGAATTATTAGAAAGTATCCCCATCTAAACCTTAAAAGAAATCCCTAATTAATAATATAAAAGATCATGAGCATTAACTGAAAGGAATAAGACCTTATGCTTAGTTCCTGACAAAAATAATTTATAGATATCATCAATAGTTTCATTCAAAACTTAGGTCTGACTTGAGTTCAAACTTCTTAGTTTAAAAAAATGCTTTATGCAATAGTTGATGATTATTTAAAACAATGGAATTTAAATGACTTTTTAAGCCAGTGATGGCAAACCTTTTTTTGCCTTGGGTGCCGAAAGAGCATATGCATGTGTTACCGCGCATATGCGAGTGCCCACACCCATAATTCAATGCCTGGGGAGAGAGAAAACAGCTTTCCCCACTCCCCATAGACCCTCAGAAGGCCGGAAACTTCTGGTGGACCCAGTAGACTCGTGTTTTGCCCTCCCCAAGTTCCAAAGGCTTTCCTGAAGCAGGGGAGGGTAAAAATGCCTTTTTTACCTTCCCCTCACCCATCCACCCCCAGGAGGCTCTCCGGAAGCCAAAATTGCCCTCCCAGCAGCTCTGTGCGAGCCAAAACTCAGCTGGCCGGCACACACATGCATGTTAGAGCTGAGCTAGGGCAATGGCTCCCATGCCAACAGATATGGCTCCCATAGGTTCGCCATCACTGTTTTAAGCAGAGATCAAGAAATGCCATTTTTAAAGAATGAGAAAAAATGTGGGCTACCTAAAAAGCTTTTAACAATATCTGTTTAATGTCTGTTATAACATTATTCTCAGCTAATCATAAATATTTTGGAAAATAATTTTTTCAATTAGTCATTTTTCCAAAATAGCATATTTAGCACTGCTGTTCCCAAAGTGTAATTGCACATTTCTGTGAGGCAGCTTTCATAATGACATTTTGCCACATTAAATTATCAACTCTACAGAAGCATTTTGTACTTCAAATTTTAAAGAAACAGACATTGATTTAATTTCAGTAATGCATAAAGTAACTCTATTATTACTAGGCACTAGACATTGTTTCATAAATATTTCCTTGCCATATTCCACATTGCTTTTAACAATGGCAGGACTTGTAATGTACTAACAAGTTCTCAAAAATTCAGGGAGATATTCAGAGATGTATCTGCTTTGAAAGTAGGCCATGATGAAGTGTACAGCACAATCAAACACCAGGAGTTTAGCATGGGAAGTATTTTATGTCTTTTGTATCATGTCAAAATGTTTTACAAAGTCAACATATTGTCCCCAACAATCTAGATCCTTATTTTACCAACTTCATAAGCATGGGAAACTGAGCCAATTTTGTACAAGTGAGGATTGAACTGCTGTCACTCGGCAGAATTAGCCTGCAATACTGCATTCTAACCACTGTGCCACCATAGCTCAAGGGATAGAATCTTCCCAATGCACACACGCAAAAACACACAAGGTGTAGTACAAGAGAAGTTAAAATCACAATAGGTTCTCATCTTAGGAAAATATTTCTGGGAAAAATGATTAAAAAAATCAAAAAGTACAATAAAGAATGTTCTTTTTGTGCCAACTCAGAAAGTTCAAGCTGCCCAAGGAGCTGCTGATACGGTTCTACAGAGGAATCATTGAGTCTGTCATCTGCACCTCTATAACTGTCTGGTCCAGTTCTGCAACCCAACAAGACAGACACAGACTTCAGAAGATAATCAGAACTGCAGAAAAAACAATTACTGCCAACCTGCCTTCCATTGAGGACCTGTATACTGCACCAGAGGGCCGTGAAAATATTTTCTGACCCCTGGTATCCTGGACATAAATTGTTTTACCTTCAAAACGTCGCTATAGAGCACTGCACACCAAGACAACTAGACACAAGAACAGGTTTTTTCCTGAATACCATCACTCTGCTAAACAAATAATTGCCTCACCACTGTCAAACTAGGGCTGCATTACTATTACCATTAGTCTTCTCATCGTTCCTATCATCCATCTTCTCCCACTTATGACTGTACGTTGTTGCTTGTATCCTTACAATTTATATTAATATTGTTTCCTGATTGCTTATTTGTACCCTATGACAATCATTAAGTGTTGTACTTCATGATTTTTGACAAATGTGTGTACACTAAGAGCATGTTTTTTATGTAGAATGGGAGCATATGTACCAAAGACAAATTCTTTGTGTGTCCAATCACACTTGACCAATAAAGAATTCTATTCTATTCTAACCCACTTATTATGGACTGAAGGACAGCAAACCTCAGAAATTAATCCAAAAACTTGTGATTTACCTTTTTAGAATATAAATACAAGTTTGGTGTTCTGCCTGGAACTGGAATACCAGCTTTAGTCAGTTTTATGAAATATTTCTGTACTCTGCTGGCAACCTAAAGACAAAGGAAAATATATTAAAAATATATAAAAATAAAATACTTGAACACTGAATAATATGTACACTAAGACTTAATTTTAAAAAAATAAATATGAGTGACTCCTCCTGCTACCAAGTTGTTTTGTATATTAGGAAAAAATAAGAGGAACATACTCTTCTCCACTCATAAAGACTCTCCAGTTCATCTTCAAAGTCCTCATCAAAACCAACTTCATTAAGTTTCCGAATTTTATATTTTCCCTAGTGCATTTAGAGTAAAAATGGCTTGTGCATATTTAGAGTGTAATCTGCACTAAAATATATTAAATATATATATTATGAATAGCATATATATCAATATAATATAAATAGCATAATATATGCCATTTCCCATCCAGTTACATCTTAAAATATTCTCAGTTCTCCAGCATTACCCCTGAGATAACCTTAGCAAAGAAGTCAGGAGTCAGAACAGAAAGATGGTATGTGTTATTGAAACAGTCCCTTATGAAGTAATGTCTTCTGATATAGATTGGGTTTTTAAAAATAAACATCCTTATTTCACTAATTCATTTTTCTTTTTAATATTTAATGAGGCCACTAAGAGAGGTCATTTGTCAGCATGGGACCATACATCCCTGTCCTTCAGGCAATCAAGTAAGTCTGTCAAGGTTCTGCCCAGTGTTTGGAGGTTACAGAGATCAGGATGGGAAACTTTCTATCTTTGCTTCTAAATAGGGTTGAACTTAATGCACAAATTGAAGGTCCTCCTGGAGTCCCAGTTCTTGCTTGATAAGAGCACAAGATTTTTACACAAATTTGTCTTATCTAGATCAGAAGGCCTGCTTGCTGGTACTTTGCCCTAATCACTTCCCGTGTTAGTATTTTTATTTAAATATGCTATATATGGGATTGTCCTTGAAAGTCATTTGGAACCAATAAATGGGCAAAAATGCAGCATCCCTGGTAGTTATGGGCTCATGCCCATGTAACATCATTATGTAGCACAGTAAATTGGCTTCCTTTAATCTTTTAAATGTTTGAGATGCTGGATGCCAGCAATAAAGGCCCTATATGGCACCAGACTGTTATTTGCAGAACTGCCTCTAACCCAATGATATCTGCCTGTCCCACACATTCTAACAGGCAGGTGCATTTCTTTAAAATAATGCCATTCGATGGGACTCAGCGACAGATTAGGTCCCACAGAGTTGGCCTTCTCCGGGTCCCGTCGACTAAACAATGCCGTTCAGCAGGACCCAGGGAAAGAGCCTTCTCTGTGGCTGCCCCGACCCTCTGGAACCAGCTCTCCCCGGAGATTAGAACTGCCCCCACCCTCCTTGCCTTTCGTAAACTCCTTAAAACCCACCTCTGCCATCAGGCATGGGGGAATTGACACATCTCCCCCGGGCCTATACAGTTTATGCATGGTATGTTTGTGTGTATGTTTGCTTTTAATAATGGGGTTTTTAGTGTTTTTTCTTAAATTATTAGATTTGTTGTACATTGTTTTATTATTGCTGTGAGCCGCCCCGAGTCTACAGAGGGGGGCGGCATACAAATCTAATAAATGAATGAATGAATGAATGAATGAATGAATGAATAAATAAATGTCTTTCACATTTTGGCATCTGTCCTGTAGAACGATCTTTACATCCACTCCTGACATGTGGATGACCCCAAACTTGTTGGCCTTCAGAAAGGCAGCAAAAACATGGCTTTTAGCTTTGGGGTTAGAATGAGTGGAACAGCATCTATAGAAAGCCATCCATTGTATTTTAATCATATTTGTTTATAATAAACAAAATTGTTTTCTTTTATAACCTGTTTTATTAAATAAAAAACATATTTATTAGTTTTCTAAAAATTAACAATAATGCAGCTCAATACCTGCTTTGCAGTTCTATTACCCAAATCATCTGCAATTTTTTGCCATCGCCGGGATTCTACTTCTTCTGGAGGATATTTCAAAAGTAGTTGTTCAAGTTTTTTCTGAAATGATGAACAATGATAGTTGTCAATACAATATGATTCTCACAAAAAATAACTCCAGTTATCTTTAATGGAAGTTGGGCAAGGGGAAAGAAGAAGAAAAAAGAAGAAAAACAAGATCAAAGCTATAGGACAAGGGTCGGCAAAGTACAACTTGCGAACTACATGTGACTCTTTGCCCCCTAGAGTGTGGCTGTTTCAAATGTGTATTTTTGAGTCTTGCAGCCTCCTCCAACGAAAGCGGCATTTCAGGCGAGCCAGGTAATTGAAGGGATCTGGGCAGGATTATTTTGTTTTTTTGTCTTTTGCAAGCAGGAGTGAAGCACTTCATTATGTTCCATGCTGGCAGGGGTGGGGAAAGTTGGCTTTTATAATTTGTTGACTTCAACTCCCAGATTTCCTGAGCCAATCATGCTAGCTCAAGAATTCTGGGAGTTGAAGACCACAGTAATAACAAAACTAACTTTTCCCGCCTCTAACAGGGACCACCCACAGCAAGAGGGTTGGTTGGTGAGAGATTTGAACACCTCGTGCTACAAAAGTCTGAATCCCCGAGAAAAAATGCCTTGCAGGATCAACCTTGGAATTGAAGTGGAGATTTAAGTTACCTGGTGTGTGTCCCTTGGGCTGAAAGTCCGGCTTTGTTTGATTACAATTGACTTGAGCAGCAGGCTTCACTCTCCGCATTGAGGGTCCTGGCCCTTTCTCCCCCTTTCCCCCTCCATTCTTTTTTTCCTGGGAACTAAGCATACATCTGCTTAGTAAATAAAGAGTTTAATTTGGCAGAATCTACTGGGAATGTTGCTGCCTGGGCTCATGCTTGTAGTGATGGAATAATGCAGATAAAAAGGTGGGGCTAAAGGTTGACGTTGGGAATGAAAAGTTTGGTGAGGGGGGGAGCCAAATCAAGCAATTTATGCCTCTTGTCTGATGGTGATGCAGATACTACCAGTGATCTTGTTACAGAATGAATGGTCTGCCTTGCAAAATGTAAGTTGTATTTGATGTTATTAGAAAACTCTCTTGATTTGCATGCTGGTATGTAGGGAGGGAGGAAAAAAGGCAAACTCAGAAAGCAGCAGCCATCGGATTTCCCCTTCTTCTACATGGGTAAAGATGGCTCTTTTATCACTTCAACTCCCAGAATTTCTGAGCTAGCATGATTGGCTCAGGAATTCTTGGAGTTGAAGTCCACAAGTCATAAAAGAGACAATTGGAATCCAGAGGAACTGAAAACAGGCAGAGTTTGGGCAGAGATGCTGAAAGAAGGTGCTTAAAAGCAGGCTGCAGATCCAAAGATCCTTAATTTACAGCTTTGCCAGGTTTAGGCTGGAAATCATTCCACATGCACACACAGCCTTCATTCTGGCTGTTGCTATTAACTTGGAGAAAGAAGATATGTTGATTTTTAACTCCTGGAATGTATTCCTGACTCATATAACCAACTGAACAAACTAGCATTTGCTGTTCTTTTCTTATTCAGGTCTACGTATTTATGTGAACAATTATTTTCAAGCATGAACCTTGTCAAGAATAAATTGAGAAGTTGTCTTATTGATGAGAACCTGGAATTGTGCCTAAAATTAAAAACAACATCATACAAACCTGACTTAGCCAAACTTTCCAAGGAGATGCAAGCCCATTGTTCACATCAGTGTTTGTCACAATTTAATTTTATGCATGCAATAAATTGTAATGAATAATTTATCAATAAATAATATAATTATTAAGTACGATATCAAGTTTTATTCAACATACAGTTTAACTAAGACTTAAAACTTTAACACAGAGATATAGAGATGGAGGGGGAGAGAGATACAGATGGGGGAAAGAGGGAGAGAGAGAAATATAGAAAGAGGGAGGAGATAGAGGAGAGAGGGGGCAAGATACAGAGACGGGGAAAGAGGGAGACATAGAAGGGTTTTGTGGTTCCCAGTTCTCTGTCCTCATGACCAGCTGGGTAGGTGTGGCTGGGGGGGGGCTATCATGTGACTGGGTGGGAGTGATGTTTAGTTAGCCACGCCCACTCAGGTTATGTGGCTCCCAGTCTTTTTTTTTCTGTGAGAAACGGGTTCAAATGGCTCTTTAAGTGTTTAAGTTTGCCGACCCCTGCTATAGGGTAATCTCATTTTAAATAAGTTATTGCATTACCTGTTCTTCTATTGTCCACAGCTGATTAAAAGATTCAGGTTTGGTCTCATCACAAAGTCGTCCCCTTATCATTTGCTGAAATACAGTACATAACAAGAAAAGAATTTAGATAATATGCATAACTGAATTTCAGTCAAATAAAAAGGGTTATCATTCGGTTACCAAAATAAATCACATATCGCACCAAAACTAAATACTATATTGATAGCAACCACAAAGTATTTTGATGCCATTTTAGGACTTCAGATTTCAAATTATATCTCATATCCATATTTTATATTTCTTTATCAAGTTTGATAACTGAACCTAAAATGGAATGGAATCCTGTCCCTTCAGCTCCGCTCTTTCCTCTTGGCATACTTAGCCCCCTTTTCAGCCAAGGAGTAAACAAAACATTCAGAGTGTGTTGGGCGGCACAAAAATTAAATAAATAAATAAAATAATTGCCTAATTGCTCCTCCTTTCTCAAGTACTATTCTTATGAACCCATTCTCTCAACAGGAACCTCTGGTTTAAAATCTATTCTTTCTACAGGAGCTGAGCTAGCAACTCTTTGCTCTTCATCCATTATTACTAATCATAATCAAACCTGTAAACAGCCAACCAGCAGCTGTCATTTCACCTCCCATCCCTTTTTATCCTGTTTCTGATATGGAAAGATTTTGAAAGCCTTTAGTCCTCATTCACTACAATGGAGTCAATTTATCACATGAACTTCATAGCTGAGCAATGACCAGAAAGGTGATTAGATTTGGCGTTTTCTAGCCCCAGTCTGATACCATAAGCAAAACAGCGCATTCTGAAGGAAAATACTTTCTGGTTTGTACTACTGAGCAGGAAATGGTAAATTGCTAGAAAGTTGCATTCCTTGCCTTTCAAGCAGGAAACCTAGCTTCATTTATTGACCAAAAAAGGAAGAACAACAGAGCTACAACCAGTTAAGTCACTCCTAGCAAAGCTAAAGACCATGCAGAGATAAACACATGCATTGACCTAACTATCACCTACTGATCTAGTTGGAAGTGGATACTGTGACTTTGACAATGAGGCATTGTAGCATTTGTCTAGAAGAAGTTTAAGAATAATTTGCTCAAACGGCAAAGACGACAATTCTTCTCAATAAATTATCTACATTTTTCAAAGAGCTACTTTGGAAAATATGGGCGTTACTTTAGTTCTGTTCATATTTACTTGTGGACGGTTATTCGTTGAAGATTCTGGACAATCACTACAAGGCAAAACAGAATATGAAGTAGCCTCTCCATCCTTTATGGGATCCAAAGGGCTTTTTGGTCTTGCAGGTAAACCTACAAAAATAAAAAAGAATGAATATAGTGCAGTAATAACGCTTTTCTTCTGTAAAGCATAATCATTTTATACTTACCTTTATCAAAAATAAGCTTGGCTCGTCTACTGTTACGCTTTCGGTTTCTGAATTCTCTTTCAAAATTCCCAAGGCTTGTGGTATATTGGTCCCAAGATATCTCTGGCAACTTGACGACTCTTTGTGGAAATGGAAGCCCTAAATCAACCTGACATGGGGAGGGGGAAGTGAAACATTTACATAGAAAGTATACCAATAATATGATATAAAGTTACATATATTTGGACTAATACAGTGCTTTTTAAATAATAGAGTGCGCCCTCTGGAGGGGCTCAGAGCGATGCCAGGGGACATGACCCGGGGAACATGCTCTTTTTTTTGCTGCAGGGAGTAGGATGCATTCCTCGGAGTTGTGTCCAAGGCAGCTCATTCTAAAAGAAAGTGTCTCGTAAGTTCAAGAAGTCTGATTGAACTTGTGAAACGTTTTCTTTTAGAATGGGCTGCCCTGGACAAAATGCCAAGCAACGTGACGGAGGACCTGAACGAGTGTCAGGTAGGGTGCAATTTGGGGATTATTTACATTTGTGATGGAGAATTAGGGGGGACACAAAATGTTTACTTCTTCCTGGGGGAAGGGGGTGTAACAGAAAATAAGTGAGAAGCAATGGACTAACATTAAGGCAATGCCAGATCTCAAGCTTTGCATTACTCTACTGCCACACATTTAAGGAATTATTCCAAGAGTAATAAAAGCACAGTACAGTACATAAAATATAGAAAAAGCAGAAAATGATGGCTCATTAAACAGATCATCTTTAAAATAGTTATAGACTAATGCTTAAAATTTCATCACCATTTGTTGTCTTTTTCAATTGCTCACTTAAGATTCTGAACAATTATATCCTGAGGTCTCAAAGAGACCAAAAATTTTAAAAACTGAACAATGTTATATATAGATAGATAGATAGATAGATAGATAGATAGATAAATAGATAGATAGATACCATCTCTTTTTTTGGATTATAATGTGCACCACAGTATAAGACACACCAGGATTTTGAAGAGGTAAACAACAACAAAAAGTCCAGCACCCAGGATCACTCTACAGGCCTCCTAAACCCTCTGCATGCCCATTTTTTTTTTAGAAAAATGAGTCCATTTTTTACCTCCCAAACCCCCCACACTTGCCCTCCCAAGCCACCAAGAGCACTTTGTAGGACTCTCTGTACACCCCTTATTTGTGAAAAATGGGACGTGCAAGATGGGGGTTTTGGAGGCCAAAAATGGCTTTTTCAGATGCCCCAAATTTCCACCCTTTTTTTTAATACTCCAAAAATAGATTAAATGTAATATCACTTTTTGCTTCATTATAGTTCTTTAATAATAAAACACATTCCACAAAATCAATAATCTGATGATAAAATTATCAAATGATATATTCAGTTGCTATTTTCCAGTGATGTAATGAAGCAAGAACATTGGTGTAATATTGAATACAAGAAATACTGAAGGCAGAAAAGAACTAGTGCTACCATTCAACCAATTTCATGAATAAATGACTAATTCAATTTTAAATAAAAACAGCTTTGGAGAAATGATTTTAGAGCAATAGATGCAAGGGCTCCTCTGCAGAGATACCCTACTCACTTATTTACTCTCACTGTCTGCAGAAGGTGAATAAGTTATAAGTTATCAAACATCACTTATGAGAAGATTCCCATTGCTATACCTTCTTCTGGAGACTTTCCACAAATCCAATGGGATCTTTCAGTGCTTCTCTCTGATGTCTGCCTAAACTCTCAAGATCTTGGACTGCTTGAGTTCGCTGAGCCTCGAGTACTGCAATCGTTTGTAACAGTCTCTGATAACTACAGAGATAAAGGGAAACAGCTCACTATAGACTTCTATGCTCAAGCAAACCAAAGTGGGAGTAGAAATGAAAGCAAAAACAAAACCTTAGCATCCAGCACATTTATCTGAAAGACTCAAGCAAAAAAATTAATAAAACTATGAATATTACAAGTATTTTTTAAAGTCAGAAATTCTTTTAATATTCAACAATAGTAATGCAAGCAACATTTTTAAAAATCAACAATAAAACAAATGTTGCAGATTAAAAAAAACCCTAGATGCTGCATAACCTTTATGTAAACGTCAGATTAAGCATCTATCTACTATATCATCAAAAAAAAAATCCCACTGCCACCAAATTACTCCAATATCCTGAATCAATATCAGCCTGATAGCTACGTAATGGAAAAGTATACTGCTCAACAAAATAAAGGAACACTTAAACAACACAATATAACTCCAAGTAAATGAAACTTCTGTGAAATCAAACTGTCCATTTAGGAAGCAACACTGATTGACAATCAATTTCACATGCTGTTGTGCACACTCAACTTTGTACAGAACAAAGTAAATGAGAATATTTCATTCATTCAGATCTAGGTTGTGTTATTTGAGTGTTCCCCTTATTTTTTTGAGCAATATATATTTATAAATATTGCTTAAGTAGATTTTTAACTTCATTGCATACCTTCTAAAAATGTTTCAAGAATGAAATACATGTATGGTCTCATAGGTTTTGGTTATAACTCCAGTATAAAAAAAAGCACGGTGAACATTATAATTAATAAACAGCTAGACAGGACCAAATTGGGGAGGAGTATTAACGAAATTAATGAAAGCTTTTTAAGATCAACCCAAATTTTGTATGTGCAAAATACTGCTCTGCAAATAAAAATGAAGCCAAAATACAAATACTCAATAACAAAGAAACAAATTGCTTAAGATTTTGAAACTGAAAGTGTTATTTCAATATATTGCTATTTCCTAAAAGATGGCAACTAAGGCAAACTTCCTTGGAGAGAGAATTCTGTTAAGTGCACACTTAGAAAGACATCTCTATAAATTTATAAAAACCTGTAATTGGATCAGGTCAAAGTTTTAATTCTAGAGAGTACTGAAATAACTATTGCAGGCAACATTTTAATGCTCTGTCAAAGAAAATAATTTTACCAATAGAAGAGAGTACAGTGGTACCTCTACTTAAGAACACCTATACTTAAGAACCTTTCTAGATAAGAACTGGGTGTTCAAGATTTTTTTGCCTCTACTTAAGAACCATTTTCTACTTAAAAACCCGAGCCTGGAAAAATTTCCCAGGAAATTTGAGAGCGGCATGAAGGCCCAGCCAGTTTCCTGCCATTCCCCCTTTAATCCCAACCATCCGGGCTGCCAGAGGAGCCTTTGGGTGGCGCTTAAGGAGGCTTTGGTAGTCCAGCGCGAACGAAGCATTTTCCTTTCTCTGGGCGCTTGGACAGGGAATAAACCTCTGCCAGATCCCAGAGAAAAGAAATACTCCCTTCGCTCTGGGCAGCCGACGAGTCACCACAGCGAAGGAAAGGCGCAGGCTACAAAGCGAATGAGAGGGGAGCCCTTCAGCATGGGAAGGAAGAGGCAGCAGGTAGCAGCAGCAGCAGCCAGTGTATGGAAGGCAGTGTATGGGAAGCAGCCTCGCACCGGGTGTATGGGCTCGTCCTCGCCACCTCAGAGTCCCTCTTTTTTTTTAAGCCTTAAAAGTTTTGGATTTTTTTGATTCCCCTCACCTCATCTTCTTCCTTCGGCAGCGACTATCCTCCTCTTCTTCCTCCTCCTCCCACCCAAATTCCGAGCTTTTATTTCTTTCCCAATGGTTTTGAACGCATTATTTGCTTTTACATTGATTCCTATGGGAAAAATTGCTTCTACTTAAGAACGTTTCTACTTAAGAATCTGGTCACGGAACGAATTAAAGTTCTTAAGTAGAGGTACCACTGTATTTGTAGCTCAGGGTTGATCCTTAGTGATCTCTGAGCTTGGTTATTCTCTGTAAACATTTACAAACCGCACTCCCTTTTGGCACTGATGATGTTACCTGGTTAGGTAATGAAACATTTGCAAGAGAACAACAAAGGTCAAAGACCACCAAGCATAGTAATTTTAGCTCAACTTCTAGTTACATAAAATATTAATAAATGTATTTTTAGCTCCATAATCAAGTAGCTTGTTTCTGGGTGGCAACAAAGTTGTTTTAAAGAGTTTTGGTCTTTTCTTACATTTAATAAATACTTGTTGGAATTCTACATGAAAATCAACATTACAGTGAATGTTTTCAACCTTCAAGCTTATATCTCTCTCAGCTTCTTTCTGTCTGTCACACATAAATACAATAGATGCTATCCTAAAGAAGTAAACTATTGTACAAGTTGCCACAAATAAATATAGTATAATACTACTTTAATTATAAATGGATATGCTAGGATTTCTTTAGTTGTTTAGAAGTAGAGCAGTCTGCACTCATATAAAGAAGAACCAGAATACTATCCAGGTTTGAAGTGTCTGTATCAGCAATCAGTGACTGTATCGGCAATATGAATACAATTTAAGCAACAATTCATATTCATACAACATAAAATTGATTTGTATAACCTGAAATCATGAACATCTTGGTTTTGTTTCCTGATACGCTTAACTGAATGCATGGCAATATTTTCTCACTACAGTTGAAGATATGCATGCTTGCTTTATAATCATGCTGGGCTACATGACCATGGAAGAGTCTTTGGGGTCCCTTAACTAAAACCCAAGATGAACACCAGCCCCTTGAGTCAGACATGATCGGACAGGGGAAACCTTATCTTTTTATATTCTCAAACCACAATAGGAAGTTACATTTACAGACAAAACCTGAGAACGAAATATTCATAATTTTGAACTGATTATAAATTATAGGGCTTTTATGGTGCCTTATGATGAAGAAATACTTTACATCACATAGAAGTTCAAACACTGCTATTATTAGCAGAATATTTTTTTAAAATTGCATAAAATTATTTTTCATTCTTCATCAGATTTACAGGTACAGAGATGAACACAAACTTGTCAAAGTAAACAGCCTGAGATAATGAATTCTACTCAGAAATTTAGAAAAAAATATTGCAGAATTTAAAACAAAACTTTCTAAATTTTCATATTACTATCTACTATTAATCTCATAAAGCTATCGACCATGATATAGAATAAATATTATACATTAACAGAAGAATCTTCAAACAGATACATCTCTTCAAACACAGATACATCTTATAGCATAACATAACAATAAATACTGTTCAATAACAAACTGAAAAAAGCAATATGTTCGATTTGTTTTGGAATTCATTTTTTGAAATTGTTATACTGCATACACTCTTCGCACAGCATCAAGTTATCTCAAGATGGGTAGCCGATAAATGTCACAAACAAACAAATAAATAAATAAATGAAATACAACTCAATTCCTGACACTGATTGGATGTCTTTACACTATCTGTTCTGACATTGGAAGATAGCTTTGACTGCAATATTTGAGTATTATTTTTTACACTCTGAACTGTCAAAATAACTGCATCTCCATCTGTTAACATTCTTTACATATATTACTGATATAACAAATCAATTTTTGAAGATCTGCAATGAACTGTTTTGCAAATCTGGGGATGGGTCTAGCAGAGATTTTTCTCACCCAGATCTTGCTTCAGCAATTCCAAATAATTTCTGTTCTCAGCCATGCTTTTGCAGTTGGAACTGCTCAGTTTAAGATTGGATTTCTTTTAATAGTCTTTTTCTGCTTTGTAAGAGTATCTTCATTTTCAATGCTTGACAGTTATGAAGCATAAAGAAGTTCATTATTGTTGCAAGAAGACAGACTATCACAATCTGAGAAGCTGTAAAATCAGAAAATGTTCTCACCTTTGGAACTGTTTTCACAAAGCTAATTGAATTGAAAACTAATGAATCAATGGGGCTTTACTAAGAACTTTACAATTAAAAAAAGAGCAATGAATCAACTGAAAGAACACCCAAACGTCTACACCAGTTTTATTCACTGCTTGCTTAGCTTAACATCTGTAAATTTGACATAAACGGTACATGCATATTCAAATTTACAGGAAGATGTCATGCTCAACTTATGAATGACAGAAAAAGAATAAAGATTGTGCTAATTTCCATTCAACTAGGAATTCATTGAAATATATACAGCAGAGTACTCAAACTTTTTCACGCAACTAATTAAAGGTATTTACATGTGGCATTGCATATCGCACAATTACATTATCAATTTTTATGCTAAAACTTAAAAACCAAAAAACAAACACTTAATTTTAAAATATAAATATCCCAGAAGAAGCAATCCAAATAAAAAATAAATATAAACAATAAAATGGATCACGCATTGTGGAAAAGATTATGAAAAAGTGCTTTTGAGTCCACATGAGCCTTCTGTTTGTTTAAAAAAACCTGTTTTTTTACAGGTTTTCAAATTGTTTGCAGACAGACAAATCTTTTTTTCCCCCCAGGATTTCTCAGAATGCTGAAGAACAAGAAGTTTTGAAATAGTTGCTGTGCTTATGTAGGCTTCAGGCATTATCCTTAAACATGTAATGGCGGTGGTGGGGGGGTATTTTATTTTCCCAGGTAAAGAAGTTCTTTTCTCAATTAACTGACACTCACTTTATGTAAATATTCAAAGAATGTGTCAAGCTGCTCATGAACCAATATTTGTTAACAGATTTCTCTTCCAAGTATGTTCTTATTTTAATTTTCTGTCTATCATAACAAAATAGAAGCCCTGAAAAGAATGCTAATAGTAAACCAGAAAAAAAGCACATTTCTATTTCTACACAATATTATTTGGAAATCTAAATCAGATATACTGAACCTTTTCTTAACAAATAGTGACTTTCTAGCTAGTTTTCTCAGATAAAAGGCCCTAGGAAAGGGAATTAGGAAAGGTATTATGATTCAAAAGCTGAAATACAATTTAAAAGATGTTGAAAAAAAACCCAAAACAAAACCCACCTCTCTGGAAATTCTAGTGTGATCAGAATGTGGCACCCCAAGTATTGCTGAACTATCATCATCCCCAGACATACTCTAGAGCAGTGATGGCACACCTTTTTTGGTTCGCGTACCAAAAGTGTGTGTGTGCATATGCTAAATGTGTGCACATGCCCACACTCATTCCCTCCTACCCACACATGTACACACACACCTGCACTGCCCCTGTACATGCACAAAATCACTCCCCATCCCCGCGCATGCGCACAGGCCTTACTAAAGCCTGGGGTGGTGAAAAAACAACCAAAAAGGCAAACTGGAAGTTTGGAATAACGGACTTCCGGTTTGCCCATTGTGATGTTTTTTGCTTCCCTGAACCCTCCAGAGTAGCAAAAAACAGCACAACGGGCAAACCGGAAGTCCGTTTTTCCAAACTCCCGGTTCGCCCGTTGGGTAGTTTGTTTATTATTATTATTATTATTATTATTATTATTATTATTATTATTATTTATTTATTTATTAGATTTGTATGCCGCCCCTCTCCGTAGACTCGGGGAGGCTCACAACAATAACAAAGACAATGTAAGAACAAATCTAATAATTTAAAAAACACTAAAAACCCCATTATTAAAAGCAAGCATACACACAAACATACCATGTATAAACTGTATAGGCCCGGGGAAGATGTCTCAGTTTCCCCATGCCTGACGGCAGAGATGGGTCTTAAGAACTTTACGAAAGGCAAGGAGGGTGGGGGCAGTTCTGATCTCCGGGGGGAGCTGGTTCCAGAGGGTCAGGGCCACCACAGAGAAGGCTTTTCTCCTGGGTCCCACCAAACGACATTGTTTAGTCGACGGGACCCGAAGAAGGCCAACTCTGTGGCACCTAACCGGTCACTGGGATTCGTGCGGCAGAAGGCGGTCCCGGAGATATTCTGGTCCGATGCCATGAAGGGCTTTACAAGTCACGACCAACACTTTGAATTGTGACCAGAAATTGATCGGCAACCAATGTAGACTGCGGAGTGTTGGTGTAACACTCCTTGAACTCTCCAGAGGGCGAAATGGATTTCCCCAGACCAATAATCAGCTGGCCAGAGTGCACATGCCCACTGGAGCTGGCATAGGGCAACGCATGCCCTCCAATATAGCTCCACGTACTGTACTACCTGTAGCACAAATGTCATAGGTCCGCCATCAAGGCTCTAGAGCAGTGATGGCGAACCTATGGCACAGGTGCTACAGGTGGCATGCGGAGTCATATCTGCTGGCACACAAGCCGTTGCCTTAGCTCAGCTCCAGCATGCATGTGTGTGCCGGCCAGCTGACTTTTGGCTTGCACAGAGGCTCTGGGGGGATGTTTTTGGCTTCAAGAGAGCCTCTGGGGGGATGTAACAGGATGTTTTTACCCTGCCCCAGCTCCAGGGAAGCCTTTGGAGCCTGAGGAGGGCAAAACAGGGGCCTACTAGGCCCACCAGACGTTGGGAAACAGGCATTGAATTATGGGTGTGGGCACTCACGCATTTACAATAGTGCGCGTGCACGCTTTTACGGCATCCGAGGAAAAAGTTTCGCCATCACTGCTCTAGAGTAAAGACAAGTCACATATGCCAAGTTTTCATCTACAATTTCATACTCCTTTATTAGTTTCAGTTTATGAATGTTAGGATCAAAAAAACCTGCAGATCAACCAGTTTATATTTTTTTCACAATACTTTATTAAAAGAACTGCAAACTACTATAAATGAGGTAGACCCTTATGCAACAGCTGTTTATGTAGCATCTACAGGTAGTTCCAATTTATGACTATAATCAAATTCAGAATTACAGCTGTAAATCGTGCTGGTCACTAAGCAGGTTGCCACTTGACCACACTGGATTTTATGACTTTCTGTAGTGGTCATTAAAGAAACGCTGTGGTTGCTAAGTAAATGCCACGGAATGCTAAGCAATTTAGTCAAAAGGCAATTTTTCTCCAAAAATGAGGAGTAAGCACCAATCACAAAAAACCCATTATAAATGTATTTATTTGTTTTATATGCAGACCATCTCACTGCTGAAATGACTTTGAGTGGCTTGCAAAATAATAAAAATATAATGTTAAGAAAAACCATGGTCATGTGACTACAGGAGGCTGCAAATGGTTGTAAATGTGGCCTGTTGTGAAACAGCCAAAATATAATCACAGAGCTGCAGGTGGTGATAATGGTGATCAAAATGTCAAAACCAGGTCATAAATAGTTCTTGAGGAGAGGTCCATCGTAACTTTGAATTGTCTTAAGTGACTGCTCATAAGCCGAGAACTGTCAAACTGCCTGAATCACAGGCAAGATACAGTTCATTTCCTTAAATTAAATACCAGTTTTTGATTTCCCTGAGAATTACAGCTTGCATGTTCTGTTGTAAAATCACATATTATATTATATTACATTATATGTATTTAGATTTATCTGATGCCCATGTCCAATAGGAGAGTCATGAGAATAAATACCAACAATATAAAACAAGCAAGAACAATAAATACAAAAACAGTGTAAAATACATTTGTAACCCTAAGAAGCCATACATACTCTCACTCATTCATGGACCCAGGCTCTCTGGCTAAAGTCAAGTTTTGACGGCTTTCCTGAAGATCAGTAGGGTGGGGATAATATGGATCTCTGGAGGCAGTTGGTTACAAAGTGACGGAGCTGCCACAGAAAAAGCCCTTCCCCGAAGCCCCATCAGACAACATTGTTTGGCAGATGGGACCTGGAGAAGGCCAGAGAGGGGCATGGCCAAGCACCATGGCTACACGGAGCTCCCCGTGCTCTGCTGAGGAACCCTGATATCCATGTTGCCTGGGGACCCGGTTCGATTAGAACCGAGCCAGTACCACCCTGGAGACGTGATGAAGAAGGGAGACATCATCAGCGATCCGGAAAGGGGACGGCAACCCCCATGGAGCCAATAAAGAGCTCCTGATCTGGCACTGGACAACGGCTACAAGCTGTCTAAGCTGCGGCGGCCACAAACAGACTGATGAAATGGAATTTTGGATGGAAAGTCATCTGGAATGAAGCTTAAGAAAAGTGCCGGAGAAATAAGTTGGACAGTATAAATGGAGCTGGTGAGTTAATTTGCCAATGAAAAGACCTGGGACCAGATTAAAATGGGAACAAAAGCACTGCCAAAAACAACAAAAACCGGAAACAGCTAATTAGTACAGAAGGCTATAAAAGAAAAGAATTGCTAAAAAAAACCATTAATTAAAGCCCACCTTTTGAGAAGTCTTGGATATATTATTATATTGAATCAATTTTAATCTTTGAAGCTAAGCCATTTTTGAATCAGCAGGAATTGTTTGAAAACATTTTAGTATATTAACTAACAGGAAGAATGGACCTGGGGAGTCAATGAGGAGTGCCATCTGTTGGCTGGAGGAATTATTACTCTGGAAAATTTCGGTGGATGTTTAGACTGCTGCTGATCTTGGATAGGGAACATCATGACTTTTAGGCTCTGAAATAGATTGTTGCTGGCAGCTGGATTGATAGTGAAGACTGGTGAACGGTAAATTTTTGGAATATGATGTTTCTGAAGAAGAGAAACCTAACACTTTTTTAAAGGACTATTTTGAAGATTTAAAGAGATAATTTATGGAATGGGAAGACATGTTTAAACTTGCAATTGAGGAAGTTTTGGGGCGCAGTAAAGATTGTGATCAATTGATTGCAAGAAGTAAAAAAGAAAGCACCAAGGTGGAGAGGAAACCAGAAAGACAAAAAACAGGTGGAAGAAGACACAGTCTACGATGGAGATAATGAAAGGAACTATGAGAATGGACAGATTGAAGATCATACTGATTTTTTTTAATCAAAAGAACAACAGGAGGATGAAGAAACAGAGAAGGATAAAGACAAAGGAGGAAAGAACTTTGAGAACAAACAGGCTAAATGTTAAAATGATTACATTGGGATTATCAGTGATAAAAAAGGAACAAGGCGAGAAGTCTTAGAAAATGATGGAAATAAAAGGGGAGAGAATTTTGAAAATGGAGAGATTAAAGATTATATTGAATATGATTACTAAACTGTGATTAACAGTGATAAAAAGAATTGGGCGAGGATATAGAAAGAAAAAAGAGAGAGGGAAAGAAGTTGGGTGTACAAGGTTGCAAGAAAAAAAGAAGGGGAAGTTAAGATTAAAAGATGGAATCTTAAAAGAAAAAGGACACGATGATAAAATGGATGAGAAATATAGGCTACACAATTGATATAGATAGTTGGCAGGAATTATGGGAGCGGAATTATAAAATGACAATGTGAACTGCATTTAAAGAAAATATATATAAGATGTTTCATAGATGGTATATGTCACCAGACAAGTTAGCTAAGATGCTTAAAGGTTTGTTGATGAAATGTTGGAAATGTGCTAATTTACCTGGCTCTTTTTATCATATGTAGTGGACTTGCTCAGAAGGTCGAAAATATTGGATACAGATTCAACACTGGATACGGAAGATTCTGAAAAAGACTATTGAATTAAAGCCAGAAATATACTTTCTGGGCATTTTCCAGGAAGGTTTTAATAAAGAATAAATATACCTAATTATACATATAGTAATGACTGCGAAAGTTGCCTTACTGCTATTTCACCCCATGTCATCAGATGATCTCACCTGGTGGATTTATTTAAGTATTGAACAGGATAGTAAAGGGACCGACCCCTGCAGCACCCCACAGAGGAGGATCCGAGAGGTCAACCTCTGTCCTCTTGCTAACACCGACTGCAATCGGCTGGAGAGATAAGAGAACCACTGTAAAACGGTGCCTCCCACTCACAGTCCTCCAGCCGTTGCATAAGGATACCATGGTCAATGGTATCAAATGCTGCTGAGAGGTCAAGAAGCTCCAGGATAGAGGAATGCCCCCTATCCCGGGCATGCCAGAGATCATCTATAAGCATGACCAAAGCAGTTTCTGTGCTGTAGCTGGGTCTGAAGCCCAATTGAAATGGGTCTAGATAATTTCCTTCTTCCAAGGACCGTAGGAGTTGGAATACCACCACTTTCTTGACAAACTTACTCACAAAGTGTAGATTGGAAACAGAACAATAATTGTTCAATAGGGCTGAGTCCAGGGAAAGCTTCTTGAAGAGGGGTCTCACAACTGCTTCCTTTACCGGCTGCAGGAAAGAGCTCTCACTCAAGGAAGCGCTGACTAACACCTGGAGCCAGCCTCGTGTCACCTCCCGGCTGGCCGAGATCAGCCAGGAGAGGCACAGACCCTATAAACAAGTGGAGGCGATCATCACTCCCACAACCGTGCCCACCTCATCAGGGGTCCAAGGTTCAAACTCATCCCATACAACAGGACTAAACTTTCCCCAGACATCTTGGTTGATACTGTCCACTCAAATTTTAGTGATTTTCAAATTCTTCCGCTATGCTCTGTAAGTGTTCCTCTACTCTTTCTTTTGTTAAGAAGAGAGTGGGTCACCCTAAAGAGGGCAGCTGAGTGAGAATCCACGGACACAATAAGTGCAGAAAAATGTGAACATTTTGCTGCCCATATCACTATTGGTTAAGTTCTAATGAAGGCATTTAACAGTGTTCAGTCAGCCTCGAATTTACTGGATCTCCAGCATCGCTACAGATGTCTCTTAGCACTTCATCTCTTCCTCAGTAAACTAAAACACCCTCCTGGATCCATTGCCTCAGAGAAGTCGCGAAGGCGCAATTCGGTCTGGGGTCCCTGATGCTGCCTTATTCCAGGCTGACACCAGAGACTCTATCGGATTGGACAAGGGAGTCAGGTATCTCCCCAGGCTCCCTCTGGAACCCAGTCAGGTCCATTAGGCGACTAGGGCAGAACCATCTAATCGGTTCCGCCTGCCTGAGGTGAAGGATTGGCAGGTTAAAGTCCAGCCTCAGCAGGAAATGATTTGACCATAACAAGGGAAAGATGTCTATATCCCTCATCATCAGATCATACTTCCACTGCTCCAAGAGAAACACAAGGTTGAGTATGTGTCCCCCGAGTTGGACCCTCAATTACCTGGGTCAGGTCCATAGTTGTCATGGAAGCCATGAACTCCTGCGCTGCCTCCAAGGAGTCACAAAGGGACGACAAGTTAAAGTCCCCAGAATCATAAGCCCAGAGAACTCCACCGCTAGATCGACAACCACCTCAAGCAGCGCAGGCAGGGCTATTGCAATGCAACTGGGAGGCAGGTATGTTAGCAACAAGCCCACCTGAACCCCTAGGTCCAATCTCAGAAGTGAGTCACACCCGACAATCTTGGATGCAGGGATTCTGCGAGGACTAAGGGTCTTCCGGATAATAATCACCATTCCTCCACCCCTTCCCTGGTGTCACGGTTGGTACAGCACCTGAAACCCTTTTTGGCACATCTCCAAGAGGAGAACACCCCCCCGTGGCCCAACCAGGTCTCAGTTATGCATGCCAGGTCTGTCTCCTCCTCCTCCAGGAGCAGGTCCTGGACCAGAGGGGCCTTGTTAACTACAGACCTGGCATTCAGCAGCAACAGCCTGAGACCAGGGCCCTGACATCCCGTCACCAGCTATATGGCTTGAACTTGAGGGCCTGGAACAAAGAATCACTGTGAGATTTCCTCCCCAACTCCACTGGCCTCCCTCCTCTCTGGCAGGCCCGATCCATCATCCACACTTAACACATTCACACACACCCCATTCATATCCAGCCAGGAGTTATAGCTGGGACCCCACCTGCTTCTGCTTATGCATCCAATGGGGGGGGGACACAGATACAGCTACTGTCCCCAGCTCACCCATAGTCGCTCTCTCATGTATTTTAATACTATTACTCCCCCCAAGTATAAAATAGCAAAGACCCACCCCCACAATAAAACCTATAATAGAATTGGTACAAAAATATTGTAGGACCCACCCCCACTATAAAACATATAATAAAATTGGTACAAAAACATATAATAGAATTGGTACAAAAATGTAAAAACATATAGTATAAACATATAGTCATTAATATACGACAAATTTATCAGGTAAAATTTAAAAATCCAGGTAAAATCTGCTAAATCCAAGTTACAGCAAATACTAACCCAAAAGTGGTTAAAAGAAAAGGTTTATATAGAGATCAAAAGTTAACCATTCGAAATGTAAGGTGCACATGCATAGCTCACATTTGTTCAGAAGCATGGCTTATCAGGAAGAAGCAAGTCTCTTGTGTACACTACTTATCATTTGACTTCTCTCTACCTGCCAGCCTAAGTAATTAATCAAACTTGGATGGTCATGTTTATAGTTTATTTTGTGTTATATATAAACACAGGCTTCTGATTTATTCAAAACCTCAAAGCAAAAGCTGGTCTATGATTCTAACTTGCTTGGGCATGATAAGCTAGAATTCTAAAAAAAACATGCAGTTAATCATGATCAGGTAAACAGAATGATAATGGCCTTGATTCTATAACCTCGATTTCCAGGTTTTTAATTTTTTTATCTTCCTCTTCCCTAAATTATTGTTTTAGGGGGAAAAACAATGCATTGTGCAGCTGTGCCAATTTGATACTATAATTTACCTCAAACAAACTGATTCAAGATTAGAAATGTGATATAAAATTAATATGTTATAAATACAATTTAAAAAAAGGAATTGAGACATATCTGTAGCAAGTGGGAAAAAGCAACAGAGTATAATTTCTCATAGCAATCGGGAATGTGGTAGTGTACTCAGGGACCCAATTTTAATGAATTTCCATGAAAAAAAATAATTCTTTCATGAAATTAAATTGATATCTGGCCTACAGAAGTAATGCCAGAGAAGATTTATTAGGAAAAAAAAAAGGTAAGGTGGGGGAGAAATTACATATTTGAAATAATCCTAAAAGAAAAATGTAGTATCAAAGCAATGCTGTTGACATTTACCAATAACTGGAGTTTTCACACAATTTTTCACATTATGTTCTTCTTAAGGATCAGAAATTAGATGATTTGATTTTGTCACAGAAATAACTATTTTTTTTCTTCTCAAGCATTTAACAATTTTCTGCAAATCAGCCATAGCTATGATATTCCTGGTACCTATGAACAATAAACCCTCATCTGCTTTCAAGTGTGCTGAAAATATATTCAAATAATACAATAATCAATCTATACAAGTCCAAGACAACTTTACAAATGATTTAAATTTGAAACCAGTCTTCAATTTTAATTGCCAGTTCAGCAAACACCAAATGAAACTGCTTGACTAAATTGTGAATTTCTTTTTAGAAAAAAGTTAGTCATCATTATCTATTAAAATAGTACTGGCACACCAAGAAAGCAGACTTTCACTTGGAAATAAAAGCAGTACATGGTTTTCACAAAATGTTTAACTAAATCTTAACTTAAACTTGATTTAATGTAACTTAAACTTGAAATTGAATCATAATAAATGTTTAAAAATTTACAGATTAGGTTAAAATTTGGAGAGGGGTGGCATACAAATCCAATAAATAAATAAATAAAATCATAAGCCAAAAATGTTTCAGATTTTAAAATATAAAATCAATATGAAATATAAAAACATATATTTGATATAAAACACATTTTTGAAAGAATCTTGAAAAACTTCCCTAATGGTATTGTTCTAAATATAGCAAACACTCTGCATTTTCCTTTACAAAGCCAAGACAATTCAAACAAATGCACACATTTTCAAATCAATATACAGCCTGAAAGGCAAAATATATAATTTGATAGCATGACGTTTTAGGACGTTCGCTTCAATTTAAGTATCAAAATGAATTTTTGCTTTTAAAAACTTTTAAAAGTACTTCTCTCATCTGAAAAATGTTGCCTTATCTATTTAAAATCCTATAGCACTGATGGTGAACCTTTTTTTCCTTGGGTGCCGAAAAAGCGTGGGTGTGAGCTATCGCACAAGCGCGAGTGCCCACATCCATAATTCAATGCTTTGGGAGGACAAAAACAGCTTCGTACACCCCCTGGAGGCCCTCTGGAAGCCAAAAATGGACGATTTCCCAATTTCTGGTGGGCCCAATAGTTTCTCCCTCTCCAGGCTCCAAAAGCTTCCCTGGAGCTGGGGGAGGGTAAAAATGCCCTCCCCCATACCCCAAGGCTCTCTGGAAGCCAGAAATGCCCTCCAAGAGTGTCTGCATGAGACAAAAACTGCTGGCCAGCACATTGGAGCTAAGCTAGAGCATCAGTTTGCGTGCCAGCAAATATGGCTCCGCTTGCCACCTGTGGCACCCATGCCATAGGCTCGCCATCACTGTCCTATAGTAGTTAAATAGTAGTAACAACATATATAAGAATAATTATCACTTACATATCTGAATTACAGAATTCAATATAAATTTGTTTCTTGCTAGATAAATATGATCTTGGATTACTTAATCCAAGAATTAAATTGGTACCATCAGAAATTCTAAAAAAAAGTTTTTGCCTTTCCTAACATACCACGTAATCCCAAAGATGAAAGAGTGAGTGTTAATAGCCACATCCACTTTTTGCTAACACACGGATGTCAAGGGGAACCTGAATGTTACTAATTTGTTTTTTCAATAAAATAATTAGGAAGTAGAAAAGGGTGAACTCCTGTCACTTCAATATCTTTTACAAAAGTTAACTGATTAAGGAAAAAATAATTTTCCTTCTAGATCAACTTGATATTTATTTATTTATTTATTTGGACTTACATGCTCAACTCCTGAAGGACTCTGGGTGGCTCACAGCCAAATACAAATAAAATGCAATATAAAACCACTAAAAACAATTCAGAACAATTTAAAATCAACAATTAAAACAGTTTAAAACATCATGCATGTCTTTTAGTGGCTGGATGCTGATGGTGTGTTTACGGCTTTTCAGAAGGCCAGCAGGGTGGAGGTAGTCTGGACCTCGAGAGGTAGCTGGTTCCAAAGAGCTGGAGCCACTACAGAGAAGACCCTCCCCTGCATGCCTGCTAGCCGACACTGTTTAGCTGATAAGGATATACAGTGATCCCTCGAGTTTCGCGATCTCGATCTTCGCGAAACGCTATATCGCGATTTTTTAAAAAATATTAATTAAAAAAAAACCCCACTTCCGGGTTTGGCTTCGGGAGTCAGCTGGGAAGCGGCGCGGCTGTTTTAAAAGGTCGCAGCCGGCCTGGGGGGCTTCCCAGCACCCCCCCGAACCCCCAACCCGGGTTCGGGGGGGTGCTGGGAAGCCCCCCAGGCCGGCTGTGACCTTTTAAAACAGCCGCGCCGCTTCCCAGCTGAGTCCTGAAGCCAAACGCCAAAGGCGAACTTCCGCGTTTGGCTTCAGGACTCAGCTGGGAAGCGGCGCGGCTGTTTTAAAAGGTCGCAGCTGGCCTGGGGGGCTTCCCAGTTCGGGGGGGTGCTGGGAAGCCCCCCAGGCCGGCTGCGACCTTTTAAAACAGCCGCGCCGCTTCCCAGCTGAGTCCTGAAGCCAAACGCCAAAGGCGAACTTCCGCGTTTGGCTTCAGGACTCAGCTGGGAAGCGGCGCGGCTGTTTTAAAAGGTCGCAGCCGGCCTGGGGGGCTTCCCAGCACCCCCCCGAACCCCCAACCTGGGTCTTCCCGGCCGCCCACGCAAAGGGGAAACCCCGGCTCCTCGCTGATGCCCGCCGTTCGCCCGCCCGCCAGCAAGAGGGGGAAGACCCAGGGAAGGTTCCTTCGGCCGCCAAGCAGCTGATCTGCTCGGTAGCGCAGCAGCAGCGAGGAGCCAAATCGGGGTTTCCCCTTTGCGTGGGCGGCGGGGAACGCAAACTCCACCATCTACGCATGCGCGGCCATAGAAAAAAGGGCGCGCATGCGCAGATGGTGTTTTTACTTCCGCAACCCTACATCGCGAAAAACCGATTATCGCGAGGGGTCTTGGAACGGAACCCTCGCGATAATAGAGGGATCACTGTATCTCTATCTGTATGTTGGTATCTCTGTTACTGATCCAAAGCCTGTGCACTAAATAACAAAATTGGAGTGATAATGAGGTCAATTGAATTATCAATGCTTTCTTGTCTGCACTTGTCAAAAGGACAAGTATAATTGTACAGCTGATCTACATTACTCCTAATTCACAAATTGTAAGATTTTATTATTCAAATAAATGTGTAAGATAATAAATGGGTTTCTAAAATATGTTTCTATATTAAATAATAATTTTAAAAACTGGAAATGAAACTTGTGGTGTACAAAGTCTATTTCCAACTAAATCTCCAAATAGGAAAGTGCCCTTTAAAAAGAATTTCCTGCTACATTTATATTAAATCATTCCTCTAAAGTTCCTGAATTGTAATGATAGACTAAAAACTGCTACTTTTCCACTAGATAAAATTTAAATGCTTTATAAAGAAAGCAGTTTTTTTAAATTAGCCCTGGGGTAAATATAAAAATTTTGAAAACTAGAAATTTGACTAATGAACAAAATAGCAGAATCCATGGTTACCATATTTACACATACTCTTTGTTGTGTTTCAATGCCACATGATCTGATTCAAAGTAATACACGTCAGGTTCTTCCTCCTCTTCTTCTACAGAATGAAGACTGGCACTTTCTTTGGCAGATGGTAGGGATGGAGTGACAAGTCTATTTTCTGAAGCTGATTTACTTAGTCCTTCCTTTGGGTGTTCTCTGGAATCACAGTAACTTTCCCTTTCAGTTGGAGCAATTTCTGGGTTTGCACTGGATCCATTGACATTAGTAACACTTGATTCTAAATTCTTTTCAGGGACAGTATGATTGTTCTCCTCAAGCTGTCCATTCTCTTTATATGGAGAGTTATGTTTAATAGGGCTAATTTTTGTTGAGCCTGCCCTCCATGGTGAAGTTCTCAAGGTGTACCTATGTTCTTGAGATTCTGATGTTGACAAAATTGGAGCTGAAACACAGTCCAAAACTGGCGGTTCAGGATCACATGAAGCTGTTGTACTATCATAATTGTCCAGGTTGCTGTTGGCATTTTCAGATTGCTCTTTTGCGGCAGAGCTGTAACCCACCACATCTACTTCCTCCTCAGAATCCCTTACCAAAGATGACTGGGTTTCATGAAAGGACCCCGTACCCGTACCTGACTCTTGTATCTGATTAACAGTTTCCTCAGACAAACAATTCTTTATTTGTTTATGGTCCTCACAGTTTAACTGTTCTTGTGAATTTGTGCAAGGCACACTATGGTCTATAAAACTGTCCTCATTTCTGCTATGAAAAAATGATGATGTATTTCCATTTTTTTCTGTACTTTTTTCTTTAGATGAACAGGAATCAGCATTGTTCTGTGTAGTGGCTCCATCCAATTGACAATCACCACACTTTGTAGCACTTGAACCATTCCCATTAACCCCATTGACAGATTGACAAGTTATAAGTTCTTCGGTTACTGAAGAATTATTTAATTTTTCTGCACAAACAGTTACCTTTTTAACCTCCCTTTTATCACTATCATCCAATATAAGACATCGGCAAGCTCGTTTAGGCCCTGGATTGATCGTGACATTGTCGGATACTGAATTTTTATGTTCCAACCGATCTTTCCCTGTTTTAGAAGGTAGCACTTCTTCTGAATTATGTTGGGCCTCTGAACGTAAACAACGCTTAATTCTCTTTAAAACTGGTGAAAGAGGTTCCACTTGTTTCTTTTCACAATTTTCCACAATTTGTTTCTCAACATTATCCTTTTCTGAAGTTGAGAGGCCTCTCTTTCTAGGGCTTACCCATGATTCTTTAGAACTCTGCTGCTTGACATCGTTAGTTTTCCCATTGCTATTTCCCTTCTGAGTCTGCAAGGATTCTGATTTCTTCTTTGGTGATCTTGATCTCACTTGTGGAAGAGAAGGAACCTCCTCTGGATGAGCTATGCTACGGTTTCTTAATGTTCGGCCACAAAAGTTTTCATCCAAACCATTTAAACCCACTGTTGATCTTGTAACGCGAGTAGATCGAGAAGCAGCCATACTATGGCAAGTCCCTAAAGTATGTTCCACATGATCCACTCATTCGAAAACCTTCAAAGAAAAGTGAACAAAACAATGAGAAAAGCATTATAGAAATCATACTGTAACTGTACAACTGTACTTCTATCTAGCATAGTTTTCTTATTCTGATATCACGACAAATCATATTTTTTACAATAGTAGAAAGTTCTATATTAGCCCTCATTTTTATATGTAACAGATTAGCTGCAGAAGCAACTCCTGGCAATAAGCTTCATAGTTATTTCTATGTAGTAGTTTTGAAATAATAAGATTTAAAAATTCTGCTATCATTGAATAATCTACTACAATTGCATTTAAGAAATGATGCAATGTCCTATCAAGCGACGATAGCAGTAACTTCTAAATTTTAAAACTTTAAAATCTGGAAAATCTAAACATCTGATACACTAAAATGAAAGGAGAAATCCTCATCTAATTTTTAGCAATTCATTGTTAATGTAACAATGATAATCATAAATATTTTAATTAATCTTATTCTGAAAAAGACAAGATGAAAGGCTTCATATTAATCTGGGGTTGATTTGTCTAATCGAATTTCATATTGACTAAAGGTTATTTACACAGATTAGATTAGTCAATAATTGTACTTGTATGTTTTGTTTGCAGTTATACTGTTATCCTACTGTTATCAGTATTATTCTTTTTAATAAACAAAAAATTAAAATATTTATTAAAAACACGTTGAAATATGATTTATGAACAAAACTAAAAGAAATTATCACTGCTACTATTATTTTAATCAACAAATATTGCAGTAAAAAGTCTTCTTTCACAAGCTGCACATATTGAATAATAGATCAGATTATTATCAATTCACCAGCAAGAATTTTAAGTACTTTGGAACTAAAATAGAAGATATGTATTATACTTACTGGATACTAAATTTGTGGGGTTTTGCTGATCTGGCACAAATAAAGCTGGAACTGGGAAAGCAGTCAGATATTTTTTTAAAAGCATATTTAAAATTGTTTTCCACTTTTTAATTTAAAAGACAGGCTAGTGGAAAGTTAAAGTGCATAGTATTTACGTAATGGGATCAGTACTTGCAGTATTTAACAAGATGTAAAATTGGAATATACTTGTCTCTAAGAGACAAAGAAAAACAATAGCAAAAAAGTCGTGAAAAGAAATTAAATTTATTTGAATTTGTTGCAGATAAAAGGAACACAATTTTGTTTTAACTGATTCTTTGCATAGCGATCAGTTCAACAGGAACATTTGCAAAAGCAGACTCTCGTGTTTTATATGAGAGGTAGAAATATCTAATTAACCAAATAGATTCAAAACATAACTGAAGACTTCAGGTTCTGTTGTGAAATACAATTTTCACAGCCAACCAACATTTAGCACATTTAGTTAACATTTAGCATGTGAGTTTGAATTAATTATGTATGTGACATGATCTGTGTCACATGCTACATCAAATTCCCCAATCATTCTTATCCCAGTATGAAAAAAAATTGCTTTCTTTGGGGGCGGGGGGGGGAACTGCAGAGAAAACTCTTGAAAGAAAAGTGGCAATAAAGTATTACAAGGATTGGAAAGCAAGAGAGCTATCAACATTCTCAAGCCCCCAATTAATTTTCTGGAAAAGCAGAATTTCCAGATTACAACTGGAGCAGAAAGAGAACTGGATTCCACAATCTCTGAAGAATAAGATAGGAATTAGATAAACACTGTGTGAAGTTTAATAGTTGTGCACTGTGGATGTCAGTTAATATTGTAACTTTATAAATTTATGAACATTTGGCAATAAACCTTTAGGTTTAATTACTAAATTAAGTCTGAGCTGCAGAAAATACCTTGTACTGCAATTACAAGATGTTTTTTTATAAATATCATTTGGGAATCTAAATCCTATATTGCTAATACTGTGCCAGCACCATCTTGTGGTTTATGGGAGCAAAGTGTTAGATATTATATTCTTTTTCCATCTTCATTCATCTAGAATCTTTTCCTGCATTTGAAATTGGGTAGCTAAATGATCTTTTCCCTTAATATTATTTTGTTTTAACATATTCAATTAAAAGATCATCCATTAGAATGTTTATCTTTGTTTTAATCTTGTTGATCTCCTATGAGATTTCTCCCACAAAACAGGTAGGGAAGGACTGATGCTACGCAGTGGACAAACACCATGGAGCAGGGTAGTGATTCTTGAAGGGATCTTCAGCTCCACAGTGCCACAATTTATGAAATCCGGGTGGGTTCTGAACTCCATCAAGTGGCAAGGCGGGGCTACACCTGCTTGTGAGACTGGGGCTCAGCAGGGAATTAGAGGCCGGCCTGGCACGTCTCTGCCTGGTTGGACAAGGGCTCCAATACCAAAGGCCATGCAGGTGGTGAGAGTGGGGCTCTGAAACCTGACCCCAGAAGTTAGTAGTTGGTGACCAGGTTGGGGAGGAAAGGCCTAAGCAGCTTGGGACTCCAAAGGTGGGAAGAGGAGCACAGGATGTCAGTGGATTGGAGAAGGCCTTGGGTTGTCAGAAGCACTACACCCCAAACACCGGAAGTAATTAATTTGGAACCAATAATTTTGGGGGGAAGATTAATTATAAATAATGTACTAACTCAATACTGTTTTTATTATAATATAAAAATATTTCCAAATGTATTGAAAAAGTCTGTATGGAGAAAAAAATCCCCCCCCCCAAAAGAAGCACTACACCCCTCATGGCCTTCCCACTCTTAACGTCCTGCTCATTCTATTAGCGAAAGCATGGGCAAAAGCAGCAAGTTTTCATATTCATTTTACATGATTCACTTCAACGAATCTTTGCGTTACAAATGTACTGGTAATTGGCAGGCTCCATTACATTCATAATTCAAGCACTACCAGAACTTATTTTGCTGTCTGAATAGGTATCCCACAGCTCCTCCTATATGGTTAGAACACAATCCCTGAAAGTTACTAAACCAGAATTCAACAATTTTCCCTAAGATTATTTGGCAAAGTATTTTTATGTAGATAGTTTATGCATATTCAAATATACATTCCAGTAATGATTCACTTTATCTTTTAAAAAGGTATATAGACAGAAGAATCTAAATTTTGCTAAACTGAAATGTTCTTTTATTTTATTTTTGATAAGATCTTTCAGGAAATTCAAGTCTGATATAAAATATATTATTGGTTTTATTTATTTAAACTAATGATATTCAGTAATTTATGATGAACAATAATGTCTACAAAATCTGATATTTTATATCATTTTACATTGTTTTCTACTAAAATGGAGAACTGTTTGCAATTTTTAAAATATCAAAAGAACTGCTGTAAGTTATTGGGCATAAAATATGTTACATAACTTTTTAAAAAGGTAATATGGAGTAGGAATGGGGAGACTCAGATGAGTAAATGGAAAAGTTTAATCAATGCTGAATCTGCTTGGTTCCTGATTACAATTATTTCTGGCTGCAAAATAAAATGCTATTTCACAGTGTTTGTGTATTTCAACTACGTGTGCCTCAAGGGCAAAGACAGAGTTTGTGACAGCAAGATAAAAATAAGATATCAGTTTCAAGCAAAACTGGGCAATAATCCATATTTCCAAGTTGATAATGGCTGATAATAAAAGCATTATTAAAGAATTGTACTCAGGTCCTCTAACATATACAAAGGCTATCTCTGCTTCGATTCTCTTTTTGACAATACTTTCCAAAGCTTGTATTATTTTTTGTTAATAAAACAGAATGCCCAAGATTTTTTAAATAAAAGATAGCCCAGAAAAAAGTGTTAGCTGAAGCTAGAATTAATTAATAGTGTGCTGGTTTAATGAATACCAAATATTATCCACAAGATATAATGCATATGAGCGGAGAGTGGATGAATCTTCGTGTGTGTGTGTGTGAGAGAGAGAGAGAATATCTAACTATACATCCACTTATTTATGATACTAATATCGTTATTATCTTAATGAGTTGATTTAGCTGCTCAAAACCAGTTGTCAAGTTAACAAGTTTTCAATTATCAATTACATCAGGAGATGCAACATAAAAAGATCCCAATAATGGCATCAGCTCTATGCAACCAGTGTTGTTCCCCAGACAATTAAGGGGTAAAAGCTGTACAGTATCTGCAGTTTATCTCCAAGGTAATCAATAATAGAAATTGGAGCTTCTTTGTGAAACTAATCTGCAGCTTTATAAAATTATAAAGCTTAAATATATGTAGTCTTCTTGTTCAACTACTAACAAACACATTGAAAAAAAGTCCAAGCACAAACTGTTTAAAACAGAAAATAACCAAAAGTCAAGGATTGATCTACCTAAGTAAGCACCTATCAATCAAACCAGTCATAGATTAAAAAAAAACAGCAATAGATAAACAAAACCAATCAAGGAAGAAACAATAAATTAATCAAAATTGTTAGGATAGTCTATCATAGTGATGGCAAACCTTTTTTTGCTCAGGTGTCAAAGGGCGTGCATGCACACGATAGCACACATGCATGTGTCTATACCCAACAGGTGTACACTGAACTTCTGGTAGACCCATTGGGTCCGTTTTTTGCCATCCAGACTCCAAATGCTTTCCTGAAGCCTGGGGTAGGCGAAGATGGCCTTCCCCGTCCTTCAGAAGGCTGAAAATCAGCTCGCCAGGGCGCACATGAACACTGGAGCTGGCATAGGGAAAAACCTCACATGCCCTCAGATATGGCTCTACGTGCCACCTGTGACACGCATGCCATAGGTTCGCCATCATGGGTCTATCACATATAAACTGCCAAAAAGCTTCCATGCATTTATGATGTTACCTAGGCTGATAGTGAAATATCTATGGCAGGGGTATCAAACTGGTGGTCCACGGGTCGCATGTGTCACGTGGGAATGGGAAAAACATCACAAATGTCACCTGACAGCAATGTGATGAGGCGAGTTTGATGCCTGTGCTCAACAGGAAGAGAAGAAAGATCAAAAACCAAGAAACTAATAAAAATGAATAATTAATGAACCGTCCACAACATTATCCCTTTTATAAAAGGAATTGATACTCTGTATATATCAGGCATTCTCTCTTACACATTTAACCATACATAAATAGACATGAGAGACAGTTCGGTGTAGTGGTTAAGGCATAAGATAGAAAAGGGGGGGGCAGGTTAGTGAGTTCTAGTTCTGCCTTAGAGTGTAACCTTGGGCTAGCACTTTCTCTCAGCTCTAGGAAAGGGCCAATGGGAAACCACTTCTGAAAAATCTTGCCAAGAAAATTGCAGAGACTTGTCCAGACAAAACAAATGTATACATAATACATACATTCCAATACTGCCGTCTGCAAGAAACAATTAAAAAGTTAGAAATATAAACAATAAAATGAGAAGGAGATGGAGTAAGAAATGACAGCATTAAGAAAGGCAAAGAAGGGGGGAACAAAAGCAGATGAAAGTAAGATATGAGAAACAAGGTACATAAGAAAAACCAAAGGGGGAGGGGGAGAAGAGAGAGCAGTTTTTTTAAAAAACTTGAAGCATATTATGCATCCTATTTACTGACACTACTTGTTCAAGAAATGTTTTTTAAAATTAATGAATTTTCCTTTTCAGGAGTATTTGAAAGTTTAACATCACTAAGGCACAATAGTATGCCAAAAGTGCAATAACCCATGCTTTTTAAAAAGACCTTAAATGCTTTTTAAAAGACATAAAGATGATTTTGTGGACTGTGTTTTGACACTTGTGGAACTTCCAAAGTGCCTTTAATTATTTTTAATTTAAGCAGGCAACTAAAGGATATGCAATTTGGAACAATAGTGACAATGCTGATTAGGGGATCTCAACAATTTCTTCTGGGTTTTACAAACTTGGTCCATTTCCCTCCTTCATTGATATATCTATTTCATAATTACTGGTACTAACTCTTTGGTAATAGTAATCTTTGGATATCTTTACCAAGGTGTGCTACCCCCTAATCTTAGTACAGTAGAACCTCGACATACGAGCTGCTCTATATACGAGCATTTCGAGATGCGAGCTAGGAGAGGAGAGATATTTCTGTTCTACTTACGAGCCCAAATTCGGGATACGAGCGCTCACCGCCTGTCCCTGTCAGCGGCCCAGCCACCGTCACCCGCCCGGATAACCGCCAGAGGGGCTCCTCCGGAGGGGCGCACGGGGAAGGGCTTGAGCCGCCGCCTTCTCCTTTCCCCGTGGGAGCGCCGCACCTCTTGTCCGCCCAGCCTGAGAGGCAAGAAACCGGTGCTCATGCCGGGCGGCCCGCCTGGAACGCCAGCAATTATTATTATTATTATTATTTATTCGATTTGTATGCCGCCCCTCTCCGAAGACTCGGGGCGGCTGGAATGCCAGCAATGCCGCCGGACTGATTGCCGAGCGGGAGGAGGCGAAGGCGCCGCCGCACCGGCCCCCTCAGGCCGCTCCGCCCGGGATGGGGCTCCTCTGGAGCCCCCATGCGTCCCTCCGGAGGAGCCCCATCCCGGACGGAGCGGCCTGAGGGGGCCGGTGCGGCGGCACCTCCGCCTCCTTCCGCGCCCCGCCCCCGCTCGGCAATCGGCCCGGCGGCATTGCTGGCATTCCAGGCGGGCCGCCCGGCATGAGCACCGGTTTCGTGCCTCTCAGGCCGGGCAGACAAGAGGTGCGGTGCTCCCACGGGGAAAGGAGAAGGCGGCGGCTCAAGCCCTTCCCCGTGCGCCCCTCCGGAAGAGCCCCTCCGGAGGAGCCCCTCTGGCGGTTGTCCGGGCGGGTGAAGGTGGCTGGGCCGCTGACAGGGACAGGCGGTGAGTGCTTGGAGGGGGCACAGCCCGGAGCGAGACTTGGCCTCCGCTGCGGCTGCTGCCCGTCTGCTTCTCTTTCCCTCCTTCCCTGCGGTGCTTGGCGAACGGAGAGGCGGTCTCCTCGCCTGCCGCCCCACTCTGCTTCCCTCCCTCCCTCAACAGCCTCTGTGTTTTTGGCTGTGGGGGGAGCAGGATGACCTTCCTGACTGCATGGCATCCTGCATGCAGGATGACATGCATGGCAAAGGGGCGGGGAGGATCGGGAGGCTCAAGCCTCCTTCGGTGGTGGTGGCCGGTTTCTGATTTTTGGGCTTGCACGCATTAATCGCTTTTCCATTGATTACTATGGGAAACAATGTTTCGTCATACGAGCTTTTCGACTTACGAGCCTCCTTCCCGCACCAATTAAATTCGTAAGTCGAGGTACTACTGTATATGAAAAAAATAGCATCCCTACAGCTTGTATGACGATAAAATAAATAATGCTACTTCCTCGCTCCAAAAGCTCTGAGACTTAATTGAGCACACAAACCATTTCAGATACAATCATCTGACTGATTTATTTAGCATGTTGGCTATAAAGATCTTATCCTACAACCTGTATCTTAAGAAATAAAGAATCTCTCCAGCAAATCTTTCCTCCTTGATTTTCTTAATTATTCTTTGTAATTCCAACCTTAAATCAGAAGCTTAAAAGAGAAATGTTTCTTTCCATTTTTCTAAGGTAATTGTTGCATGAAACAATTGTGCTTGGTTCAGTTACTCCTGGATTTCTTCCTTAATTTCTAGCAATCCAGCGGCTGTTTTTTCTGGAGCATATCTGATAGCAGTGACCCCAATGGGATTCTTAAAGAGTCCATCTGTTCATATGTTTTAACAACAAAAAGCTAGATACATAAACTAGTTTAATACTTATAGAAAATTACAGGTTCTATTGTGGCTGGAACTTGGGGTTTTAGGGTTTTTTTGGGGGGGGCTGTTATCTTAGTTTTATCCTATGACTTTGTTTCTTTCCCATTATTGAATAAGGGGGAGAGGGGGAGTTTTGACTATTGGCGTAATTTCAAAATGAGATGGAGAGAGAACGAACATAGTCTGCTTTTTGAATCTCACAGGGATGGGGATTCTATGTACAGATCAGGCTCTAATCCATTTTTTTCAGTTAAGAAGAGTTTTAGTAAACACATTTCCATCCTGCTCATAGAGAAGCTGTTATTTCCTTCTCTATTTTCCTTTGACCTGTTAAAGAAAGGGGATTGCACTTTCTGCTATAAAGTTCTCTCCCCTACATTGTCTTATAGGAATGGATAGGCAATTAATTTGTCCAGGGAGCCAGATAAAATACTGGGACTATTGTGGAGTGCTACTTCCACCCTGCCACCCCACTACTGCTGCCCCGTCCCTAAAGCCACAATTGCATTACTGCTCCCCGACCCTCACTAATGCCGCTGGCCAGACTAGGACTGCATATGGGCCAGAGACCGTAAGTCTGCTCCTGAGTACAGTATTACTTAAGTTCCCCTTACAGAAGTTTTCATCCCTATGTGTGAACCTATCATTTCACTCAATTCCTATTTGTGGTACCAGCTGATGAGAGTCATGCAGTCAGGGTGGTTTTAGTTGCTAGTTTTGTTGTTATTTGGTATTGCCTGACTACTTGGCCCACTCCTAAGCCCTCATCCTGCTTCTTGCCTGTAATGTTCAAGAAGTATACAGTGATCCCTCGATTTTCGCGATCTCAATCTTCGCGAAACGCTATATCGCAATTTTTCCACCCGATGACGTCACTCCTTTCCTTTCTCATCTTTCTTTCTCTCTCTCTTTCTCTATCTTGCTTCTTCCTCTCTCACACTCTCTTCCTCCCTCTCTCATCTCTTTCTTTCCTTCTCTCTCTTTCTCTATCTCTCCCCCTCTTGCTCTCGAGCGGCAAGCGAGCAGCCGGGCGGGCGGGTGAACGGGCAAGCGGCAAGCGAGCGGCTGGGTGGGTGGGTGACGGGCAAGCGGCAAGCAAGCAGCCGGGCGGGCGGGTGAACGGGCAAGCGGCAAGCGAGCAGCCGGGTGAACGGGCAAGCGAGCGGCCCGACCGGGCGGGTGACGGGCAAGCGGCAAGCGATCTTGGGGTTTCCCCTTTGCCTGGGCGGCGGGAAGACCCAGGGAAGGTTCCTTCGGCCGCCCAGCAGCTGATCTGCTCCGCAGCGCGGCAGCAGCGAGGAGCCGAAGATGGGGTTTCCCCTTTGCCTGGGCAACGGGGAAACCCCATCTTCAGCTCCTCGCTGCTGCCGCGCTGCAGAGCAGATCAGCTGCTGGGCGGCCGAAGGAACCTTCCCTGGGTGCCGCCCGCCGCCCACGCAAACTGCACCATCTGCGCATGTGCGGCCATGAAAAAAAGGGCACACATGCGCAGATGGTGTTTTTACTTCTGCAACCCTACATCGCGAAAAATCGATTATCGCGAGGGGTCTTGGAACGGAACCCTCGCGATACTCGAGGGATCACTGTATTTCTATACTTCTGAATGAGCAATTGTGATGCAACTTTCAGCTTTCTCTACCATATGTAAAGGGGGGGGGGGGGAATAAGTCTGATTCTTTATCTCCCAAAAGTGGACTAAAGCCAGAATTAATTGAAAAATTGGATTTCAAGAACTTTATTTCAAGAAATAAAAACTGTTTTATTATATCTATTACAAATTCAATCACGATAACTAGAGGAAAGATGCAATATAGTATCAACAACGTTATGTTGGTAATATAGAACTAGCCAATTAAGTATTAAGTATCAGATATAATTAGTGTAATGCAATAGGAATACATTACAAAAAAATTAACTAAAACAACATAATTAAATGAGGAAAAGGGGACTGTTTGAACTAATCTGTTTTCATGTACTTAAATGATAAAAATGTAAATTTAACATTACATCTTAATTGTCCATTAAATAAGTTGTTATAAAATAAAATGTGTTAAGTGTCCTCTACGTTATTCACAAGCAACAAGATCTATGCCATGAAGTTATACATTTGTGTCAATTCTGGAAAATCTGTATTTATTACCATAATCTGTATTACAAGTTTCCATAGCTAGATTATGGTAATAAATACAGATTTTATTACCATAATCTAGCTATGGAAACTTGTAATACAGAGTTCCCCAACGTTTCCAGATTTGCAGACTGGCAGTGGGGAGAGAGGATTGTTTTGTGTGAGTAGTAGGAAAGCATGTGCGCACAAAGCTCCATTTGCATGAGCTCACCCAAATGAACTTACCCAAATGGAGAGAGCATGCAAGAGCTTGCCTGCTGCTTGCACAAATGAGGCCCAGTTGCAATCCCCTTATGGCCCACTAGTGGGCCACAGCCCACAGGTTGGGGAGCCCTGTTGTAGAAAAATATCCTCAAGAAAAGTGATGCTGTCATTTTTTGCCCTTTCAATGGTTAATAAATAATTGATATCTATATTCATCAGTCATTCCAATGCTCTATATTGTCTGGTCAGATTAAGGCAGAGGTGTCAAACTGGCGGCCTGCAGGGCAAATGAGTCACATGCAGGCCAGGCCTATCCCAGCTCCATAAATAGAAAAAAACCATTGTGAAATGTCACAACGGTAACGTGACACAGCAAGTTTGACACCCATGGATTAAGGCTTTGAGGAAAAATTTACGAGGAAGAATTTAGTCACATGAAAATCCCAGTCTTTTTAATTCAAATGTTTAAAATTGCAATATTAGTACAAATTTATATTTCTACTAAATAATTGTAACTCAGACTTTTTTTTTAAACAGATCAGATTCAACAAATAATTAGCAAAAAATTATTAACACTGGTTTATTTATATAAAGTGATATGTAAAATCTGCAGCCTTCAGATTAGTTCATTTGTTTCTATAATGCACTAATCAAGCAATTATACTGGAACTGGCTTGAATATTGTGCAAGTTATTTCTGGTTTGGAAAAATACTTTTTAAAAAATGGTATCTTAAAATAACAAAATACAATATAATTACTTCCAACATTAGTAAAAGCAAAGAGATCACAAAAGTATATCCAATTTAGTCATTTAGCTAATTCAAAGGTGAGTTATAAATGATTGTATAGGGATTTCAGTCCTTTAATGAAGAAGACATTCTGAATAAACGGGAAAATCATGGCATGTGTTCCATTCTTTTGTGCATATGTTCTCTGGGATAGAACTAAAGATAAATACTGTGTGATATTTAGTGAGGCTATATTCCAAATTCAAATGAACTCCAAGACAAATTAAAGTAAATCAGAGCAGAATGTAATCAACTCAAGAGGAGCTGATATCTCTAACTGGCCTATACAACTTAATTTTTTCTGGATTAGTTATGATATTAAAAGCAGGTAGATGCAATAGTTTTAGGATTCAGAGACAAAAGAAGTACACCATAAGATTATTGTTTTCAATTTATGAAGATTAAAGACAAGAAGGACTGCTTAAATATCTGCGACGTGTATGCAGAAAATTCTTTGAATGTAGATTTCTATTGAAAAGTCTACCTTGAGCAAAACAGATTTTTTAAAAAGGGCTTGATGGCATTGCCAATTATATTTGCAATGTAAGAACAGAGCACACAAGCACATTATAGAAGGCGATAAAGTGTTTTAACAGAAGAAGGAACCGTGTAGAAAGAATAAAGCTCCCGGGATGAATCAGATCGAACAATAACAAGTAGTACAGTATAGAGCAGCATGGTAATAAAATTTAAACACTCTAGAAGGTCATGCAACTCTGCTAGATAGAAATATTTCTATATCTTTAAAATAGGTAGCCTTAAGATACGTACAGTATCATTTCATTGGGGTTGGACTGACATAGAAAATGTCAGTAATGAAAGGAATAAAATAAACAAAACATGTACCAAAGCAAGTTACCAAAAACATCCCATTGATAATATGATGAAAAGTGTGGTGTTTAGATATTCATTAGAATAACAGTTTTTAAGATTGAATGATACAAGAAACCAATATAATTTTGTGCAAATATGTTAAAATGATTCCTACCATTGCAAAATGAATGGAATATGAATGATTTTTCTTGGATCTGAGGAATTCCAATGCTGCTCCGCTAGTCTTATTAGTCATCACTCTTAAAGTCCATGATGCATTCCATGCATTTTATCTGATCATTTTTATGTTTCCTTTAATATCGAAACTGTACAGAAAAGACAACAGAATTATGACAAGTGAGTAAATAGTATAAGGCCACTCATAAGTACTTCTTAAAGAAATTACTGCTTAAACTGAATTCTGAATATTTTCTCAAGTTTATACAATCACTTTAAAATAGCCTCAAAAGATTATTTAATACAAATATTTTAGAATTACTAATTCTATAAAATTCAGTGTTATTTTTCCTTTCAGTAAAGAGCTTTGTTCTCAAATTTTGAGTATTTATAGAACATATTTTATAAATAATATTTTTTCAGTATCAGCTTATGAGAAGCTCCGAAAATATCATTTTAAGCATGTTCACATAGATGAAATTGCCAGTTTCATAAGACATGTGCAAGTACTGTATATGAATATAAAATACAATGACAGACTTAATCTTTACTTATTGCACACACATACTGTAAGGCATATACAGTACTTACATATACAGTGATCCCTCTATTATCGCGAGGGTTCTGTTCCAAGACCCCTCGCGATAATCGATTTTTCGCGATGTAGGGTTGCGGAAGTAAAAACACCATCTGCGCATGCGCGCCCTTTTTTCTATGGCCGCGCATGCGTAGATGGTGGAGTTTGCGTTCCCCGCCGCCCACGCAAAGGGGAAACCCCGATTCGGCTCCTCGCTGCTGCTGCGCTACCGAGCAGATCAGCTGCTGGGCGGCCGAAGGAACCTTCCCTGGGTCTTCCCCCTCTTGCTGGCGGGCGGGCGAGCGGCGGGCATCAGCGAGGAGCCGGGGTTTCCCCTTTGCGTGGGCGGCCGGGAAGACCCAGGTTGGGGGTTCGGGGGGGTGCTGGGAAGCCCCCCAGGCCGGCTGCAACCTTTTAAAACAGCCGCGCCGCTTCCCAGCTGACTCCCGAAGCCAAACCCGGAAGTGGTTTTTTTTTTTTAATGAATACTTTTTTAAAAATCGCGATATAGCGTTTCGCGAAGATCGAGATCGCGAAACTCGAGGGATCACTGTACTGTAAAAAAACTGCACTACCGAACTGTGTGCATGCTAAATGACCCAAACTGTTGAATTATGCTGTTGATTGAATAAAAGCTCTAAATAATCCCAAATAGTAACGTTCAACTGTTTTAGGAAATGGTAAAGATGCATAATGACTACATTTTTCTTCTTTGGCAATAATTCTACACCAATTGAATTTGTTTTTATTACACAGTTGTCACAGGCAGACAAAAATAGTTAGATTCCCTTAATCTATACAGAAAAGTATCCTAGATGGCTTGGTAACAGTACCACCATGGTAACTATTCTGAGAAATCCTTGTGACAAAGATAATTAAAGTTTCAATGTCATACATATTGTGCACAACTGTGATTCTGGAAGCTTTGATATCAGATTGTTTGTTGTTCTCTTCAAAGAATGTATTATCCATGCAACATAACTTTAAAAAAGTCCCAACTATTTACACTGCACCAAAATGAAAGGGAATTATTTAAATTATACCCTGAGCAATTTGCAATCCTTCAGACAGCCACAACTCCTACTTATTCCAAATCAAAACCAGCAAAACAGCTAAGAAGTTGGATACTGTAGTCAATACCACAAAGAAGGCTTTCAATTGGAATAGAAGTATCTATATGTTTATATTGTGGTTGCAATTCTATAGGAGAAATCAATACAGATCAATTTATATTACAGGCAGTCCTTGTTTCGCGATCACCCATTCAGTGACCAAAGTTACAATGATGCTAGATGTAGGGCTCTTCAAAGCTGCAGCCATTAGTATCCCCGTGATGCAGCATCACTAAATGTGAACTTATACAGCCACTATTCATTAGGGGATATTTTGGATAGCAATGTTCCCAGTAGTGTTGGGCGAACCGAACTCGCACAATTCAGGCAAAGTTCGGGGTCGCGTTCGGCCGCCTCGGCTGGCCAAGAAGTGATGTCTCCGTGACGTCAAAGCCCCACCCCCGGAATCCCATCATGGGGAGGCTGGGGGAGTCGGGGCCCCCTCTGCCTGCCACCAACCCCCTCCCCTTTGACGTCAGAAGGATGGGCGCGCGTTGTGTGTGTGGGGAGCGTTTCTTTGTTGGAAAAGACGGTGGCAAGTTTCTCGGCAGGGACCACCTCGGAGGTGGCTTTAACACACCAAAAAACTTGCCATCGTCTTACTTTTCCAATGGAGAAACGCTCCTCACACACACACCACGCGCGCCCCTCCTCCTTCCAATGTCAAAGGGGAGGGGGGCGATGGCAGGCAGAGGGGAATCCCCCGCTCCCACTCCCCCAGCCTCCGCACTGAAAGCCAGGAAGTGACGTCTCTGTGACGTCAAAGCCTCGCCCCTGGAATCCCATCATGGGGAGGCTGAAGACGGGAGGGTGGGGCCAGAAGGGTCCGGCGGGTTCGGGTTCCACGAACTTGTCCGAACCAGCCGCCAAGTTTGCACGAACCTGCCGAACCTGAATTTCGTTGGGTTCGCCTAACACTATTCAACAGTAAATTGATTCATGACCAAATTTCATGTTCTTGACAACAAAAGTTCTCTGTGAAATTAATTAAGGGCTGATCAGTTTCAGGAAGAAGGGCAGAGCTAGAAAATCCTAATCAACTAAAGGACTGGACTTGTTAAATTGAGATTATTATTTTTTCAGGAAATACTACACTGGAGAAAAGCAGCTCAGGAATTCAGATACTGTAGTTTGTTTAAGCAAATATCTTTGCTCTGTGTAGGGACAAAAAAAGGAGGGGTTGTCATGGGATACTATACAGGAAAACCTCATTTGAATGGCATGGAGCAACCAGTGATCTTCGAAGCATTTCTTCTGGTCATGTGATTACTTAACATTTCACTTAACGGCCAAGTTGCTGGAAGGGAATGTGGTTATTAAACGATAGAAGAGATACTGGAGATATATACCATATTTTTGTTGACAACTTTTAATCCAGATAGTAGAGTTAATAGTCTGATATAAATTATAATCCAAGATAACTGATAAACTATCCATCTTTGCTTCCTCCATATTTAAAATAAGTTTTCCAAATTAATTACTAACTAAACTATGCACGCTTTACAGATGGAGATTTGTTTGTATCTTGGATTCCACATTTTTTCGAGTCCAAACTCTCATTATCCCCAAAAAACCAGTAATGATTGCTTTGATACTACTTGTCAAATATACTGCTCAATTCTTGGTAGTAATTTTTGGAATATATTCTAACACAATTGTTATTATTAGGTTTTTAATAACCTAATAATACTTAATCTTATCTATTTCAATTAATATGCCCAAAATTCTAGTGACTAAAGAATTGAATTGTTCTGATCTTTGAAGTATACTGAAAATATATATACACTGCTCAAAAAGATAAAGGGAACACTTAAACAACACAAATAACTCCAGGTAAATCAAACGTCTGTGAAATCAAACTGTCCACTTAGGAAGCAACATTGATTGACAATCAATTTCACATGCTGTTGTACACATTCAACTTTGTACAGAATAAAGTATTCAATGAGAATATTTCATTCATTCAGATCTAGGATGTGTTATTTGAGTGTTTCCTTTATTTTTTGAGCAGTATATATTAATTCTCATTCTGTCACGTGTAAAACAGAGCTCTACTTGAAATTCTCAGTAACCTCATCTGACCTGCAATATGCTGCATATTGATTAAGGTTTATAAACAGTAACATCTCAAACCGACAAAAATAAGTCCAGTTGCCAGGACTCAATTCTAGACATTTCTTCCTGGATGACTGAGAATCTTCACTGAAATTTATAAACAGAATTTTCTTTCACTACGGCTTACTGAAACATCAATTCATACTGCATGTTATTTAGGTAGAATTCAGTCAGTACTTACACATTCTATTAGTTCATATTTTCTAAGCACGATCTATTAAGCCACAGGTGGTTGCTTTGAACAATATACAAAGCCATAAATATTTTATAAATCATAAGATCTGGGGTGACATACTGCATGGATCCCCAACTCCTGGGTAACAGCTCACTACCGGGCCATGGCCCATTCAGAACCGGGCTGTACGAGCAGTTGTTTTTTGCACATCAGTGTACAGCTTGACACGTACAAGCAGTGGGCAAATATGCACACGTAGCTCGACTTGCACACACCAGCCACCGCTTGCACTGTTGGGCTGCCAGCTGTAAAGCCTGGGGATAGCTGACATCCTGCATCATGCCAAAAAGCAACCGCCTTGTGCGTAATGTATAAACCCAGCCAGTACATCACTTGAAATGATGCCATTGCAACCATTATAGATCTAACCAAAACATTAAACTAAAGTGAAAATTGATCTTTATATATACAGTTCATGCTACCATAAACCTACCTTGTTTTAGATAATTGTCTTTTAAAATAGCGCCTATCTGTTTTAAAGAAAATAAACATAGATTTATGATGAAGTTTTAAATGCTAAAAAAAGATAATGAAGAGAAAAAGTGGAAGCAATGGAGAAAAATATTTCAAGTCTAGTTTTTCAGGACTACAAGTACAGTGATACCTTGTCTCACAAACTTAATTGGTTCCGGGATGAGGTTCTTAAGGTGAAAAGTTTGTAAGACGAAATAATGTTTCCCATAGGAATCAATGAAAAAGCGATTAATGCGTGCAAGCCCAAAATTCACCCCTTTTGCCAGCCAAAGCGCCAGTTTTTGTGCTGCTGGGATTCCCCTGAGGCTCCCCTCCATGGGAAACCCCACCTCCGGACTTCTGTGCTTTTGTGATGCTGCAGGGGAATCCCAGCAGGGGAATCCCAGCATCGCAAAAACGAGCGCTTCGCTGGCAACGGAAGTCCGGAGGTGTGATTTCCCAGCAAAGGGAGCATCAGTGAAATCGCAGCATCGCAAAAACACCAAAGTCCTCGAAACCCCACCTCCGGACTTCCGTGTTTTTGCGATGCTGCGATTTCACTGAGGGATTCCCCTGCAGCATCACAAAAACACGGAAGTCCGGAGGTGGGGTTTCCCATGGAGAGGAGCCTCAGGGGAATCCCAGCCGCGCAAAAACGGGTGCTTCGCTGGCAACGGAAGTCCGGAGGCGGGCATCCTAGCGGTGGCAGTGGGTTTGTAAGGTGAAAATAGTTTGTAAGAAGAGGCAAAAAAATCTTAAAACCCCGGTTTGTATCTCGAAAAGTTTGTATGACGAGGCATTTGTAAGACGAGGTATCACTGTAGTTCTTAAACTGATAATTATGAACAGCGTACCCAAAAGCTAATTATGATCCAGTTTTGACATTCTGACATCCGGAATACTCCCGTGATCATGTGACAGCATCTTGAGTGCTTGGGAACTAGCCTGAATTTATAGGTTTTGTAGTACCCCATGGAAACATGCCTGATTTTATCTTTATTGCAAACAATGGGTTCACTTAACAACAGTGCTACTTCAATGCCACTTTGTTCACTTAATACAAGAAAGGTCACAAATTGAGTCTAGTCTCGAGATGGTGAATGGAATGCAGAGCCATATTGCAGGGCACATGAGGCACTGCCCTAAGTCAGCTCCAACACACATGCACGCCCTGGCCAGCTGATTGTTGGCCTTGGGGAAGGCTGTTTCGCTCTCTGGACGCTTCAGGGAAGCTTCCCTGGAGCCCCGGAATGCAAAAAACCCCGCTCAATGGACAAACTGGAAGTTTGGAAAACAGACTTCTGGTTTGCCCATTATGCTTTTTTTTTTTGCACTCTAGGGCTTCAGGAAGCTTCCCTGAACCTTCTTATCATTTTTGAAACTTAAACTAAGTCATTGTATAGGTATGTTAGCCTTACACACATCTTAATTATTTATACAATAAACTGAGGCTCATCCTGATCATATGTAAAAAGAGCTTTTATTAGCAAAAGTAATATAATGTAATATATTGGATTATTTATTGCAATACAAATGTAATAAACCAAATTAATGTTTACATCTTTTTATTTATCATTCGCAGGAATATATAAACTATAAATATAAACTAGATATCCCTATCAGTAGTGGGTTTCAATTCTGGAACATATACTGTGAATGTGCTTTGAGCGAAACCAGAATGCGGCACTTCTGCGCATGCACAGCACTTCTGGATCATTTGTGATTATGTCCACATGGGTGGGTGGAGCCTCCCACCGCCACTGCTACCAGGTCGATCGAACCGGAGCAAACTGGTAGCAACTCACCATTGATCACTACCCTATTTTCTCAGAAAAATTCTTCTCGACCACATTTGCCCAGTGTATTATCAGAATACATACAGTATATGCCTGTGATGGCAAACCTATGGCACATGTGACACAGGTGGCAGGCAAAGCCATATAGGAAGGCACATGAGGAATTGCCCTATGCCAGCTCTAGTGCGCATGCGCTCACTAGCCAGCTGACTTTTAGCCTAGGGAAGGCTGTTTTGCCCTCCGGAGGCTTCAAGAAAGATTCCTTGAAGTCCCAGAGTGCAAAAAAGGCCCAATGGGCAAACTGGAAGTTTAGAAAACAGACTTCCGGTTTGCCCATTGTCCTGTTTTTTACACTCGGGGGCTTCAGGAAGCTTCTCTGAAGTCTCTGGAGTGCGAAAAAAAAGCACAACGTGCAAACCGGAAGTCCGTTCTTCTGAACTTCCGGTTTGCCGGTTTTTTCACTGTCCCAGGCTTCAATGAGGGCTGTGCAGATACACGGGGATGGGAAGGTTCTTAAGATGTAAAAAAACCAGACTAAGAAAAAATTACTTCGTATTTTTCCCACTTTTAATATAACATATGACTGAACAATTCAATTGATAAACTAAAATATTTTAGGGGGAAAAATAATGAAAAACTTAAATAATGTGACTGTCTAAGTGTTCACATTCTTTTATAGGTAAAGATATACCTAATTCAGAATTAACCAATCACATCCAAACTGATGTTAAATAGTAGTCAGTGCACACATGCCCTCAATTAAAGTGATTTTGCCTATTTGCCGATGACTCTAAAGTGTGCAATAGGGTTGATATTCCTGGAGGCGTCTGTAATATGGTAAATGATTTAGCTTTACTAGATAAATGGTCAAAGCAATGAAAACTGCAGTTTAATGTTTCCAAATGTAAAATAATGCACTTGGGGAAAAGGAATCCTCAATCTGAGTATTGTATTGGCAGTTCTGTGTTAGCAAATACTTCAAAAGAAAAGGATTTAGGGGTAGTGATTTCTGACAGTCTCAAAATGGGTGAACAGTGCTGTCAGGTGGTAGGGAAAGCAAGTAGGATGCTTGGCTGCATAGCTAGAGGTATAACAAGCAGGAAGAGGGAGATTATGATCTCGCTATATAGAATGCTGGTGAGACCACATTTGGAATACTGTGTTCAGTTCTGGAGACCTCACCTACAAAAAGATATTGACAAAATTGAACGGGTCCAAAGACAGGCTACAAGAATGGTGGAAGGTCTTAAGCATAAAACGTATCAGGAAAGACTTAATGAACTCAATCTGTATAGTCTGGAGGACAGAAGGAAAAGGGGGGACATGATCGAAACATTTAAATATGTTAAAGGGTTAAATAAGATCCAGGAGGGAAGTGTTTTTAATAGGAAAGTGAACACAAGAACAAGGGGACACAATCTGAAGTTAGTTGGGGGAAAGATCAAAAGCAACATGAGAAAATATTATTTTACTGAAAGAGTAGTAGATCCTTGGAACAAACTTCCAGCAGACGTGGTAGATAAATCCACAGTAACTGAATTTAAACATGCCTGGGATAAACATATATCCATCCTAAGATAAAATACAGAAAATAGTATAAGGGCAGACTAGATGGACCATGAGGTCTTTTTCTGCCGTCAGACTTCTATGTTTCTATGTGACTCTGTTCAAGCCCATATACAATTCAGCTGTTCCAGTAGGATTTTTCTGACAAGCAAACTTTGCTGTGCCTGTTACAGCAAAGTTTCAAGATGACAACGACTAAAAGCATACATCCAAACCAAAAAAAGAATGGCTTCACCAGAAGATGATCAAAACTTTGAAATAGTCCAGCCAAAGCCCACAGCCCAGGCCTGACAACCTGTGGGATGATCTGAAGAAGGCTGTGCACAGGAGATGCCCTCACTATCTGACAGATTTCGAGTACCTTTGTGAGGAAGAATGGGTAAAGATTCTCAAAGCAAGATGTGCCATGTTGATAGGCTCCTACTCCAAAAGACTAAATACTGTCATAAAATCAAAAGGTTCTTCAAAGGATTAGTTTAAGGATCTGCATCTTTATGTAACCATGTTATTTTAAGTTTTTATTATTATTTCTGCTCTCCCCAAATAAATTGCAATTTGTTTTTTTGGTTGTATAATATAGCTTATATATTATATTAAACATGGAAAAAATTCTGAAATTTTGGTTTGATTTTTTTAGATCTCAAAAACCTGGCATTTTACTGGGTTTACCAGGCATTCCACCGTTAATATAACATATATGCTGTAGACTTTCAATATCCACTGTAATTCTGATATAGCTGTATTGACGCTGTATAATTTACTACATTAAAATATATTGTGGATTTTTATGTCCATATTTTGTTGAACAGGAAACAAAGCCAACAATGGATAGATTTGGAAAACAATTGTGTTTGATGTTCATAATGAATGGAAAAATATGTTTTGGACATATGACAACTGTACAAAAACAAATGAAAACAGAAGCAGCTAAGGCAAAAAGCAGTGGCAGTGTATGGTAAAGAAAGTTTAAGAAAGCAGGTTAAAGAAAAATAGAAGGTTGAGACATTTTAGAACAAATGGCTGAAAAAGAAACAAACAGAATAAAAAAACATGGAACAGGAAGTAAATATATACAGTATATGGATTTGATTGCTAAAAAGCATATACAAGATTGGATGAATCAGTCCTAAAATATACAGTGGTACCTCTACTTAAGAACTTAATTCGTTCCGTGACCAGGTTCTTAAGTAGAAAAGTTTGTAAGTAGAAGCAATTTTTCCATTAAGAATCAATGTATATAATGCGTGCAAACCTATTAGGAAAGAAATAAAAGCTCGGAATTTGGGTGGGAGGAGGAGGAAGAAGAAGAGGAGGAGAAGGACAGTCGCTGCCCAGAGCGAAGGGAGTTTCTTTTCTCTGGGCATTGGCAGAGGTTTATTCCCTCTCCAAGCGCCCAGAGAAAGGAAAATGGTTTGTTTGCTCTGGACTGCGAAAGCCTCCTTAAGCACCACCGAAAGGCTCCTCTGGCAGTCCAGAAAAGCCCGAGATGGCCAAGATTAAATGGGGAATAGCTGGAAACTGGCTGGGTCTTCATGCCGCTCTCATATTTCCTAGGAAATTTTTCCAGGCTCGGGTTCTTAAGCTGAAGATGGTTCTTAAGAAGAGACCAAAAAAATCCTGAACACTCAGTTCTTATCTAAAAAAGTTCTTAAGTAGAGGCGTTCTTAAGTAGAGGTACCACTAGTAAAATATTTTTTTCCCATGAGACTGAAAAAGTAATTAGTTGTCCACAATGGACAACAACTAATACCATTTCATGTATTTCTAATTTCATTTGGAAAAATATATATGGGGAGAATTTCAATAGGGGGACAAGGAAATTAGGAAATCTAAACAAGAATCGGCTATTAATGGTGATGGTTGTATAAAACTGGAAGAAAGCAAACAAAAAGAAAGAAAAAGAAAAGCAACAACTATATACACACAGATAACTGGCAGGCAATACAATTCTGACTATTTACCAAGACAGGATATATAAAAAGAATGTATTTTGTGATGGGGGGAACTCCATTTTTCTTAAATCCTTCATCCTACAAGGATAGCAGAGGCAAGCTTTCATTATAAATATGTGATGAAATGGTAAGACTATTATTATAGTTGGGCAATTCTTGTAAGACAGAGGCAGAATGTTGAGTCAGTTTGAAGAGTGACAGGAGAAGACCGAACAGATGACAATCAGAAAAGAAATAACTGGTGTATATATAAAAGGAATGCAAAGATTGATATCCTTTGTGACAACCATTCTATAGTTCAGTAATTCTGTTGTATAGTTAAAGATATTTTGTTGATGTACCCCTAAGATAAAGAATCATTTGGAACGGCAGCAAAATCAAATTAAATAAATATGTTTCCAACACTATCTGATAATACATTGCCACCATTACATAAAATCCAGCTGGCTCCACCCTGACCATGTGAAAAAAGGCTTGAAAACCTAGCTCTTCCTCTGGGCTTTGATAGTGGGTGTTGTATTTTTTAGTAATAATTTTTCTCTTCTAGCATTTTAGTTTTTAATCGTATTTTATTTACTGTATAGCACCAAGTTTTATTGTTGAGTAACTATGTAAATTTTTAAATAAATATTTATAATTAGTGTTGTATGGCTGTCAGGAATCTTTATAGAATTTGATGGCCTTTTAAATTTGACAAATGAAATTTATATAAAACTTCACTTATGAAAAACGAGTCAGAAGTAGAGGCATTCTATCCTGAGGTGGGTTCCTACCAGTTTGGACCGGTTCTATAGAACCGTTAGTAACTTGATGGCCTGGATCGCTGGAACCGGCAGTGACCCAGGCCTGTCATGCCCCCGAACCCGTTCTCTCGGTGGCACCATCTTATTTATTGTGTCTGTTTCTATGTTACTAGACAGAAAAGAGCCTATAAGAAAGGAGATAATCTGGGGGTGTTTAGGTTGGTATTGTCATTTTTTTGGATGGTAGTAACAAGTAGGAAATACAATTATTTATCCCTCCCAAATAAATAACGAATTATGCAACTACTGATCAAATAAATTAAGTTTCTCCACAGCTGCTGAATTACCAGTTCAGTTCGATATGCATAAATAAAAAATCAGGCAGAATTCAATGAACCTTTTAAAATGAAACTCTTCCAGGCTTATACACTCCCAATCTGTTCTAAATTTCTGGATGTGGAAGATATAACAGGAGCTCTAAGAGGAAAAACAATATAGCTCTATTACCCAAACTGACTTCTGCTTGCCTAAAGTTGGACTCAGCTCAACATTATTAATTCATAACAACCTCTATTTATTATACGGACAACTTGCATACTGCCTACTCATAATGCCTGTAAGGGAATTAAATCAATACACTCATTCAGAAATATTAAAATTTGTATTTCATGATAAAAAGGACTTTTCGTATGACCTCTTGTAGATGTTCACTTTTCTAAGGGATATGAATCATGCATTTATCAAAACACGTCTCTTAGATTAGAATATTCCAAGAAGAGAAATTTTGTGTTGGTATTTTATAAAATGAAACAAACACATTCATTCATTACTTATCATACTGCAATCAGTTAAAAAAAAAAGGAAATATCCAAAGCTCACATGTGACATTTGAAATATTATAATATTGATTTTCCTGACTGTTGATATTAAGACTCTGGCAAGCATATCATTCATTAAATCCACTCAGAGCATAACTATTTGGGACTCAATTCCATTAATTTCAGTGTGACTTGCTTTTCAGTATGTGTCTGGATGTAGTATGTCTATATATGTACACACACACACAAAACTGTACAATTAAGATGAGGGGAGGGGAACTGCAGCATCCCAATTCTTGTTGAACTAGCATGTAACTACTGAAGACAAAGCATTAATTGTGCTCTAACAGAATAACATTTTATTTTATTCATTTATCTAACTGATTAAGGCCACCCAATTGCAAAAGGATTCTGAGCAGTTTACAAAATATGAAAGATATAATTGAAACTCAATTAAAAAACAACATAATAGAACACAACTGCCTGGACAAAATACTGTAATATTTTTTAAATGTCATCAAAATTCCTAATCTCAAGTGTTGAAGCAATATTCAATAAATTTAGAAAATGCTGTAGAAAAATTAATGTGGTTTCAAATATGTTTAAACAATGGCTCATTAAAACAATATTTACTTCAATATAAACTGCAATAAATAAAATACATTTATGTTCTCCAGCAGTACTTCTACGCAACACAAATCTTCATAAAAAAGATCAGTCCACATTTTTGTCTTCAAGTTGCACAACTGAAATATGTTCTTAGTATGACAGGAGAAGCAGTTTAACAGTCAATCCAATAATTAAATGGATTTTTTTTTTAAAAGAACCCTGAATCTTTTATTACAGTACATGAATATATTGATGACATTTGGCTGGATATTTCTTATGGAAATACAGAACAGGAAAAAAAGCTGTTGCCAGGAAAACATCATAGATATTTTCATGTAGACACCAAGAATCCAACTTGATCAGAAGGAAATTTTACCTTAACAGAAAGGGTATACTTACCATATTACATCTTAATCTCACCCTACCTATTCAATTCCATGGGATTTCTAAGGAACAATTTGTAATTGCACCCACACAATAACTTTGGATAATACCTATTATAAAAGCCTTAGCTGCCCTTTACATATTTACAACATATACCAAATATTTTAAAATTTACTTATAAATACCAAAAGTATGTATGAATGTGTGTGTGTGTGTATATATATGTGTGTGTGTGTGTGTGTGTATGTATATATGTATATATAAATGAGTTTTACTTTTAACAAAAAAATAAAATCCAGAAGTTCCAACTGAACAATTAAAACATTTGGTTTGGAAATCCAAATAAAACGATCTCTTCGAAACAAATTCATAATTCATATAAATAGGCGTCTCTGCGAGGTAGCTTTCTTATATGTGAACCTGCTTCATTCAGTAATCCACAAAAGATTACTAAGGAAGCTGGGTTAAGCTACATCATAAAATCTATTAAGACATCTTCACACAAGACTAGCAGCAAGTAGCCTTTGGACAATACAGATAGTCCTTGGCTTATGACCACAATGGAACCCAAAATTTATGTTGTTAAGTGAGTTTTGCCCTATTTTATTATCTTAGATTCAAACTAAATGTAAATTGCTCCAAACTCCACTGCAGAAAATACGATTTCAGCAATAATGATCAACGCCTGGAATACACTACCTGACTCTGTGGTTTCTTCCCCAAACCCCCAAAACTTTAATCTTAGACTGTCTCCAGTCGACCTTTCCCAGTTTCTAAGAGGTCTGTAAGAGGAAGTGCATAAGTGCACCACTATGCCTACTGTCCCTGTCCTACTGTCCTCTTTTATCATTATTTTTTACTTATGTTATGTTTATACAAACTACTACTATGCTATACATGTTTGGGGGGGAAATGAAAACAACTACTGTAAGTTGAGGACTACCTGTATTGATACGTAAAATCGATGCACTTTATTAACATGCTTGCATTGGCTTCTTTTAAAGAATTGTCTATTTTGATAGTTGCTTGGGGGGGGGGGGGAAATCCCCAGAGACAATCGCTACAATGCACAGTATTGCAGAATAAAGTCTTTGGTATTATTTGGCAAGTAGCATAAGAAACTCATTAGGACTGCCAGCCACGGCTCTGGCAGAGTAATTCATTTAGTGGCACTTTATTGTATCGAGGTCATCTCCTCAATCCCACCAAGTGAAGTCATTGACCTATATCAATCAATGCATCAGGTATGGAATGCCACAGGCACTTCAGAAGTACCGTAGCAGCGAGAGGAACAGCGATGGTCCTGACAATTTTTGTATCACTATTACTTCTTTCTTTCTTTCTTTCTTTCTTTCTTTTTTTTTTGGGGGGGGGGGGATCAGGCAGAGCTTTGAAGGTAAGAGCTCCATAAGCTCGAGACCTGAGGAAGAAACTCAGGGTCCAAATGCCAGACGGCCGACAGGGGGCGCCACAAGCATCATGTGGGGACGAGGCGCCGCAAAGTGGCGGTGCGCCGTGCGGTGTTTTAGGGGGGGGAGGGAAAAGCCCAACGAAGACGCGCAAAAACTCTTTGCCAGGTCAAACTCCCCGCAGTGTTCAGCCCCGCCCCGCACGCGTCGACAGACTTAAGAGGCTGACCCTCAAGTACCACACCTAGACACCGCACCGCTCCCCCTCAGCCTCCCTCCCCCTCCCGCGTCCCGGTTGCCCGTTACCATTATTACCCATCACGCCCAGCGCAGCGCCGCCATCCTGCCTCCGGTCAGCTCCCACGGGAACGAGGGCTGACCTCGCGAGAACTCCCTTCTCCACCCGCCCATCCCTCCGTGAGCACTAACATGGCAGAAGCGGCGCGCACGTGTCCGTCAAGGCGCGGATACAACAAGCGGCCCCCCGTAAACGTGCTCGCCCGCGTACGGAGGAGGAGTGGTCCGGGTCGACAAGAGGGGGAGGAAGTTACCTGACGTCACACGCAGGGACCTCCCCCCCTTCCCCGTTGCCTTTTCAGATTCGAACAGGCGCGCGAGTCGCGGTTTCCCTCCCTCCTCCTCCTCCTCCCCCTCTCCCTCCTTCTCCGCACGCGCAGTTCGCACGGGAATATAATCTTCCCGCCGCCGCCTGTCTTCAATCCCCCCCCCGCCCGTCCTGCAATGAAACCCCATCCGGGTTCTTTTGTTGCCCCCTCTCCGCGGCCCCCAAGGGGGAGGGGGGCTGACCTGGTTGCTGTGAGACCGAAAGCAAATCCCGTCGGTCTCGAGGCGGACCTTTCTTTCTCTCGCCTCTCGGAACCCGCCGGCAGCGCCACGCGTCAGCCTTTGCTCCCCCCCCCCCAGTCCCCCACTACAGCGCCCGCTGGGCTCCCCTCAGCAGCAGCGGCGGCTCCTCTTCCGCTTCCTCCCCCCCCCATATTCCCTGCGCAGCTCACGGAAGGCGGCGGCGGGGGGGGCGCTCCCTCCAGCTCCGCCTGCTGGTTCACTGAGGAAGATGACGGGACCTCCCTAAAGAAGCCAGAGGGTTTGAGGAGAGGGACAGTGGGATTTTCCCCTCCGGCTGCCCTGCTCCGCTTCTCCTCGGAGAACAGCTGCGCGAGAACCAACCGGCTTGGAGGGCGTTGCAAGTCCGGTCCTTGCTCTCGTTAAGAGCGGAGAAACCAAAGTCCGGCTTTCTGTCGGCGAATTCTCCCTGAGTGATTTATATACCGCTGTAAACCAACGGGTCTTAAAAATAGTCTTTTCTACTGGCTGGGAATTATGGGCCTGGGTGGCTTCAGGCCGGGAAGCCCGACATCCAATACAGGTAGTTTTCGACTTACAACCATTGATTTAGTGACTGTTAGACTAATTTCGGACGGTTGACACGACAGTGACCATTTTTCACACTTAGAACCTTTGCAACACCATTCCCCCCCCCCCCCCCCATGAGATCAAAATTCAGCTGCTTGGTCCCTGGCTCATACTTACGAGGGTTGCTGGGGTCATGCGATCCCCTTTTGCGATCCCCTGATAAGCAAAGTCAATGGGAAAACCGGATTCAATTAACAACCCAGTTGTTACGCTTAACAACTGTGATTCGCTTAACAACTGTGGCAAGAAAGGTCTGTAAATGGGGCAAAATTCATTTAATAGATGCCTCATTTAACAGAAATTTTTGGCTCAATTGTAAGTCGAGGACTACCTGTTAGAGATGTTATTGTGGTTCTTTTTTGGTGTACCATTTAATTTAATATAAATATTGAAATATGATTTAAGTTTTATTTATTTTTGTAAAACATTGAAGGGAATCTTGAAAAATAAAATAAATTTAGATAAATTAAGAAACCCATTCTATAACCCCTTTCTTTCTCTATGACTTCACTATCTTTTTTTATTTCTTTCCTCTTCTTTTCTTCTGTCTCTGTTTTAATGATACATATGATTGTGATATCATGCATTATATGTATCTTTGTTATGTCTTGTTTTTGTTGTGTTTTTTAAAGTATATATTTAATAAAGATTTTTTTAAAAAAACAACAAGATAATAAATACCCATTCTAAGTAGATACGATTTGAGTTGCAGAAAATACTTGGGCAGGATAAGCTGGTATGATCATCAGATGGCAAACTTGGCATCCCAAAATCTTGAAAATACACACACACACACACATTCATTCATGAATAAGATAATATCATAATGAATTAGTACAGTAATACCTCATGATACGAACTCAATTGGTGCAAGGAGGAGGTTCGTAAGACGAAAGGTTCGTAATACGAAACATTGTTTCCCATAGGAAACAATGTAAAGTCAATTAATCCGTGCAACCAAAAAAAACCCCGCAAAAAAAACGGCTTTCGGTGACTGCTGGGAAGCCGTGCGGCTGTTTTAAAAGGTGACAGCCGGCCTGGGGGGCTTCCCAGCACCTCGGGGGGGTGCTGGGAAGCCCCCCAGGCCGGCGGCGACCTTTTAAAACAGCCGCGCGGCTTCCCAGCTGTCTCCTGAAGCCGAACGCCAAAGCCGAACTTCTGCGTTCGGCTTCAGGAGACAGCTGGGAAGCCGCGCGGCTGTTTTAAAAGGTGACAGCCGGGCTGGGGGGCTTCCCAGCAACCTCCTGAACTGAACCCGGGGTTCAGAAAAATTTTGCCTCTTCTTACGAACTTTTTTCGAGTTACGAACCGGCGTTCGGGAGGCTTCTGGGAAGCCCCGCCGCCCGGCTGTCACCTTTTAAAACAGCCGCGCGGCTTCCCAGCAGTCTCCGAACGCCGGTTCGTAACTCGAAAAAAGTTCGTAAGAAGAGGCAAAATTTTTCTGAACCCCGGGTTCGTATCACGAGTTGTTCGTAAGACGAGGGGTTCATATCTTGAGGTACCACTGTATATTGGAATACAAGGATATACACTTTGTAAAAAAGAAACCAGTATTAAACTGCTTTTAATTCCAAGTGCAGTATGGCAAGTTTGAAATATGGTAAGGTCTTTTGAATTGGGTAATTGTCCCATTGTCTTCTCCCAATCCATGACATAAATAGTTTCTGATATTTTATTTATTACATTTAGAAACTTCCCATCTTCCTCACAGAATAAATCTGCAATGTGTACATGGAAGGCATAAAAAGATAACATCTGTATATAAACATTTAAATTTTGAACTTCATATTTTGATAAATACGTAGTTGTGTACTTGGGTTTTAGAAGATAATTTTTTGCACACGAGTGTTTTAGAGACATGCTTTTTGCCTGAAAAATGACTTTCCAATCCCTCTTTCCTGGGCAGTGGAAAATGGAAGTCATGATATCATACATCATGTTACATCTATACTCCTTTGCTCTGGATGTTTTATGGAAGGTGTACTATATAGTATTTTAATTGCTTATATAAAAATGGAATACAGTGATCCCCCGATTATCGCGAGGGTTCCGTTCCAAAACCCCTTGCGATAATCGTAAACTCGCGATGTAGCGGCACGGAAGTAAAAACACCATCTGCGCATGCGCGTCCTGTTTTCCATGGCCGCACATGCGCAGATGGTGGAGTTTGCGTGTGGGCGGCGGGGAAGACCCCTTCGGCCGCCCAACAGCTGATCTGCTCCACAGCGCGGCAGCAGCGAGGAGCCGAAGATGGGGTTTCCCCGTTGCCCAGGCAACGGGGAAACCCCAAGATCGCTTGCCGCCTGCCCGTTCGGCTGCTCGCTTGCAGCAGCTGAGTCCTGAAGCCAGACGGCAAAGGCGAACTTCCGCGTTTGGCTTCGGGACTCAGCTGGGAAGCGGCGCTGGGGTTTCCCCACCGCCCACACAAACTCCTCGCTGCCGCTCGCCCGCCCTTCGCCCGTCCACGCCGTTCGCTCGCGCCGCTTCCCAGCTGAGTCCTGAAGCCAGACGGCAAAGGCGAACTTCCGCGTTTGGCTTCGGGACTCAGCTGGGAAGCGGCGCTGGGGTCTTACTGGCCGCCCACGCAAAGGGGAAACCCCGGCTCCTCGCTGATGCCCGCCGCTCGCCCTCCCACCAGCAAGAGGGGGAAGACCCAGGGAAGCCGCCCAGCAGCTGATCTGCCCGGGGAACGCAAACTCCACCATCTACGCATGCGTGGCCATAGAAAAAAGGGGCGCGCATGCGCAGATGGTGTTTTTACTTCCGGGTGGAAAAATCGCGATATAGCGATTAGCAATGATCGAGAGCGCGAAACTCGGGGGATCACTGTATTGTATAACTGCTTAAATGGTTTTTTGGGGGTGGGGGTAGTAGTTGTTGCAATGCAGATATATTATAATACAATTCTCCATGCTCTGATCGATGCAGGAATCCAGGATGGGTCATCTCTAGTCTTCTAGCTCTATGACTGCATTGATTGAACTGAAGACAGGCATCCCTGGTCACAGTCTCCAGTTTTTTCAAAGCAGTCTCAGCTATCGGAAGTACAGTGGTACCTCATCTTATGAACTTAATTTGTTCCGTGATGAGGTTCGTAAGTAGAAATGTTCGTAAGATGAAACAATGTTTCCCATAGTAATCAATGTAAAAGTGAATAATGCGTGCAAGCCCATCCAAAAACTCACCTCTTTTGCCTTATTACCGCCAGCATTCTGATCCTTGTTTGAGGGTGGTGGAGGAGGCGGTGGGGGGAGACAGTGGAGGCTGCCCGGAGGGAGCCTCATTGATGGATTGACACTGGCGGGAAGCTGGGGGTTCCACCCTCCTTGAAAGTTTTTGGGGGAGGACGCAGGCAGAGGGGAATTCCCCCCTGACTCCCCCAGCTTCCGCGCGGCCACCTGGCTGTCATCTTGTTTGGAAGCAAGAAGAGGAGACGGGCGCTAGTGGCGGTGAGGCAAACGCCAGGGAGCTGTCGACTGGTCGGGAGGCTGGAGACGGGAGGAGGAGGAGGGAGGGAGGTTGGGAAGAGGCGTGGTCGGCCCGGCCAAGGAGGAGGAGAAAGGTGGGGAGAAAGCCCTGACGCCGTGCCTCCCTGTTTTTGCAGCTGTCAGGAGAGCAAGTGAGTAAGTGGGGCCTTAAAGCAGCGAAGCCCCCTACTGCCGCTTTTGCCCCGTCCTCCGCGGGGGGGGTAGTGGAAGAGCCGCAGTGGAATAAGTGAGAGGAAGTAAGCAGACGGCAGCTCCTAAGCGGGCTCCAGGTTCAGGTGCAGCTCTTCCCCCCCCCCCGCCCGCAGAGGACTGGGCAAAAGCGGCAGCGGGAGGCTTCGCTGCTTTAAGGTGACGGGGAGAACCAGGGAGCCTTGTCTGAGGCCAAAGTCCCCGTCTTGGGACTGCAGGTGCAAGCAAAAGGAGGTGGGGAATCCCATTTCCCATTTGCTTGCCGCCCCGCCGGGATTCCCCGCCTCATTTTGCTTGCACCCGCAGTCCTCTCGCTTGTTCCACCACATCTGCATAGCTTCCCTCTCCGAACCTTGTTTTTCTGACTCTTCGTTCCATTTTTTACCTAATGGGACACATGGTTTTGCAGTGCCCCCCACTGGCTGTGTCACCAGCTGGTGAGTGGTCTGCTTTGCTTGCCTCAACAAAGGGTGATCGGTGCTTGGCTGGCTAACTGCAGCTGCGGTGCCAGCTCTTTCTAAAGGTTCAGAGAGGGAAGCTATGCAGATGCTGAGGGGAGAGAATCTTTTTCCGGGGGGGGGGGGCGTATTTACGAGGCGACCTGGCACTTTTTCTCTACCTGGTACGCTGGGTGGAATTGGGACCGGTTGTGGCATTAGTGGCAGATGTCTTGATTTCCTCCACCAGGGTCTGCTTCAGGTCATCCCCCCCAACACCTTGGGGCACCAGTTGGCAACATTGGGTTTGGTCCTGTAGATCTCCCATCTGGGTTCCCTAACTAGGCACCCTAGGATAAGCTCTTTGCTCAGGAGGGCTTTTAACTTTAGGCCCCCTGTGGTTCACAGGTTTCCCACTTGGGATCTCTCAAAGGTTCTGCAGGCCTTCATTCTTCCTCCCCTAGAGCCGCTTAAGGAGGCCAGACTTCATTTTCTCTCTCTTAAGGTGGTCTTCCTGGTGACTATAACATCAGCAAGGAGGATCTTAGAGTTGGCAGCACTGTCGAAAAAATAAATTTAAGTAAATTAAGAAATATCTATCCAAAGTAGATACGATTTGACTTGCAGAAAATACTTGGGCAGGATAAGCTGGTATGATCACCAGATGGCAAATTGCTAGCATAGGAACATTTGTATGTTCCATTCTAACAAGATGGTCCTGCCACTGGATCCCGCCTTTCTCACTGGTTTCACCAATTCCAAGACTTGATCTTGCCTGCCTTCTGTCAAAGACCCAAGTAGCATACTCTGGATGTAAGGCGGGTACTTCGTGTTTACATCTGCAGGACCTCATCATTGCGGAAGGCGGAATCACTGTTCATCTCATTCTTATCACCAACTTGAAGCCAAAATAACCCCTTACATGGTGGGTAGGTGGCCTGTTTAGCCAAGGGCTACGAGCTTCAATCATTTCTGGCGCCTGGGGGCATCACGGCTCACTCAACTGAGTGCGGCTGCTTCCATGGCCTGGGCTTACAAGGCGTCATCAGAGATTTGTCGGGCAGTGACCTGGTTGGCCCTGTCTCCCTTTAGCAGATACTACCATCTCGATTGGTTGGCATTTTTTGCAGTTGCTGCTTGTTTCTTGTTCCAGAGTTCTCTTTAGTTCAAGTACAGTTCTTCTTTATTTGCTTTGACTACATTTCCAAACTGGAGACTGACCAGGGAGGCATGTCTTCAGTTCAAACAGTGCAGTCATAGAGCTAGAAGACTAGAGATGACCCACCCTGGATTCCCCCGTCGATCCGCATAAGAAAGGGTGTATCAGGTAAGATCAAACAAGGTGAAAGATTATATGTTGAGTAGAATCTGTGATGTAAATGTGAAAAATAAACTGCAATCACTCTTTTAGTAATATCTAATGCAAGATAGAGCCAAGGAAATACAGATAAACAAAATCAAAAAAAATTTGAATCCCCTTGTATGGGTGGTGGTGGTGAAGGGCGGTGTTTTGTTTGTTAGGTGATGGGCACATGCACTGTGCACTGTTACATGTGTGTTTTATGTAATCAATTTATAAAAATCAATAAATTTTTTTTTTTTAAAGGTAAGATCAAACATCCATTCTCAGTCATAGCCAGCATGAGCAAAATATTTTGAGTTGTTTTCTAGCACATCTGAAAAGATCCTGTTGGAGAAGACTGAGTTACAGTTTCAGTTTATAAGAAAGAAAATGCAACATTAATTTTAAACAGCCTCAAAATGCATCAGCTGTAGCATCGAGGATACTGTAATTTCATCTTCTTGCATGAACAGTGAATAAAAATACTAAAAAAATGCAAATAATTCTACAGTAAATACTTTCCCTCCAAGCTGTATATATCCTTCCAGTCTACTACTGTACTTGGCTATTAAAAATTCATGTTATATCATATTGATGTTTGAGTTACCCAAAGCTTGAATCTATATATATTTACTTGACTAGAATTTACTGAACTCAGCAAGGCTTCCAAGTGAATTCAAGGAAAGCAATCTGACATTACATGTAATGCTAACTCTGCAAAGGAAAATTATGCAAAAAGTGCTGTGTTGGTTAATTATTTTTAGTTATAAGCCATCTGTTTTGTGAAACTCCAATCTTTTACTTCATAGAGAATGTCTGCCCAATTGTAGCCTTCTCAGAAATTTCCAAGAATAAGACAAATAATTTTTTAGAATCATAGTATGTCAGAAGGTAATTTAGAGATACCTGTTCCAGGAATTCCATGTTGCAACATCTCTGAAAGGTGGTAATTCTGCCTGTCTTTAAATAACCAGCAAAAAAGATTCCACTACTCCGTGAGGCGGCTGTTCCATCCATTTTTAGTAATTTTCTTCTGATGTCCAACCAGTATTGACTATCTTGTAACTTAAAAGCCCTTGAATCCAGACCTATTTCAGTTGCTTTCAGACCAGAGTGTAGCATGGAGATCACTTTGTATTTGTCAACCTGGGGCAGGTTAGTGCATCCACCCTTGTGCACCTTGCTTTTCCCCCCCCAAAACACTGCTTGCAATAAAAGTGGAGTTCCAACAAAGGAGACATTTCTCAGAGAGAGAAGTCTACCTGTGGAAGTATGCAGACAATACAAGAATCGTCTTAAAAAACACAATCCATCACATGGTTAGATAAACTAGATCCATTTCCCCCCTCCTGTTTCAGCCTTCATATCAGCAAAATCTCACCCAGCAGGAGGAAATATTTGCTGTCCATATCCGCAATTTAATTCATGCCCAGTGGTGCAGTGTGATCAGTGGCAGGAAAGAGCCGAGGAAGTGAGAGGGCTCTACTATGGAGCCTGCCGAGTCACCTGGTGAGCCAGAGGTGCTGAGAAGAGGATCCTGAGGCGAGTAGCTGGAAGGGCCCTTCTGCGTCTCTCTGCATCACGCTGGCATATGGGAGCTAGCGGCCCTCTCTCCTGCTGTGGTGGTTCCAGAGCCCCAGACTCCTCCTCACAGGCAGAATTGTGTTTCAAAACACCACTGGAGGCAGAGCCCAGAGCATCTGAGCCAGTCCCATGGTGTGTGTGCAACACCATGGCAGAGGGACTTGGTGAAACTTGGCCAACAATATAACTAAAGAACATATCTTGTGTTTGTTAATGTATGAGCAGAGTAATCCTTGTTTACCAAGGTTGTGCACGCACAGGAACGTTTCGATTGAGATTAGTTGTGAATAACTACTCAGTACACTGGTAATGGGCCCAGATAGATATTGAGAGTTAGTGTGAATATTCAGTTTCAATATTCAGACAGCTATCTTGTGGTTTACTGTTAACAATGCAACAAGAATAGTCAATTAGCTTATCCCTGATAACCTGGTTAGATGGAACAAACTGTTTCCTGGTTTATGAAGTGCAGTTTATTTCTGCGTAAAGAAGGCTTATGGACTGGTTAATAACCCACCAGATGTTACAGCTTGGGATCAAACAAACAGGGAATATAAGAAGAAAATAGCTGACTTTACCCAGGACAATGAAAAGGCTCTTAGTATTATTGGATTGACTTTAAGTGATTGACAACTTATCCATATTTGTGGGGAAGATTCTGCTGCCAAGTGTTGGAATACTTTAAAGAGACTTTATGTTTAAGATAGCGTTGGTGCACACATACACCTTAGATGTAAACTGTTCAGAGTATGTTTGTTAAAATATGGTGGCATGTTAGCTCAGAGAGAGGGAGAGAGAGAGAGAGAGAACAAGCGAGAAGCAGGTGCGCGCATGTGGGATGTGAGGCAGTAGATAAGCAAGAGCAGTGTGTGTCCTGTCCCCCCCTTTCTCCAGAAAGTGCATGTGGTTAAGTAGTTGGGGGGGGGTTAATGGGGGGTTATTTTTAGCCTATGTGCTATAAAGCCCGATTGGGCTTAATATCAGGACATTCCATATTTTCAGGAAAACAGTGACATCAGTTATAGACATCTGTAAAATTTAGTGATACTTTATTTATTTATTTATTTATTTATTTATTATTTGGATTTGTATGCCGCCCCTCTCCGAAGATTCTTAAGTGTATGGTGGTACTACTTTGAGCAGATTCAGGCCAAAATTGTCACTTTTTCATTAATGTAAAGGTATCTTCTGGGATAGCCTATGAAGATGCTTAAAGTCACAAACTCAATTTTTTGTTCCCTTGCATCTGTTGGGGCCCTTGGGGTGAATGGTTTAGAAACCTGGATTGCGACAGAGTACTTCTATTTATTCCATTTGTCTTTAAGGTAGATGAAACCTGTCAAACTGGGAAAGCAGTGTTCCATTTTTCACCGGTTCTCACCAATTCTGATTAGGTCAGAAAAAAATCAGGGTAATTGAAAATCCCATTTTTAAAAATGGCAATCTCATTTTAAAATATGTACATGTTTTTGAAGACAGTACAAGATGAAATTATATGTAAAACTTCCACTGTACCCAGGGTTTCATTTTTTTTAAATCTATTATTTGAAAAGCAGGAAGAAGAGTAGGAAGAGATGTTGCTATGGGAACCAGGACATCTTGCTTTGATATAGCATATTATGAAAAAGATACCTAGAATAAAATTACATTTTGTATGTGTATCTGTATATTATGCCGCATTGTTCAACAAAAGCATATTTTGTCCAGGATTTTGTTTACTATTCTCAACTCTAACAAGAGGGAGGGAGGAAGTTGAATATGTAAGTCCACATTATTTATTATAACAGACTTCTAGTTTTTTAAGCAAAGGTTTTTGGCCAAATAGATTGTATACATCAAAATCTTTGTTTAAATATAGATGCAAAATGCTATCTACAACACATTGTATTTATACTTTTGTTTTAAAGATATTCTTAATATTGCCAATTAGCAAAATATATGACAATAATAAATCTCCAACCTATTAAATAGAACATCCAAAATGTTTTCCAGGATAGTCTTAGGCTAGGAATTTTAAGACAAAAACCTTTTGATGTTTGGTGAATAGTGCATTTCAGGACTTGGATTAGATACATATTCCAACTGATTCTTCTGGTCCTTTCAGTAGTATTACTACTACCATGGATAATTGTATCTGTCTGAGGTAATGAGCCAACAGGGGATTTTGGTAGAGTAGTTTGGAAAAACTACTTGTTTAATTATTCTACTGGTTGAGTAAACACAGAAGCTGCACAGGCCCCTGGCAAATCACCACCCCAGCCTCCTCACTGTCTGAATCAACTACCAGCTGCACAGGCCACTGGTGGGCCACAACAGGATGCTGTTAGAAGACAACCCTTTGTCCAGCCTCTCTTGTAGAGAATCTAGGATCTCTGGGTCCGACACCAAGATGAAACATAGAAACATAGAAGACTGACGGCAGAAAAAGACCCCATGATCCATCTAGTCTGCCCTTATACTATTTCCTGTATTTTATCTTAGGATGGATATATGTGTATCCCAGGCATGTTTAAATTCAGTTACTGTGGATTTACCAACCACGTCTGCTGGAAATTTGTTCCAAGGATCTACTACTCTTTCAGTAAAATAATATTTTCTCATGTTGCTTTTGATCTTTCCACCAACTAACTTCAGATTGTGTCCCCTTGTTCTTGTGTTCACTTTCCTATTAAAAACACTTCCCTCCTGAATCTTACTTAACCCCTTTAACATATTTAAATGTTTTATGCTTAAGACCTTCCACCATTCTTGTAGCCCGTCTTTGGACCCGTTCAATTTTGTCAATATCTTTCTGTAGGTGAGGTCTCCAGAACTGAACACAGTATTCCAAATGTGGTCTCACCAGCGATCTATATAGCGAGATCATAATCTCCCTCTTCCTGCTTGTTATACCTCTAGCTATGCAGCCGAGTATCCTGCTTGCTTTTCCTACCGCCCGACCACATTGCTCACTGATTTTTGAGACTGTCAGAAATCACTACCCCTAAATCCTTCTCTTCTGAAGTTTTTGCTAACACAGAACTGCCAATACAATACTCAGATTGAGGATTCCTTTTTCCCAAGTGCATTATTTTACATTTGGAAACATTAAACTGCAGTTTCCATTGCTTTGACCATTTATCTAGTAAAGCTAAATCATTTACCATATTACAGACGCCTCCAGGAATATCAACTCTATTGCACACTTTAGAGTCATCGGCAAATAGGAAAACCTTCCCTACCAAACCTTCCCCTATGTCATTCACAAACATATTAAAAAGAATAGGACCCAGAACAGACCCTTGTGGCACACCGCTTGTAACCTGTCTCTGCTCAGAATACTTGTCATTAACAATAACTCTCTGATGTCTATGCTTCAGCCAGCTGCAAATCCACTGCACTATCCAGGGATTAAGTCCAATCTTCACTAATTTATCAGCTCTTTATGTGGAACGGTATCAAAGGCTTTGCTGAAGTCCAGATAGGCAATATCCACAGCACCACCTTCATCCAACACCTTTGTGACATAGTCAAAGAAATCAGTGAGATTAGTCTGACATGATTTGCCTTCAGTAAAGCCATGCTGATTTGGGTCCAATAAGTTATTGTTTTTTAGGTGCTGATTTATTCTCTTTTTGAGTAGAGATCGATGTGCCCCCTGGAGAACCATTGACACTGCTGTTCAGGTTGCATTCTAGATCCAATTTGTCGAAGGCTTTCTGGAGGCCTGAATCATCTGTATAACCTTCCCGGAAAATTTGTCCCTCTCAAGTGCCAGAGAGTCAACTGGAGCCACTGAGGCTCCAGGTGAAGCAAGGCCCTGTGGCTGAGAGAAATCCTGTACTGGTGAATCCTCCAGTGTCTGGATACCGAGAGGCTGAACAGGTCTGCATACCAAGAGTGTCTGGGCCAATGGGGAAGGAACGAGGAGAAAGACCTCCGCCCTTCCGGATTGCCCTTGGAATGAGGGGAACAGGAGGAAAGGCATATAGCAGCACTCATGGACAAGGACTGTGGTGCGCATTGATCCCTTCTGCACCCGGTGCTGCAAACTTGTAGAAGAACTTCAGCATCTGGGTGTTCGCCGGGTGGGCAAACAAGTCCATGATTAGATGGCCAAACCTCACAAATAGTTCTTTGAAAAAATCTAGATGCAAGCACAACTCTGAATGGTCTATTGTCATCCTGCTCAGCCAGTCTGCCTGCACATTTGTTGATCCTGATATGTGCTCTGCTCTGATGGAGAGTATGCCTCTCTACTCAAGAGCCCCAATTTCTCTGCCTTGTGCACGAGGGACCTGGAGAAATTGATGTGAGCCTTGGTGGCAACATTTTTTGTAAGAAGCAGGACATGGCAGACTGCAAAGACTTCCTGTCAGTGATGGAGAGCCAGGTGCACTGCCAGGAGGAACAGCCAGTTTATATTGTTTTTTAGGTTTGCTGGAAACCACTGCCCTTGAAGGTGGGTGCATCAGCTGAAGAGGCTGGCATCTGAGGTTATAGTTATGCGGTTGGGCTCCCTGAACATGCATCCCTTCTTTATGTCTAGGGACATCAACCATTGAAAGGAGCTAAGAACCTTCGGTGGAGGCGGAATCCTGACATTGGAACTGCTGCCGCCGGCCCTCTGGTGTGGCAGCAGAAACCATTGTAGGTTCCTGATGTGCAGCCGTGCCCAAGGAACAATCACAATGCAAGAAATAGTCTTTCCCAAGACCTGTGAGAGGAGAACCAAGGGCACTGTTTATTGTGTCTGGATCCAGTTCACTAGGGTTTCTATGCTGGCCTGATAAATATTGGGAATGGTAGACATCACATGATCTGGTGTCTATTATTGCGCTGAGAAGTAGAAGGTGAGAGGCTGGAATCAGGTGGCTCTTTTCAAGATTTATTGTATTGTAGTCCAGAGATCCTCTTTCGCCTGGGATGGAGAGGATGATTATTAGGATGTCATTGAGGTAACACTGTACCCAGATGTGTACCCATATTCTGAGGTATGCCGCCAGTGCTGCCAACAGCTTGATGAAGGTCTTGGGTGCAGAGGACAATCTAAATGGCAGAGCCCTGTACTGAAAATGGCATCCTGCATAATAAACTTCAGGAATCTTCTGTGGGAAAGATGGATAGGCACATGGAGGTAAGCCTCCCTGAGGTCCACAGATGTCAACAGGTTGCCCTATCGGATGCAGCCCAAGATGCATTGTAAGGACTGCATCTTGAAACGTCTGTATACTAAATGGCTGTTGAGCTTCTTTAGATCCAGAATTGCTCTCCACACCCCTGAGCTTGTTGGTACTAGAAAAAGGATTGAATAGAACCCCAGCTCCTCCAAGTCCACAGGAACTGGTTCAATAGTGTGGATGTCCATCAAATGTTGGATCTCAGTTTCCATAAGGCCTCTCTTTATGGTGTTCTTGGGGACTACACAACAAATGAAATGCCTTGGAGGTGTGTAGCGAAATTCTCATATGAGGCCTAGCCACACCGTCTGTAGAATCCAAGCATCCATTGTGGTCGCCTCACATTGGCTCGTGAAAAGATTTAGTCGACTGCCAATGGGAGGATTGGCCTGACAGTCACTTTGCCAAGCAAAAGGGCCTACTGCTAGATCTTCAAAATGGCTGAGGTTGTCCTGAGGTTGCTACCTGCCTCTATCGCGGAAGCTAGACCTGTCCTGTTGACCATCAGAGCCTTGGAAATAGATTTGCTGATATTGTGGGGCATTAAAGCCGGTGTCTGCAGATCAAAAGGGCTGCCTGCGAAAATAAGGTGATGTCCGGCGGTCTGTTCTCCTGTACATGTAAAGCAGCTCCTTCCTCCTATCCTTATTAGAATAGGATCCAGTGCTTTTCCAAAAAGGTTGCTACCCTTATAGGGAGCTGAAGCAAACCTCCATTTAGATTGCATGTCTGCCTGCCAGTGGCGGAGTCATAGGAGGTGACATGATGTGACGGTGGAACCCATAACCCTGGATGCGAACTTAGCCCACGTTAAAGGTTGCATCAGATGAAAACTCAGTGGCCCCCACCAGCTTATTTATGTCCTGGTGCAGCCTGGTTTCCTCAGGTGGCACCTTCGCTTGCATCTGCCAAAGCCAGAGAAAGGAGACCCATTTGAAAAATGAAGCAGACAGCTGCCTGGTGCATTCTGAGGAAGGCCATCTCTGCCTTCCTATCATCTGCCTTCAAACTCTCCACTATGTCGGTAGGAAGGATGGCAGAGGAGGCTAGAGTAGCTACTGGAGCATCCACTGATGGTAATTGTAGGAGCTACTTGAGATCTGGACCTGTACTATAAACCTATAATTCTCACGAGGAGCTGAAAGGGAGCCCAGTTGGCTCCATTGTTGCTGTATAACATCTATGAACAGCTTTGGAGAGGAAATCACCTCCTGTTCCACGGCTGATTCCAAGAACAGCCATTCACTTGGGTCCTGAGAGCCTAGGGATGCTTCCGCAGGGATCTCAACCACTCCCATATGGGCCATTGTTTTGGCCTTGTAAATGAGTGATTTAAATAAGGAGGGGCAAAAGAGACCTGTGAAAGTAGACTGGTCTGGTATCAGCCCCATGTCATCTGAAAACTACTAGTCCTCTTGATCCTCATCTCCCATGAGCGAATCATCGTGTAGGGATGGATGTGGGGAAGAAAGTCCCTGCAGGGATGTCAGATTAATAGGAATCTGAGTATACAGGCTCGGTAGTTGAGAGGACTCTGGTGGCAGAAAATGAGGTTTGCCTCTTTGTTGCAGTCCTGCTGCTATCCCCTGCGATAAGGCCTCAGAGACAAGATTTCACATCTCTTGTTACTCCATGCCCCGGGTCCTCCCCTGACTGGAGCCCTCCTGCTGTAGGAATGAAGGTTGCTTCAGGGGCTGTGCCTCTGGCAGTAGAGGTTGACTCCAGGCCTGCAGTTTCTGGGCAGGAAAAGGGAGCAAAATCTTTTTTAAAGCAGGCTGCTTGAAAAGGCTGCAATTCAATGGCACCGTCTGGTGACCAATTTTCTGCTCCTCCATTGCTCCCTGATAAGGTACGTTCTGCCAATTTAGGAGGACCAGTCTGTTGTAGTTCAAGGCGCAATTACACCAGCTCTGATTGAATACAGAGAAACTCCCTGGCCTGTAGTCCACTCCAGCTAGCACCATGATAGGTAGGGGTGATAGCAGCCGCACCAGACAAACCGGGACAGACCCTTCATTTTTGCCAGCGCTGCTTTGAATCCCAGCGAGGGAAGTTTCAGAGGAATCCTAGCGCTTCGGCTGGCAACAGAAGTCCGGAGGTGGTGGCTTGGGTTCGTAAGGTGAAAATAGTTGGGAAGAAGAGGCAAAAAAATCTTAAGCACCGGGTTTGTAACACAAAAAGTTCGAATGAAGAGGGGTTTGTAAGGCGAGGTATCACTGTACTGTATTACTAATGTTGCTTGGCAAAATTGTATGTACCTAAGAACAAATGATTGCATTTGCATCATGCAAAACCTGTTTAGAATTATAACCAATTATGGCAAGATATATTCAGCAGATTGTTTTGCCACAATTAATCAACATTACAACACAGCATTTTTAATATTCCCATTCAAAGTGATTGTATTTATCTATGTTTAAAACATGAGTGTCTATGGAATGGAAGGAGGGATGAAAGGACAGAATTTTTTCTTACCTTTTGTAACTTCTGAAATAAAGTTTATATGCAAACATATAACATTAGTTCCTATCAGAGATGAATAGTATTGCGATAACCTATCAAAAATCCTGAGCTAACCTTACAGCTATGAATCTCAGCTTCTAATAGTACAACTACAAGTACAAGTAATAGTATAAATGAATAGTTTAAATCGAAAAATATTAGATTTGCTAAACTTAATATGTATCACTCTATTTTTCCTATAACCAAATAGTTATAGGGTTATAACCAAATAGTTATAGGGTTATGAAATGAAAGCATTCTTTTTCATGCTCAAAATCAATTTAACAAAGCAAGTTTTTCTTTTTCTGACTTTACATCTTACGAACAATTTCTATACAAAGGTGACTTTTTTCAAAGAGTTTTCATCAAAATGAATCTTGTCTTCCATTTCTTAATTTCTCTGAAATCAGTGAGATGAATCTACTATATATATCTATATTTAATTTGAAGTTAAAACACTATACAATTTTAAAAATGACTTTTATTAAACTAGCATTTCATAATATGTATACCGTGGCAATATTCAGGAAGAAAAATTATTTGGATGACATTCAACATTTCAATATGAATAATCTAGAATGTTTTGCAATCTCGTTGAATGCATTCAATTCAACATCTGACATCATATATCATGCCAATGAGCACTGCATTACTATAAATTTTCTCCATGTGGAACTATTAATGCATTGAATTAAAAAAAGACTATAAACATCCTAAATTGCATGAGCAATTAATGTACCCCTTTCATGCTCTTAAAATCAAATATTCCTAGAGATTATAGATCTGTTCAATTACATATGCTATTGAGGATAATTTATATACAGCAAAACCATATTAGAGAATTTAAACAGTACATAGATTATATTTGCTGACTGAAACAGTGATTCATCTGAATTGTTTATATATCTGATAACACACAAAGAAAACATTACTATTCCTGAGTTTTCATACAACATTTATTATTTCTATTTTCTTAATTGCTAACTAATGCCACTTTTCCATCAAATGGTGTTCAATAACCTTCTCAACGTGTCTTGATAAAACTTGGGAACAGCTTGGTAATTTAAATTTATAGTGAAAAAAACAATTACATTTATAATGCATAAATTATATATATATTTAATGATGTAGCATAAGATCACAATTTCAAAGTCTTTTTGAAAAGTTCTAATATTTATAATGTGTATATTAGAGGTTCCAATCTCGATTTAGTTCTTGATTATGGTCACTGACCAATATGTGTTTCAATTCACTTTCCATAGATAAAATGCCTACCATTCTGTCATTTCACAGAAAAAAATAAAGATAAAAATAGCAACTTGAAAAATCTTGGGAATGTATGTTGCTAAGTGGATGGTATGTTGTAAGAATTCATTCCTTGATTTGATGGCTACAGTTTATGAGTTTCTAATTCTACTTTATCTTCTGTCTGTAATGATTCAGATTCACTTTGAGCAACAGGTGGTCGCAGTATGATTTCTGGGCCTCCTCCGTAGATTGACTGCAGAAAATTCCATGTTTCTTCAGAAATCTGTCCAGAATCAGCTCCTTAAAACACACATATTTCCACAATTTAAAAAATTAAATCTGGATAACACTTATATAAATAATTTAATATATTAAACTCAGGTTTAAGAAGTTTAGTCTTATCTGGATTGTTCTGTAACCGATGTGATATAGATAATATAACTCAACCTATTATCTACTGTTTGATGTTATTTTGTTTTTGTGACTTATTATGTAAAAGGAACATAAGGAATCTTGAAGTGACATAATTTATTTCACAATTTTTACATTCTAAAATACTTGTTCATAGATTTTCAAAGTTTTTAAACAAAAAAAATTGTTCAGAAAATCATTGTAGCGAGGTGACAAAACCATTTCTCTATAAGTCATATTGAACTACATACAGACTTTTGGAGACAAATTCAGAGTTCCTTTTTAAGAACAATAATAAGTGTTAAATATAAGGTTTTTTGTCACATACATGTTTCAAGTACTGCTCCTATTTAGTAAATACAATTAGATGACAACATAAGCCTGTTGATACAGCAGTATTTAAAGACATTTTAATTATAGCTGAAGGCTGGAGAATAATGTATGTAATTTCTTTTTTCTACATTATGTAAAGTAGGATTTAATGAATCTATATGAGAAGTTAACTGGAGAACCAATGAATTCAATCCATCAATCAGAACAGAGCTGGAGGGGACCTTGGAGGTTTGTAGTTCAACACCTTGCTCAAGCAGAAGACTGTATGCCCTACAACGTTGAACCTATGGCACGCGTGCCACAGGTGATACACAGAGCCCTCTGTGGGCATGCGAGCCACTGCCCCAGCTTAGCCTTGCATGCATACGCGCCTCCCAATGGCCAGCTGTTTTTTGGGTCTATATCATGCATGCACAAGGGGCACGGTACATGCAAGAGATGTGAATGCATGGGGGGCAGGACACATGTTTGCAGGGGCCACACTGGCATGCATGCAGCGGGGGGGGGGGGTCGCAAGTGCATGTGGGGGGGATCATGTGTGCATTGCATTATGGGTGTTTTCAGCACTAGGCACCAAAAAGGTTAGCCATCACTGCCCTATACCATTTCAGATAAGTGGCTGTTAAATGTTTTCTTAAGAACCTCTAATGATGAAGCAGTCACATCATCTGAAAGCAAACATTCTACTAGTTAATTGTTCTGTTAGGAAGTTTTTCCTTAATTCCAGGTTTCTTCCCTCCTTGATTAGTTTTCACCCACTATCCTTCTTTCTTGTCTAGCCTTCTGGTGGCTTGGAAAATAAGCTGACATCCTCTTGTGGAGCTTTCTCTAAATTCTATTATTTTGAGAATAGAAGGGACTTATTTGTTTATGAAACTGTTAATCACATAGGAAAAATGTACAGATCATATAAAAAGCAACCATAAAAGAAAACAACAATTGGTAAATTTGCATGCAGAGAACTATTAACAGTGTATTCATACCTTGTTTTAGAACAAATGAGCCACATTTACTGACACCAATTTTGGTATTGTCAATGGGACCTGGAAGATCTAATAAAATAAAATACGTTACAATGTAAGATAACAATTCTATTTAAACAAACAAAATGCCCAAAGAAAATTCCTCTCATATTTTATAAATTATTTTAAAAATCTACATAATAAAATGTAGCAAAATGCACATTTCAATCTGGGGTGTACAGTTTGAAACAGCTGTATACAAGTTGGAAAAATGTTGTTTGAACTGAAATGAAAGAAACCCACCCATTCAATCCTTTATCAACGCTCCCAAAACTGCAGGTCCAATAGTATTTATCTATATGCATAGTTGCCAGGTACTCTTATTAGGTGCTGTTCTATTTTTTTTTAATGTGCAGAATTCATTGCACTGCCCTATGATTTTACTGCAGTTATTTACTACCTAATTAAAACCATGTGAACTTTATATAGCATGTTCTTGCAGTCTCTTTGAATTACAGAAGTCCTCACCGTTGTCCTTGCCTTTCACAAACGCTTCCCATTCTCTGAACCACTGCATACTGATGCAATAGAATATAGATGGAGACTCCTCCTCTTGGAATGCTCTGTTCAACTGAGGGTCAGAAAGAAAATTCTAAAAGCAGATGTGAACAAGCCTAACACAGCTGCCTTAGATTCACTGTTACTGTCCTCAAAATTCTCCAAAACTACATATAGCAAGGGCACATTCACAAATTAAATGTTTTAAAGTATTGGATCAATGTTCCTATTATGATTTTAAAAATAAAAGTTATTTACATGAATAAAACAAAAGCTAATGTATCTATATATTTCTAAACCTCATTATTACTGAAACCTTCAACTGAGTGAAACAATGCATCATAAGGTGATAAATTTTGAACCAAGATACCTTAAATGGGCTAACTTACAGTATTCATCCAAAATCCAGTGGCCACCACATCTATGGAATTGAAATTTTGCAAATTGTATAAAATATTTTATGATATAACAATCATAAAACAGTTTATGGCAAGATACAAAATGTCATAAAACATTTCCTGTGTTGATATTTAGCTGTGCTATATAGTTCAACCCAGACTACTTTTTAGGCAGATAACATTTCTGAAGGTATCTCAGCTTTTCCAGTGAAGGTATCACGTTAGAAGTTCTGTCACTGTTGAAGGTGTTGAGGAACCTTTTAAGGAAATATTTCTGGAAGGATGGCCCAGCTAATCATGGCTTGTCAATTATACCACTAAACCTCTATGTATAATCCTTAACTGGGCGAAACAGTGCATCATAGAGCAACAGTCTACGGAGTCTACGGAGAGGGGCGGCATACAAATCTAATAAATAAATAAATTGAATAATTAATAAATAAATAAACAAATAAACAAACCAACAGTTCTTAACCAAGGTAACTCAACTGGCCTAACTTAAAGAATGTGTCTAAAATCTGGCACACCTGTGGAACTGAAATTGATCAACTCCTGATGCTCAACTGTGCTATACAATTCTACATGGGCTACTTTCAAGGCAGATACTTCTTTGAATATCTCCTGAGTTTTAAAGAAGGAAATAATTTCTGAAACAATGACTCAATGGTCAAGGATTCTATCATTAAAACTTAGGGCATACAATGTTCATGAACCCTTTCAAATTTCTGCATAAATATAACATAAAATCTGTTTTTCACACAAATCCTAAAATTAGATAAAGAGAAATATTGAACATTCAAAAGGATTCACAAACTTTTAAGCACCATTGTCTGTATAAGCTATTATTTATTATGTTTATAAAGCATATTGAAAACAAATGGATATTATATATACATCTTTTAAAAATCCCCAGCTCCTGAAAATTTCATATTGTGGGCTTTTTACACATCCTGTGTAACGCTTTGTCCTGTAATAATAATAATAATAATAATAATAATAATAATAATAATAATAATAATAATAATAATAATAATAATAATAATAATAATAATAATAATTTATTAGATTTCTATGCCGCCCCTCTCCAAAGACTCATTTTTTTTCAGTCAGAAGTTGTTCTTCACAAATTGTAAATCAAATTTTCTCAGTTCTGAAATTCTCTATTATGACATGCCAAAATGGATGCTAAGAAAATATGAAACTTTACATTTTTATTAACAAAAATAATTATGATTTATTTTGAATAATTTCAAAATATTAAGCTTAAGTTTGAATGTTCACTTTTTTCTATTTGCAATGGAATTTTGTCCTTTTAGTGGAAGAATTGAGGTATTATATGTTATTTTCCCTTTTAAAGCCCATATATCTCTATTGTTTTTAAGAAGCTCTCAATACCTCTGATCCCCACTCAGACTCTTTGGGACAAAGAAAATGTGTGAAATTAATTAAAAATGTTCTATATATAGCTCACAATGTATCAAGATAAAAGTTATTGATTTAAAATATTTCTAACTCAAACAAATACATAATTTAACAAAAAAAAAATTAAAAAACATATTTACCCGAATAAACATTTCCAGTTCTGTCTTCCGTCTTTTTTCTATTTTCTCTGTTTCCACTTGACAGGTATAACATACACACAGATGATTAACTGCTGGTCCACCACCATACCTGTGACAATAAATTATTAAATAAATCCCCATTTATTAGATTTTATAGAATCAAACACTATATTTAGAATCAACGTTTTTGTTCACATTTTTTTACTTTTAGTAGAAATAAGCTACACATATCTGAATCAGATGCACTGATATATCTATTAGTTCCAAACTAGTTCTGATATATCAAAAAGTGAACGCCTTTTTTTATACCTTAAGAAATAAGGATGGTTCTACAGTTTACTTTTGTCCAGATCAGATATATAAACAGTATTGCTTGTTTTTATTTTGCTTTCTAATACATTTTTCATTGTTCTGTTTCTTTGTTGCTTGATATAACAGAATCTTTGATTTGTTATACATATTTTGACTAAAAAAGTTTGAAACTCAATACATGATTTTATAGTAATTTTTGTCCTACTCACTGAAATGAAAAAAATACTGTATTTTTGGGAATATAAGATGCTTTTAAAAAACATTATTTGGAGAGAGTAACAATACAAGCCAGTAAGAGCTGGGAACATTGTTACAACCTGGTTAGGACTGGAAAGAAACTTACTTGGAGCAAGTCAGAGTAATGAAAAAACTCTGCAAAGACTTAGAGCTTGGAAAACATTCTTTGCAGACAGTAACAAAAACCTGCAAGATAAGATCTGGGAGGATCGCTAGCACCTAGCTAGGGTGGGGAGAAAAAGCTTTGAAAAAAGCTGAATTCAGCCGTTTAGGGAGGAAAAAGGTATGTCTTATACTCCAAAAAATACGGTAATTATAATGTAAAATCTTTGTTGACATATTCTTTTTCTGCCATGGTAACTCTGCAAACTTTTTAAAGAATTCAGAAAACCCAAGACAATCATATTGTAGTATTTAAAAAAATCAAATCAAAATTGTTACTTTCACAATATGCAACTTTTATCCTCTTCAGAAAACAGTTTATCCTTTCCCTTTGTGCACACTGACATTTATATATAGGATTTACAGCAATCCTTTACATACTTATTCAGGATTGCATTTGTTTAATAGGATTTATTGAGAAAATGTGTGACAGTATCTGTTTAATTATATCACATTTGTTTGAAAATCTGTCAGCAAGAAAAAGTATTTAATTCTTTAAAATAAGTATCATATTTAGTCCATACTTTGTAATGCCTGCTTTATTTACACATAAATATCACATTATAGCCCATTTCGGAAGATGCTATAGTACTTTTAAAATATTGCAAGGGTATGTATGTTTGAATTAGCGCCCATAAAGAACTGATTATGGAGAAGTATTATATTAGGTAAAAACATCAAGTTTCCCCTCCAATGTTCTAAAAGTTTCTGTTATTTCTGATTTTTAAAAGAAATTCTCCAAATGCAATTAAGTGATGCATTTTAAAGAAAACCTAACCATGTAAAGATAGATCAGAACTATAGTGGAGTAAATCTTACTGGGGATAGAAATGTTCTATTGAAAACAGCAACACTAATGCAGCTATAATGCCTACTCACATAATTCTATTTATAGATTGCTGTTTGAGCCAACAGATGCATTTTATTTAGAAACAAAGTGAAATTAGTTTTTTCTTTCTCTACCATCCTTGTCCCATGCCAGTTCACACACTATCAGATGGGTATAGAGGTGCATGCATGCAAGAGAATAAATAAAAACAGTATTTATGCCTTCTATTTATATATGTTTTGCTAGATTAAAGAGGTTTAGAAAATGCCAGACCATTGCAGGATTCAGTACACTGTTCTGTACTATACTATATGCAGATTTTCCAATTAACTTCTGATAATGTTATTATTTCCTTGGCATAATAAAACCAGGCATCAAATGTAATCATTTCACATTTAAAAGTTTACCTGCTGTACAAATTATCCCATATGTTCTGAGGAAGCATTACAACCAGATCTTCTATAAAAGAAGCTTTGTGTGGAGGAACTCCTATGGAACAATATTTTTAAAAATAAAATATGATTTAATTAAAGGGAGTAAAAACATTGAAGTAATGCAGTTTTTCAGCAACAGTAAAAGCATAAACATATGTGAAAGAAACAACTCCCTACTGTTTTATATTAAAGCTTCTGAGTTTCTACCCCAAAGATAGATGCAATCTAATGTATCTTACTACAGAATTAAACTGTACCCTAACAAGCCATGAGAACATACATATTTTTACTTTCAAATAGTAAGTTATCCAAAGTTTGTGTCTGTAATTCTAACAGTGAACCAGTTAATTTACATTTGAATAAATGGATTCTACATTTTAAAAAAAATTAGGCTATGATCTAGATAATCAAAAAACAAATTAACTGACTAGAGAGTGAAATTCTCATTTAACTGAATACAAATTCCAATTAAAATATGTAAGGACAAAAATAGATAGGATGGCAAAAACGGTCAAAAACTCAGGATAGAGAAAGCAGTAGGATTTATTGTTCCAGATAATAAAATAAAATATTATCTTCATAGGAGAATAGTTTTATATAATTGCAGTCTCACCTCCATGTATGCAGAGAAAATCATTATTTGAAATAGGTCCTGGTTCAGCAAAAGTTCTGAATTTATTCAGCCATAAACGTGAAATATAAAATTGAAGGAGGCTTGGTTCCATAACATTAAGGCTTGAAACTTTCTCTCTCTTTTTTTTAGCTTCTTCATTACTTTTTCTTTTGAAAAGAATATTAACATTAGTTAATATGTATACTGCTATGAAATGAGTAGCATTAACAACAGGTAATCTCTATATGAAAAAAGGACCTCATCCAGACTTTTGTTGAAATAAACTAAGACTCTTTTTTTATATCTCTATTACTCTGTATGACTAAATATATTAACTTTAAGACAGCTAAACTCACTATTGCATACTATGTGCTAATTTTTAATTTAAAAAAGCAAGGTTACTTCAAATCTTGATATCTTTAAAATATATGAGTTCATGATAAGCTGAACTCAGAAATACTTTTTAGAACCATATTAAAAACATATTAATTCTGGTAAAGAAGCACTTTGGGGGGAAAAAGCCCTATTGAGTTACAATTAAAGGTAATAAAGTCTCTAACAACTGCAAATGACTATCCTGTTTTTTTTCCAATTGTTTTTTTATGAATAAGACCTGTAATCAGGGTTTTTTTTAAAAAAAAAACCTTCCTTAGAAAAGAGAGAATGTTTTTGTAGATTTCCTCTATCTAGTTTTACCATCCACTATGCAGAGATGAATTTTACAAGTTATAAGACCAGAAATAATACTTGCAATACTGTCTCCCTTCTTTTTCTTCTTGTGAGAGCATTGACTAAGCAAAACTCTGCTCAAATGATACTTTCGCTGACAATGACAACCTCTGCATCTAATCATTTTTTTGCAACTTCAAACTTGCTTTCTCACCTGTAGAAGAGAACATAAGCTTCTGCATTTTGGATAGTTGATTCTGTTACTTCTGTGACACTCTGATCATCAAACTCATACCATCGATTATTTAAATTATTTCGACAATAAGATATATAATGTCCATCTAAATTAAATAACAAAATTAAGAGATTTTTTTATTTTAAAATTGCAGAAAAAGCAGATACAGATTAATGTAATAACATTTTTACATCACCTGCATAATGATGTAATATACCATACATATAGCCTAGGAAAATAGATTATATATACTCACTGATTGCAGTTCCATGATGGCAGATAACAGACAAAAGATCATAGACTGCTATTTGAGCAGGACTGTCTTTAGCAAGAAAAGGTTGAAGATCAAGTCCTTCCAAAGGAAAGGATACATGAGTTCCAATTTTTGTGGAAAACATAAGATCGTGTCTGAATCTTTTGAGATGAATACATAAAATCTGTGAAAAACAATGACAGACTTATTTGAAAACAGATATTTATCTTTTATTTTAATATTTAAGCAACAGGTTTCTTATTAAATGGCTAATGACTTTTTTATTTTTCATAGAAAATGAAATTACCACAGAAATATTTTATTCAATCTTATTCTATAGCACACTGTGGTTTCTTTAGGAAAGGGGAAATGAAACAGATAATGTCTTATTTCTGCAGCCCACAATTTTGCTCCTTTGCTCTGTTCACGAACGCTTCAGACCACGATCAAATTGAGTTCCAACCAAAATATTTCACTTTTTACCCCCCATGGCCAATTTCCCCTTCCACACCATTTTTTTTTTTTTTTTGTAAGCGCCAAATTTCCAAAATTAGGTTTGGGTCACAGCCAAATTGGTTTGCAACCAAAGTTATGGAACAAATTATGGTTGTAACCAGAGGTTTTACTGTATTTAGTTGTGGGGTTGTTTTTACTGCTCCATTTGAAAGTGCTTTATGATATAACAATTATACCATAGCTATTATATGATACAGTATACCTAGCAATCATCTATATCTGTGCCCCAAATTCCTTTTCAGATATTCTTTACTAGTATTTTTACAGAAGAATATTGTTATATTTCCTTAGGGAAAGATCTGTTTTTTTAAAAGAATAAAATAATTCTAATCTTCCATAAAACTTTCAAATTGTGGAATCCATCCAAAAAGTATCACACTGATCCCAAATGATCTTAATATAATTCTTTGTAATCCAAGGTATTGGTTATATTTTATTCTGAATTATTTTAGTTATTAGGTAATTCTCAAAAGCCTGGAAATATTCAGCTGACCTTTGCTGATCTTAGAAGCTAAGTAGGGTTAGCCCTAATTAGTATTTGGATGGGGGGACGGCCTGGCAATGGAAAACCACACTTCCAAGAAAATTGGAAAAGATGAATTCAATGACCAGGAAACTAATTAGATTAGACTTTAATTCGCAACATTGAACATTTCTTAAGTACATTAATAATTTCATCAGAAGCAAGAAACTTATTTTTATATTTTTAGGAAAGCACAAAAATATACATGTTTCTATGGCTGTTTAATATATGATGATACACATGTTAAAAGCAATTGAGAGTTTTAGGATTATTCTCAGTCACCTCAAATGCAGCACTTTCAGTGAAAGTCAAGCTCCACTATCCATGTGAATTACATTAAATTTAAATATGGTTAATTAACAGTTTAAAATATACTAGTCCTAATTATGTAAAACTGTTGTGTAAAATGTAACAATTGGTTCCCAAGACTGATAGAGCTTCAGGTGACTTTTGTAAATCATCAGTTTTACCCTTTCCATTATCAATGAATCACCTTTCCAGTGAACTGTAGGGCTATGAGAAAAATACCTAGAAAATCTTAGCAATACCATCACATGAGCTATAAATGGAAAATGCTACACTTGCAAGAATTTTTGTATTACCACTTTTTCATGAATTTTGCTACCTCTTAAAATTATGACTGAAAAAACAACTTTTGGTTGAAGCACCTACAGAAAGTGTAATTCAGGACAGGGACCATAATAACATACAGAATAAATTGATTTATTTGACTTTTATCTGTTAAAAGATTTATCCTGGAAAATGAACTGAATACAAGTCATGTTACATGAAGTAATCTGTTCTTTGGTTCACACTGATTTATTACAAAATGGGGGGAAATGACATTTTTATCCAACAAAGCAAAGCACATTACCTCAGGGAAATGTTGAACTTTGCAGAATTTTACTCCATTTCTTAACCTAAAGTAAAGTTCACATTTAATAACATTGTAAAACTTACTGAACACAATGTTACAAAAATTCTAGTTTTACTATTTTAGAAATGCTAACTAGAGAAAAATGGAATGGATATAAATTAAAGATAGCATATATATATATTAAAAAATCCAACATATATCTTAATAAAGTACTAAACTCAATAATAATATAATTGGGTGCAATTCCAAAATATCAGCAGCATCAGTTTAACACTATCAGTCAATTGCAAAAGGCAGCTTTATTGGAACAGCTTATATCAGTGATGGCGAACCTTTTTTTCTTTGGGTGCTGAAAGAGTGTGGGCGCGTGCTATTGCGCATGCGTGAGTGCCCAAACCCATAATTCAATTTCTGGAGAGGGTGAAAACAGCTTCCCTCACCCTCCGGAGGCTCTCTGGAGGCCAGAAACAGCCTGTTGGGCCCAGTAGGCTCGTGTTTCGCCCTCTCCAGGCTCCAAAAGCTTCTCTTGTGTGCCGAGTGCTGTGGTTTTCATAGGTTCCTTTTGATTCTCTCTGGTCCTTCTTTTTCTATCTCCCTACTTGTTGTCAGCCTAGCTGAATCTGATTTGAGACAATCAGTCAGTGAGCACCCAGGTATGACAGAGGGACAAAAAAACCCATCATTGGAGCTTGCATCCTCACATGGTTGCCCTGTCACTACCTCCTGGCACAGGGGTTTTGGCCTCTTCGTATCAGTGATACCTGCCTAGCCACCCTCTCTCTCAGATATGGCCTGGACTTAAACAAGTCACTGGAGCTCTTCACTCATGTGTCAAGTCAATCACTGCCATTAAAGATTTACCTCAAACATACTTCTACCTTGTTCAGAACTGAGGCATTGTTCATCTTTTTTCAATTCACTTCCTTGGGACAAAAGGCATTCTCCTTCACTGTAGGGTGCTGGCTGCGTAGTGTAATTGCAAAGGCCTATGGCCTGCAGTCCTTGCCACAACCTCCCAGGGTGAGGACACACTCAATTCATAGTGTGGCTACAATGGCAACATGGTCCATCCCAAGCATCCATCGAGGAGGTCTGCCCGGCAGCCACTTGGGCTTCATCAACTCCTTTTAAACACCACTATAAGATTAAGATTTTCCCGTTGGCTGAGGCAGGGTTTGGTCTCAGGGTCCTACAGCAGGTTAGGCTTCAGACTACAAAACCCAGCCACACTTAGCCCTCCCAACGAACAGACTGCTTTGATATGTTTCATTCTTGGAGGTTAGCTCCACCCACTATGAAGGGGTGTTGGTTTTATCTGATACACCTCTTCTTGTAGGGTGAAGTCAACCTCCAATCCCACCCAAAGTTAGTCTGGTCTGGCCTTTGGGACATCAACCTTTTTTCTTCCAGTTTGTTGACTTTGGGAACTACATGCAGTGTGACTATCATCCTTTGTCAAAAGAGGGGGAATCAAGGCAGGAGCATGAATATATTGTTAGACTCAGTGCTTATTGAGTGTAGGTATGGTGTCATTCCATACTTGGAGGCAAGTTCCACCCTATGAGAAGAGTAAAACCAACACCCCTTTTCTTTCCAACTATTTATTTCCTGCCTTTACAAATAGCTGAAGGCAGCAAACATATTGCTCCTATTTTCATCACAACAACCCTGAGAGATGGATTGGGCTAACAGTGACTGTCCCAAGGTCACCCAGCTAGCTTTCATAGCCAAAATGGTACCTGAATTCAGTCACCTGCTTTCTACCTGAGTCCCTAAACCAGTAAACAACAGGTGTCAAACTGTAGTGTGACATGACATATTGGGACTCCCCCCCTTTGCTAAACTGGGCAGGGGTGGGGCCAGCATGTGACACATCCAGCTTATGAGTTTGACATTCCTGTACCAGGTCAAACTGCCTCTCAGACCAAACTAGTTCTAATGGAGAATATATGGCTGTAATACTGAATTAAAAGTGTTAATCCAGAACCTAAAGTGTTTTTTAAGTATATTTGTTAAGATTTTACTGAATTTGACTTATTAAGAACAAGTAAATATTTGGTATCTTTTCAAGATTGGTCAGGACAAGAAACAGGCTCTTCAAACACTATTGGATCTCTATTGTGACAGGGTATAATAACAGACTCTTGAAAGCCTGACAGTTTCTTTCAACTTTTCTTCTTACACCTTAAGGAATCACACAAGGCAATCCTATGTTTCTTTCTTACTGCCTCCTTCTTTGAAAAGCTATCTGGATTTTAAATAACTGCTCTTGCATTAATTTTTTAAAAATTATTTCTGTACTGTACCGGTCCAGACAGAATTGACATGCAGTTCCTATTCATTCAGTAGATGGCAGCTGAAGTTAGGAGCAGCTTTGCACAAAGCTTTCTTATGTGCCAATTGTGTCCCTACCTTGATCAAGAGATTCTCACAATGAGGTTATCTTTATAGACCACTCAGAAGTTACAACTGGTCTGAAATGTAGCCATGCAACTATGAGCACTTCTTATTTCGTTCACATAGCTCTGGTAGGCTTGGCATTGTGGGTTACCTGTATAACTCTTCATAGTTTAGTCTAGTTACCTAGAGAACTGTCTTTCTTCTGTTGTTTCCATTTGACCAGTTAGATCTGAGTGAGTTGATAAGTTCCAGTTGTAAACCAGTGACTTCTTGAGGGCCCAAGAAATGCACATCAGTAGTTGGTTGTCTTGCAGAACAGCATTCTCCCTAAGTTTTGCATAGCTGCACCCTATTGAGCTTTTGTAAAGTTGTCAAAACCTGGCTCTTCTGACAGGCCCTGGGACAGAATACAGCAATCGGCTCCTTAGTGGAGACTGGCTGGGAAAATGTTTGTTTAGTTATTCTTCACTATTGCAGACCTCGAATTTACTGCTGATCCTGCCCTTTTATACTTGTTATTGTTTGATTAATAGAAAATAATCTTACTAGATAAGAGTCATATCATGTTGAAGCAGCCTACTAGTGGTAAAATATAAAATAAAATAGTAACTGCTAACATTCAAACAAGTGGCAAGTCTAAATGATGCCTATATTTTGTCTAGATAGTTCAATTTATTTATTTGTTTGTTTGTTTGTTTGTTTATTTATTTATTTGACTTATGTGACTTAAATGCATGAAACTATCTGTTTGGGCAGTCTTTCAAGTAAGCTTAATAAGACAATCAATACTTAAAACTATTTTTAAACAAATATTGAGTCATAATGTTTAACAGAAAAGGCCTATTTTGGCAATTGAACTGTGCCTATGTGTATCTCATGCATTGCATCATATTCCTGGTTTCAATAGCCTTATTGATGAAAAAGGCTAGAAAAGTATAAAAATCATACATACATACATACATACATACATACATACATACATACATACGAGAGAGAGAAATTAAATGTAGGTCACTTACTTTTTACATTTTTCACAACTGTACATATTGTCACCTGTAGACAAAAGAACAACAAACATTATTCTAAAATATAGAAAATTATATTTCCACCCTTTAACTCACACTAAACATGTTTGATTTTGTAGTATAATAAATTGATCCTAGCATTTTATAAAATACTTATCCTTGTGAATTGGGAAGTTGTTCTTAATAAAAAAAATCCACACTATGGTTCAAAAATTAATCTTTTGCGACTATGTTTTCTGAATGTCTGGTCTTGAAAATATTTCTCAATTCAATTTCAACAATAATGTGGAAAAAACTCTATTATGCTTTCTGTTCTGTTAAGTGTGAAACCTGATTCAATACAATAAATCACACACAGTAGCTACGTTAGAATTTTATATTTGATAACATATGAATCTCTTACCTTTCAATTCATCTCTAGCAAAAAAGGCAGCAAGACAATCTTGTAAGGTTACTGTTGGACCCCAAAACCAGCTAGGGACACATGAGACAACAAACCTGAAATATCATTGATAAAAAAACAGCCATTGTTCTGCTGTTATAGCAGAAACATCAGTACAGAAGAATTACTGAAGTAGTAGAAGCAAAACAACTAACCTTTTGAAATATTCCACAAAAAATGCAATCCAACCTTGAGGAGCATATGCTTCACCACAAGATCCTGCCTTGACAAGAGAAGTCTGGTGATTTGCAGAATGCAGCTTAGCAAGATCTTCCTTACCTGGAATAGGTAAAGACAAATCCTGGAAAGTTTCCAGTGTAACAGAAACCTATGGAAAATAAACATAAACACTTATTTGTCAATGCACTTAATCAAATTACATAATTATATTTGCTTCTTTTAAATTTCTCGTAAAACAAAACATAGTACTGCTTATCTGCAATTATACCACTTGATGGGAACTAACATATTTAAGTTCATTATAAAGTATGCATGAATATAACTTACAAGTTCATTGTAAAGTATGACTAAATATAAATATGTATATAGATATCTATAAATATAAAAATATAAATAGTGCAGAGGATAATTTTTTTAAAAAAACTATGAACAGGAAAAAGACTAGTCAGACATGTTTGGAAAATCTATCTTGGATAATCCAAGAATTATTTACATATATTACTTTTTTTAACAAAATCCATGCAAAAAGTGAGAAATTTTGCATAAGCTGTAAAACATACCCGATCACATGTAAGACACTGTACGGAACTTAAAATAGAACCGTCAAATATGTCTGATATAACACTTCGGTATTTTTTGTTTTTCTTCTTTTTAGAGGAAGGTGCAATTGGAACTAAGAGCAAAAAAGCATTACAAAATATTATTTGAACTATCAACGGTTAATTAACAGTAATTTTGGAAGCACAGGCAACAACATTGTTTTATTCATTTATTATAAATCATTTCCATGTAATTATACTTTTTCACACCAATAGATCAATTCACTGCACTGTGCCAGCAGAGAGAACATGCTATGGGCACAATCAGCCAGAGAATTCCAGTGGGAGGGGTCCAGGGGAAAGATCTCTCTGCCATGGCCGCTGCCCTTTGGAATCTCACATTCCCAGAGGTAAGATCTGCACCGATACTCCTGACCTTCTGTAAGGGCCTGAAGACCTGGCTCTGCCAGTAGGCTTGGGGCCCCAATTGGTGGTGAGGTATCACTCTGGTAGTGATTAGTAAATTGAGATAAGGGCCCACCTCTACTTCTAGTGCTTTCTCCTCCCTCTTTTAACGATTATTTTTAGCATAACTATGATTATTATAACTGTCTTAGTTTTAAAGTTTGTAAGTGGCCAAATTTGTCTCTGGATGAGATGGGTAGCATACATAAATCCAGTGAATAAATAAAAATGTCTTCAGCTTCAGGACAAACTGGTCTCAATCACAATTCTGCACAAAAGATGGTAATAGTCGTAGGATCATAGACTGTTTACAAGCAATTTTCATCTGCATTCTGAATTGTTCCAGCCAGTCCAGGATCTCAGTTTTATACCTCAGTAATTATATCATTCTACCTCATGCACGTATCAAAAAGATGATCTCATTTGCAATTCTTTGAGAAGCTGCAAGTATGATCTAATGCAGAGGTGTCAAACCTGATCGCATAGTGGGCTGTATCGTGACGTACCGTAATGGGCATGGCCCATGCTGGCCATATGTGGCCTGCGAGCCGCCAGTTTGTCCGGCCTTGTCTAATGGACATGGAAAGATAGAGTGAGACAGAATCTCAAAATAATATCAGTGAAATGCAGCTGGGTTTGGAGAAACGAACAGCCACTACTCAATTTATTAGCATAAAATATTTGCAAAGCTATACATGTTTCCAAAGTAAGCGTTAGATGGCACTAATCTACCTTACTTGATTTTGAAAAAGATAAGCAAGGCCCAACTAGTATTTGGAGATATTTAAAACAAAATGTAATTTTTTTTTAATTTAAAATTTAAAACAAAATCAAAAGAAAGCAATGGCAAACCATTTCTTTGTTATAACCAAAGAAATATATGAATATAGAAGTTGTCCATGTAATCACCAGGAGTTTAACTTGATTTAGAAGAGAATACACTTCATCTTAGAATACTAGCAGATAATTTAATTTAAATAATCTCACTTGGAACAGGAGATACATTTACAAATGTACAAAATTATTTCAACTCAATTCAATGCAATAAATCAGGAAAAAAAATTAAATGTGCCTTACTAGAAGTTTGAAAACCCTGTAAAATGAAAGACTGTAATATTGGAAAATAGCTCTGTATTTAAATAGTGCTTTGACAAACCTAGTAAAATGATGCAACTCCCAAAGGGCAAGCAACAGATAAACAGAAGTTACACTTCTAATGCTTAATCCCTAGATGAAAATTGTGAATGCTTGCCTTCACTTACAATTGCTGCCTTACTTTTATGTGGATTGAAAAAAGGGCTAGCAATTACACAAAGTCTCTCAACACAACAATAGACCACTTCCCTTGAGTCAGGAGTGATTTCCCTGGCTAGCTGTAGACTATAGACCAAAGTGTCTCAATTTTGGCAACTTTAAGGTATGTGGAGTTCAACTCCCAGGATTTTCGTGCTAATACAAGTTGAAACATCTTAAACTTTCCATTTTCCACTCTTCAAAACGTATTCCAAAACCTCTGAAAATAGCCTAAATTCATATCACATACTTTGGTAGAAAAATGGTCAAATAAAAACAGACTTGGATTGTTTGGAAAATTGGTAGGACTAAAGATGGAAATGATGGGAACTTTTCGTTCCCACTATTTTTTAATACAATAAAAATGGGTTCCGCTTTGAAAAGTAGGCACATGTGAATTTGCTTGCATGCGTGTATGCGTAAGTTAGGAGTTAACCATACAAGAGAGAAAGCTAATTTTATCTGTTGATATGCATGAACTATCTACACAAATAAAAGCTGAAATTTATCAAATTGATGAATAAATGCTCACATTTCCTATTTGTGATCATATACTGTATTATACACTATATTGTAGCCTCTTTTTAAGATTTATTCATCTCTGTCCTACAATGAAGGTTTTGTTTCCTTTTTCTAACTGTAAATTACACATTTGAGAGATAGGTCAAACCTAGAGAAAGTTTTCACAACAAATGCCATGGTAATAAGTGAACTGTTAAGTGATTATTACAGAGACTAAGAATTGCTTTGTACAGTGGAGGCATAGGACATAATTCTTAGTAGTAAATTTTGTAACAAAGCAGACCTGCTAAAATACACTGTAATTTGATTGTAAATATTTTGTATAGGTCTCCTATGCCTGCATCTATTCCACAATCACTTTTGTTCATTGTTAATATAAGTGTCCTATTTCTTTTCTTTCTTTTGCTTAGGTCTTCTATTATTCACATATATACTTAGAAATGGTAGAACTTTATTCTAATTTTGGTGAGACCACTAGGCATTACAGATTATTCCATATCTGCTTTTCTAAAGTTAGTAAATACAAAAACATTTCATGTCACAGAATCTTTAAGTGTTATCAGAACAAGATATGGCACACTAGTACAGTGATACCTCAGTTCTCGACCACAATCCGTTCCAGAAGTGTGGTTGAGAACCGATTTGGTTGAGAACCGAATTAATTTATCCCATAGGAAATAATGGAAATGGATTTAATTGGTTCCCAGCCCATTGACTTGCTGGGAACCAATTAAATCTACAGTATTTCCTCTATTTTCTATGGGATAAGGATCTGAGGGGACAGGGGAAGGGGAGTCGGAATCCCGACACGCCCCTCCTGGCCGCCCTCTTAACAGCCTCCCAGTCTCTACCTTGTAACTGCTCCAAGCTGCAGGAAAGGTAGGGCTGGCTGCAATACCGGCAGCTTTGGGGGGCTCCTTTCCTCAGCGGTTCAGTTCGGTACCTCCAGGCAGCTGCACCAACTTTTTCCTTCCCGGCAGCGACGGCTCCGGCGGCTTACTTTCATCACATGACGTTCCTGACGCTGCTGCTCCTCGTAGGGAAGCTGCAGGAGCCGCCGCCGCCGGGAAGGAAACAGTTGGTGCAGCTGCCTGGAGGTACCGAACTGAACCGCTGAGGAAAGGAGCCCCCCGAAGCTGCCGGTATTGCAGCCAGCCCTACCCTTCCTGAAGCTTGGAGCAGTTACAAGGTAGAGACTGGGAGGCTGTTAAGAGGGCGGCCAGGAGGGGCGTGTCAGGATTCCGACTCCCATTCCCTCTCACCTCATCCCCTCAGATCTTACATTTCGGATAATAAACAAAATTTTCTGTTCAGTATCCAAATTTTTGTTTGGATACCGAAGCAAATTTTTGCAGAAAATTTTGTTTGAAATCCGAAATGTATGAAAACCAAGGCGTTTGAGAACCGAGGTACCACTGTACTTAACATTTTTAAAGTAGAAATGATGCTGCATAAGCATGAAAAACACTAATGAAGATAGCAAATCTTAAGCAAGTTCATGAAATAGAAATTTATGTTGTTCCTTTGAACACTCCCTATCTTCTGCCTGAGACTGTCCTCCCATCCTCAAGAGTACATATAAAAGACAAAGATAATTAGGAATTAGTTCTATTAGCATGACATTACTATGTAACCCAAGCTAATATTATGCATGTACGCCTTTTAATCATTTCAAATAATATTCATATAATCACCTGAATATCTGCTGTGTATTTGTACCTTCACTGTTTCTTGATTATTCAAAAGTTCAGCTGTTTCACGGAAACTGTTTATATCTTTTTCGGTGTCATCCATAGAATTTGTTCTATTCACTTTGGTACACAAGGATCTCTCTTTTCTATAATCTTTACATGTATTTCCATCCTCCTCAATTAACATTGCATTTTCTGCAGGGTCATCTGCCACAGGTTTTGACCAAGGATCCTTTTCTACCTTATCATTGTTAACACATGATTGAAAATCTGGATCTGATTGGCATTTTTCTTCTTCCATTCTCTCCTCAACATTTGTTGTGTTACTATCCTCTACCGTAATAACAGTTTCTTTTAACTCTTCATGAAGTAAATCCATTAAACAACGTAGAAATTCCTGAGCATCCTAAAATTTAAAACAGGTAAGTACACAATTTAAAATATACATCTAATGTGATAAGATTTTTAAAAAATACTAATTAGTTAAGAGCAAATATATATGAAACAGGATATAGATGTTAACAAACAGTACTGCTTTTAGTAACTTCCATTTTATAATGTTATAAATACATGTTTATAATACATTCACTCAGTAATGGGCATCCAAACTTTTTACTGCCACACTGTGGGTGTGGCTTATTTTGTGGTTGTGGCTTGCTGGTCATGTGACTGGGTAGGAGTGGCTTGCTGGCCATGTGACCAGGTGGGGGTGGCTTGAACGAACATCATTGTTCAAGTGAACTGTTAAGTCCTCATCTTACAAGCTCACCAGTATTGCTCGCTGGGGTGACAATTTGCTTTGCGTTTCCCCCGCTCTGCTTCCTGGGTTGCCCCCTACCTCAGGCTGGGTAGCTAGGCGAATGGGTGCCGATCAGCTCTTGAGAAAAGAGGGGACAGGAAAAGGGCCCCCTGTAACTCCTGCCAGTGCTAGTCTCCCTGCTGCTTTCCGAGGAGGAAGAGGAGGAAGGGAGGGGGAGGGATTTAAAAATACAGTGATACCTCATATTACAAACCCCTTTTCGTATGAACCCGGTGCTTAAGATTTTTTTGCCTCTTCTTCTGAACTATTTTCACCTTACGAAACTGAGCTGCCACCGCTGGAATACCCCATCTCCAGACTTCCGTTGTCAGCCGAAGCGTGGGGATTCCCCTGAGGCTCCCCTCGCTGGGAAACCCCACCTCTGGACTTCCATTGTCAGCTGAAGCGCAGGGATTCCCCTGAGGCTCCCCTCGCTAGGATTCAAAGTAGCGCCGGCAAAAATGAAGGGAATCCCCGTGCTTCGGCTGGCAATGGATGTCCGGAGGTAGGGATTCCTAGCGGTATAAGGCAAAAGGGGTGACTTTTGGAATGTGGTTTCCCGCATTATTGCTTCGTCTTACGAACTTTTAATCTTACGAACCTGGTCACGGAACAAATTAAGTTTGTAAGACAAGGTATCACTGTATTGAAAAGCCGAGAGAGAGAGAGTTACAAGCTTATTATTGCTGCACAATGCCTTTTCATCTCAGCTGCGGGGGAGTGAGAGCTTCACGAGGGAAAAAAGACTGCAGCCCAGGCTGCTTTGGCGCGGCTTGATGCGGCTCAGCTCTCCTTTTTCCCCCTGCTACTGCTGCACACTCCTTGCTTTTTTTCCTCTTTCCTCCTTCCTGGCCTTGGGAGGTGGCCGCGTGAGGCTGGAGGGGAGACGGGCAGGAGAGAGGGAAGCTCTTCCAAGGCCAGGAAGGAAGAAAGAGGAAAAAAGCAAGGAGCGCAGATACAGCAACAGTAGCAGGGGGAAAAAGGAGCGCCCAGCTGAAACCTGTAATCCCAGAAGTGACTGCTACCGGTCAGATGGAGCTAGACATGGAGTTTCATTTCGGCTGGTGGAACTGCATTCCACCCCATCCTGCCTGCTGCCCACCTCTGCATTCACTGTAAGGTATAGTGTTGGATCCAGAGGAGCATGAAAGGAAGAGAACATACTCCTCTGGATCCAACACTATACATTATAGTGAATGCAGGGGTGGGCAGCAGGCAGGACGGGGTGGAACACAGTTCCACCAGCCGAAATGAAGCTGCATGCTTCTTTAATCTTGCAACTGTTTAGCAACAATAATGTTTAGTGGCCTAAAAATAGGAAAGGCTTACTTGTTGTGAATAGCCTCGAAATGTTGGATTAACCGCTTTAATTCCTTGAAACAAATTTGTGGGGACCACAGCTCCTGGCCTGGAACAAGAAACATTTAATTTTGTTTACATTTTCCCAAACTGAATGGAGTACCAATATTCAGTTTAGCAAATCAGAAATATTAAAGCTAGGAAATTCTTAATTTTACTGTCTTCATATATCACAATCATACTTAATCTAACATGATTTATTTCCATGTAAATATATACAAAATTCTAAGGATGGATATGATTCCACTGGTGAATAGTCAGAACTGTGAGTTGGTTTTTGCTTAAAATACTTTGCTATTTATTAATTCAAAGTATTTATTACTGTTAAACCTAAGAAAATGAATAGGCAGTTATAGTAATAACTGCATAATTACAAACCAGAATTCTAGTTCATATATTTACTACTAACAAGCATTCTAATGGTGTGTTCCCTTCTACCGTATATAATTGTGAAGTGAAAGGCTATTTTCCACATGTGGACTCTCTCCCTCCCAATTCTGATATTTTCAGGTTGTTTCAGATGATACTCCAACCTTCCAGAGCAGATGTTGGTAGTACATTATGGAATTTGAGGATTTATAAAAACACACTATTGAAATGAAAGTAACACCATACCTGCTTTTATGCCAGAGTTCCATTATAAGTTTGTAGTAACTTCTGCAAATAGCTGGTTTTTTATCGGTCCGAGCTAAATTTCCACAGTCAAGGAAAAACTGTGTCAATGGGGGGCTGATAAGAAAAAAAAACATAAACTAGTATTTTGAAAGAATCTACATATCGGTATATCCATGGTTCTTCAGTTTCAGAAAATTCAACTATCATATGAATTCTCCATCATTAAAAAAAGCATTTTAATGCTTTTAAAATAATATTTAATGCTTAATGTAGTCAATAATATTGTTGAATCCCCCTACATCTTTTCAACATGCTAAAAGCAAATCTTCTTATATGTCATAATCAATGCCAAAAAAAATTACTTTTTCCATTTCAACAGACATTACTTAAGCAACTATCTGTTACATCTTTTACATCCGTGATGGTGAACCTGTGGCACAGGTGCTGCAAGTAGCATGCAGAGGTTTGCCAACATTGTGTTAGATCATATATATAAATTGTTATTCGAATATAATTTAGGAATTGAACAAGACCGCATGATTAAAGAGATGGAGAATTTAATAGGTAACTAATCTGTAACATATGGGAATATCAATAGAGGTGCATATTAAATTTATTCTTAATATACTCTAGAATTGAGTAATAGAAGAAATTTGTTTTTAGTAGTATATTACTTCAGCCCTGTCCATCATAATGAATAAATCATATTTTTAAAAATTATGCACAACCACATTGGTTCCTTCTTCCATATCTGATGCAATTTATTAAATATATATGCTTCTAATCTCATCAGTAAAGCAATTCTCTTAAGATGGCTAAATATTCATTTTTTCTCTTTTTCCCAGAAATTACTGAAATTTCTGGCTAAATGAAAGGAAAACACAAACAGTTTTATATTCATTTTTTACCAGTTTGAAAGTGCTTGTAAAGCTGCATTCATGTAACAAGTGTTTCCAATATTTCTCAAGCCCGTCAAACCTGTAAAGAAGAAATACTACTTAGCAAACGAATGAAAAAAGTTATAGTGTGTACTGGATATAAATAAGCCTTTGTTCTGTAAAATTTAGAAGCACCTTTTTTGTAGTATTTACAGAATTTCGGAGTATTTTTACCCTGAAAACAATGTTACTATATTGCTATCATATAGAAATATGCATATATGACAATGTGTGACATTCACCATCCAAATGCATTCCCATTTTTAGGCTAAATTCCAATAAGTTAAAAAAATGTTCACCCATGAGAAACCAATTACATTCTCTATCTATCTATCTATCTATCTATCTATCTATCTATCTATCTATCTATCTATCTATCTATCTATCTATCCACCTATCCATCCATCCATCTATCTATCGAGAGAGAGAGAGAGCACATCCTAGCAACAGAATATTTTTTAAACTTAAAAATGAATTGCTGTATTTTTCTGAGTATAAGATGCACTTCCCCCCCAAAGAGGCTGAAAATGTGGGTGTATCTTATATTCTGAATGTAGCTTTTTTGAAGATTTTTCAGCCCTAATGAGACACTAGCGGACAATTAGCTGTGCTTTAGAAGCTGTTTTTCACCGCTAATGAGTCATTAGAAAGTGATCTCCCATGCTTTACTTGCTTTTCTCATTCCTGACCCCTCTGATGATCAGCTGTGCTTTAAAAGCTCACTACTGCCTAACGAGGTTAGGTAATGAGTGAAGCAATCTTCTGTACTTCGCCTGCTTTTCTCATTGTTTCTCTCTCTGATGATCAGTGGTGCTTTAGAAGCTGTTTTTTATTCCGAAACAGGATAAAAAGTGAATGCTCAAAGCAAGCGAACTAATGCACTGAAGCTGACCAGACTAAAGAGGTTAACCAGATGAGTTCCTGGTAAGCAGATTTCCCCCCCCCCTTTTCCTCCCCCAAATCTAAGGTGTGTCTTATATTCCAGTGTGTCTTATACTCCAAAAAATACAGTACAGTAATTGTAATTATCACATTAATAATTTGTTCAATTAGTAATATCCAACTTTATTACCTCTAGCCTTTAATTCATCTTCTTCATCAATTTGTACATCTAGGTCATCAAATGTTGCAATTAAAGGAATTTTCATTGTAGGGATACTGGGCACCTTAATATCCTTAATGGAAAATTTTTAAAAAAGCAAAATTCTAAGCAACATTCTTCATAAAGAATACGACTTTTGTTTCTATTTTTTCTAATGAGCCTATGAAGTTATTTATATCCACTTCCAATATATGTTTCGTTCCATACAAAGCCAAAAGTCCAATGATGTATACATATCATAATATTTCATTATTGAATAATGTAACTTGGCTAAAAAAAACCCTATCCTGTAGGAACATAAATCAGTAACAGCAAACTGGCAATGGAAATGATTTAATTTGCTTTATGTAATAACTTCATATTACATATTAATGTCAATAGCTTTGATATAAAAGTGCTATTGCTAACATGTTGTAAGCCGCCCTGAGTCTAAGGAGAAGGGCGGCATAAAAATCAAATAAATAAATAAATAAATAAATAAATAAATATATATATATATATATATATATATATATATATATATATATATAGTTTTACTATTGGTCATACAAATAAACAAAGCCTATTCACAGAAAGAATTGAGATGTATATGCTATAAAAATGTAGTAAGCTAGAAATATTTTATTACTTTTAAGTATATTTCTACATAATATCTAAGTGAGATATTTTTCTCTTGCCAATCTGTAGGCATCTTAGTATTTCATATTTAAATAATTAATTTAAATAACAATTGATTTTTAATACTGGCCAAAAAAATCCTTGGCAAAGGGCTATTTGGATTCAAAGCCACACCACAAACATGATTTAAACAAAAATAGATATATTACAATCTTAACTATAAATACTGATACACATTTTGGTTTTCAAGGAAAACCAGAATTGCAAAAATAGTTATATTTTGTTAATGTTTATGTTGTAATATTTATAAGCACAATTCTTTTATAAAGGCATACATTTCTCACACTAAAGCTTCTTTTAAAATGTATTTTTCATGCTATCAGACAGAAGAATAAATTTCCCCCTTTTTAGTTACAATATTACAAATCTCAACAGAAACAGCAAGAAATGCTATCTCCCTATAAAAACCTAGTAGAATTTATGCCAGATTACCTGTATGATATGTTCTGGACCAGGGGAAGATAACCGTACATTTTGTAAGGAAGAATGAGTTCTTAGTTTTCTATCTAGAAATACTTCTTTGCTGCATGCATAACACCAGACACGAAGTGTTGTAAGGTTAACTGTTAAGCAGTGCTTTGTTTCCTAGAAAACAAAATATTAATAAATATTTTTCATTATAATCAGTATGAAGACTAAGTGCACAGTGTGTACGTGTGTGTGAGTGTGTGTGTGTATGTATATGTATGTATGTATGTATGTATGTATGTATGTATGTATGTATGTATGTATATTGTTCTGAGTTCGGGTTTTACCCCATGTAATATTTTGAGTGTCTATGCGACGTTTCAGTAAAAGCACATTCACCATCATCAGGCTGAAGTTGTTAGCTTCGTGCTGCTTGCTGCTTGCCATGTTAGGCAGTGCTTTTGCTCTCTAAGCCAGGGGTCCCAAATTTTTGGACCTCAGGGACAACCAAGTTCATACTTTTAAATCCCGCAGACCACAAAATTTTTAATTTTAAATCCCGCAGACTACTAACATGATTTTTAAAAAGATAAATACATTTGAAAAATAGTCAGAGAACTTCATTTTATTAATATGAAATGCATATATTTAACATAACAAAATTATAAATGCTTACAGTGTTCCCTCGATTTCCGCGGGGGATGCGTTCCGAGACCGCCCGCGAAAGTCGAATTTCCGCGAAGTAGAGATGCGGAAGTAAATACACCATTTTTGGCTATGGACAGTATCACAAGCCATCCCTTAACACTTTAAACCCCTAAATTACCATTTCCCATTCCCTTAACAACCATTTACTCACCATTACTACTGGTACTCACCATGGAATAAGACACTTAGTGATCCTGATATTTATAAACATAATTATTGATTAACAATAATTATTTTTTTGTTATTTATTTGCAAAAAGTATTAGTCTGGCGATGACATATGATGTCATTGGGTGGGAAAAACCGTGGTATCGGAAAAAAACCGCCAAGTATTTTTTAATTAATTTTTTTTTTTAACCGTGGTATAGGCTATTCGCGAAGTTCGAACCAGCGAAAATCGAGGGAACACTGTATTTAATTATAACAAAATCATAAATGCTTATTCAATCATAACAACATCTTTAAAGGTTATTTAATTGTAACAAAAGTATTAAAGGTAGTGTAATTATTACAAAATTATTGAAGCTTATTTGACAATGGCTTGCTGATGTTATGAAAAATCAGTGCCATATTTCAGAGCTGTAGCTGTGGTCCCTCCTTTCCCTTCCCTTTCTTTTCCTTTCTTCTTCCTTGACTGGATTAATTCCTCTCCACTATATCTGGCCCAGGGACCAAGATTTCCCCACAAAATTTTCTTGCGGACTGCCAGTGGTTCACAGATCACAGGTTGGTAATCTGTGCTATAAGCCACAAGTTCTTCTCTATTATCAGCTGAGGCAAGGATAAGATTAAATGTTTTTCTGTCGAGTCACCTGGTATACCTAAATATACCAGTAAGCCCCCTCCCATATATACCTGTTCCTTGATATAAGCTGATACAGGAGGAGAGCACGGCTTAGGGTTAAAGCTACTGCCTTATAGGCAGGCCGCCCGGGTTCAATCCCAGTATGGCTGGCTAATGAGAGCTAAATAGCTTGAAATAGGTCTATATTAGTCTCCCTTCATTTTCATTATCAGCAAAAATGTTGCACACAAAGAAAATAGTTTGTTGGCTATGAAATTAACTTCCTGGATGGCCCCTGGAGGGGCCAAGAGGCAAAAAGAAAGCAGTATGCTTCTTCCCATATTTGAGTATACCAGGGTGATTTGACAGGGGGAAAAACATATACAGTATACTGTAACTCTTCCTTGGTACAAGCTGGTATAGGAGGAGAGTCTGGCTGAGAGGTTAAAGATATTGCCTTATAGGCAGACTGCCCAGGTTCAAATCCCAGTAAGGGTATGGCTAGCTGATGAGAGCTAAATAGCTTGAAATAGATCTATACTAGTCTCCCTTCATTTTCATTATCAGCAAAAATATGTTACACACACATACACACACACACACACAAACACACACACGTATATATTGTGTTTCCCCCAAAACAATATACAGTATGTCCCAATATTAAGCCCAATAAGGCTTTTCAGAGCATGCGCTGAAATAAGCGCCACAGCTATTTAAATGCATGTGCAGCCAGTCCTCGCCATTTACACTGGTTGCTTTACATGACGTGAGGAGGTGAAGCCGAAAGGATGGCATGCCAAACACACCACACATGTCCTTACCATACCTACCAGTAGAGTTGATGGTGCCACAAAAAGAGCAGCCATGCAGAAAGTGGCTGGCGAGCAATTCACTTCATGTCCCACTCCTTTTCACAGCAAAATGAGCAATAGGCCGATAACATACCTTGCGATCCATGGCAAGGAGTGGGCTGCAAGGTGCGTCGGTGGCTTGCCGCTCATTTTGCCACGCCAAGGAGTGGGGTGCAAAATGAGAGGCAAGTCAGCGATGCGATTCACTCCTTGCTGCCAAAAATGAATGGCAGGCTAGTGAAGCGCCTCACAATCCACGGCAAGGACTGGATCACCCTATGCATCACTGGCCTGCCGTTTTGTAGCAGCAAGGAGTGGGGTGCAAAGCGCATTGTTCTGGTTTTTTTACATCATGCTTCCCTGGACATAACATCGAGGAATGCGACGGAGCTACAAGTCTCAGCTATGGTAGGACATGTGTTTCGCTTCTTCCCTGTCCCACCTGCCACCCCTCTCGATAAAGAGCAGCCAGGCCGCTGTTGCCATTGGGTCATAAAACACATGATTTGCTGCCTGCTCCTCCCCATCCCCGCCTGACCTGCCACCCCCAAATTGTGCCCACAGCGAGACACACATCTTACCATAGTCTGGCAGCTCCGTGCTATCTGTTGGCCACTCTGTGCAGGGAAATACTTTGCACAGTACAGAAAAACATTTCGCGAGTGCGAGAAGTTAATTGCTCACACTTGTGAGATGTTTTTCTGTACAGTGCAAGGCGTTTCCCTGCACAGACTGGCTGAGGGACACCACGGAGATGCCAAATTACGGTAAGATGCACTTTTCGTGACCTGCTCTGTCCCCCCTGTAGCCACCCTGTAGGGTGAAAATAAAATAAAACCCTGTCTTATTTTCTGGAAAACACACTGTCTCTATATATATAAAGCCAGCACTCCACACCCACCCACCAGTATTTATAGAGGGAAGGCAGGTCAAGTCTCGCTGTGTTCGCCCTAGCACAAGGACAAAAGCACCAGCCTGAAGATGAAAAGTGGGACGTCGTCGAAACATCGCCAGAAATCTCTGAAACTTACACGGGAAGAAATCCGAATATGCCAAGACCTTCATATGTATGTATGTATGTATGTATGTATGTATGTATGTATGTATGTATGTATATAGACACACACATACACACTGCACAAACATTATATATATATATATATATATATATATATATATATATATATATATATATATATATATATATATATATAGTGGTACCTCATGATACGAACCCCTCGTCATATGAACTTTTCAAGATACGAACCCAGGGTTCGGAATTTTTTTGCCTCTTCTTACGAACTTTTTTCACCTTACGAACCTGCCGCCGGCCGATGGGATGCCCCACCTCCAGACTTGAGTTCCTCCCGTTTCTTCCCACCCTGTCCTCCCCCATTCTCCCCTCTGGATCTCCATGGGTTTCCTCCGTTTTTCTCCACTCTGTCCTGCCCCATTCTCCCCTCTGGATCTCCATGGGTTTCCTCCGTTTTTCTCCACTCTTTCCTGCCCCATTCTCCCCTCTGGATCTCCATGGGTTTCCTCCGTTTTTCTCCACTCTTTCCTGCCCCATTCTCCCCTCTGGATCTCCATGGGTTTCCTCCGTTTTTCTCCACTCTTTCCTGCCCCATTCTCCCCTCTGGATCTCCATGGGTTTCCTCCGTTTTTCTCCACTCTTTCCTGCCCCATTCTCCCCTCTGGGTCTCCATGGGTTTCCTCCATTTTTCTCCACTCTTTCCTGCCCCATTCTCCCCTCTGGATCTCCATGGGTTTCCTCCGTTTTTCTCCACTCTTTCCTGCCCCATTCTCCCCTCTGGATCTCCATGGGTTTCCTCCGTTTTTCTCCACTCTTTCCTGCCCCATTCTCCCCTCTGGATCTCCATGGGTTTCCTCCGTTTTTCTCCACTCTTTCCTGCCCCATTCTCCCCTCTGGATCTCCATGGGTTTCCTCCGTTTTTCTCCACTCTTTCCTGCCCCATTCTCCCCTCTGGATCTCCATGGGTTTCCTCCGTTTTTCTCCACTCTTTCCTGCCCCATTCTCCCCTCTGGATCTCCATGGGTTTCCTCCGTTTTTCTCCACTCTTTCCTGCCCCATTCTCCCCTCTGGATCTCCACGGGTTTCCTCCGTTTTTCTCCACCCTGTCCTGTCCCATTCTCCCCTCTGGATCTCCACGGGTTTCCTCCGTTTTTCTCCACCCTGTCCTGCCCCATTCTCCCCTCTGGATCTCCATGGGTTTCCCTCCCCACACTCCGTTCGCCTCAGCTTCGTCTGCCGGCAGCGCCGGGAACGTCACGTGATGAAGGGAAGCCGCCGGAGCCATCTCAGCAGTTGCTGCCGCTCCAGCAGCTTCCCTTCATTACGTGACTTCCCGGCGCTCTTGCTACTGGAAGGGAAGCCGCCGCTGTTGCAGCCACAGGGAAGAAGAAAGCTTTTGAAGCTGCTTACAGGTAATAAAAGGAAGCAATGAGTTAAAGAGCCCCCCAAAGCTGCCGGGATTGCAGCAGCCCCCACCTTTTCTGCAGCTTGGAGTAGCGAATTTATTTATCCCATTGGAAATAAAGAAAATAGATTTAATTGGTTCCCAGCCAGTTAACAGGGGCTGGGAACCAATTAAATCCATTTCCATTATTTCCTATGGGATAAATAAATTCGGTAATCGACCAAATCGGACTCTGAGTGGCTAACAACAGTTATAAATTCAATACCAGTAAAAAACAGTAAAAACATCACTAAAATCACGTATATAATAAAAAAACATCCATACTAACAATCAATCTTAATTCTAGCCTGCCGGAAAAGCCAGCTTTCCAGAAAACCGGTAAGGAGATAATGTGAATCTCTGGGGGCAGTTGATTCCATAGGGTTGGAACCACCACAGAGAAGGCTCTTCCCCGAGGTCCCGCCAACCGACATTGTTTGGGGAACGGGACCTGGAGAAGGCCGACTCTGTGGGTCTTTGCTGGCCACAGTGAGGTATAAGAAAGGAGGCGGTCCCATAAATAGTCTAACCCTGAGCCATTTAGGGCTTTAAAGGTAATAACCGAATTGCATTCAGAGACCGACTGGCAACCAATGCAGCATGCATAGAGATGGAGTAATATGGGTGAACCTAGGCAAACCAGTAATTGCACGCGCTGCTGTATTTTGCACCAGCTGAAGTCTCCGAACACTCTTCAAGTGTAGCCCCATGCAGAGCGCATTGCAATAGTCAAGACTATGTATGTACTGTATGTATTGTATATATACTTTGTATGTATGTATGTACTGTACATATATTTCACACATTGTCTGAATCAATCCACTGCCTCTATCCTCCTTGCCTTTCGTAAACTCCTTAAAACCCACCTCTGTCATGGGGGAACTTAGACATCTCCCCCTGCCTATGTAGTTTTTGTGCATGATATGACTGTATGTATGTTTTTTATATTGGGATTCCTTGCTTTTAGATTTTTAAATGTACAATTGTTATTTTAGATTCTAATTATTAGATTTGTCATTATATATTGTTTTTATCACTGTTGTGAGCCGCCCTGAGTCTGCGGAGAGGGGCGGCATACAAATCTAATAAATAAATAAATAAATAAATATTTATAGACTCTAATTGTTCATACTGTGGTCCAATGCTGTTTTGTATACATTTTTTTTTACTTCCCAATCTAGAGTCTAAGAGAGAATGAGTGATCATTCCAATTTGACCAATTTGCTTAAGAGACAACTAAAATTTAGGATTCCCTGCTCCTAGTATAGCAACTCACATACTGACTCATACATTTACCCACCCAACAACTGATTACTGCCTTATAATATAACTGCCTTATATAGTCTTTAGCAGATCATGCTCAAGGAAGATGAAGGAGACAATATTTAAGTCCACATGTACTAAAAGGCCAACAGACAATTTCAATGCAATACCATACTAAACAAAATAGCAGCAGCAAATCTCCTGACCCTATACAATTATTAGTATCATTCCCATGGAACAGTACATTTCTTGACAAGATTAATGTTGTTGAGTGTGTTTCCCTTGCTTCAAGACTCTTGACTGCAAAAGAATGCCGTTTTGTAATCATTTTTCTTCAAATATCAAGTTTCTACATTAAATCCTCTTTAGCAGAAATATTTTGGGAATTACAAGTTCAATCATAACATGTTGTAATTTTCATAAAAATTATCAAACAAAAACATTTTACTTCACTGCATACTATGAACACTGGTATCATACCTATTTACTTAGTTTTCAAATTACTAACAAAAGCATCGAAATACAGTCATACCTCGTCTTACGAACCTAATTGGTTCCAGGGGGAGGTTCGTAAGATGAAAGGTTCGTAAGACGAAACATTGTTTCCCATAGGAAACAATGTAAAGTCAATTAATCGGTGCAACAAACCCCCCCCCCCCCCGCAAAAAAACGCTGCCGCCCGGCTGTCACCTTTTAAAACAGCCGAGCGGCTTCCCTCTCTTTCTCTCTCTCTCCTTCCTCCCTCCTCCTCCCGTATTCCACCTCCCTCCCAGCCCGCTAGGCAGGCCGGTGGTCCCCGTCACGGAGCACAGCCATGTGGGCTCCGTTCTGTTCCCTGCCGGCCCGATTGAGGGGCCGGCGGTCTCCGCCACGGAGCCCTGCCCCGTGGGCTCCGTTACATTTTCCACTGGCGGCAGCGCAACAAAGAGAGGCATTCGCCTTCCTTCCGCCCGCAGCCGACTGACCGTGGGCTCCTTCCCGAGCTCGGAGAGCTTCCTGGCTTTCGTCCTTGTTGGATTCGTGAGCTTTCATGCCCAGGGAGCTCTCTGAGCTTGGGAAGGAGCCCACGGTCAGTCGGCTGCGGGCGGGAGGAAAGCGAATGCTTCTCTTTGTTGCGCTGCCGCCAGCATGGCCTGGCTGGCAGTGGAAGATGTAACGGAGCCCATGGGGCTGGGCTCCGCTCCCCCTCTTACCAGCCCAGCAGGCAGCCGCCGCGGAGCACAGCCATGTGGGCTCCGTTCTGTTCCCCGCCGGCCCAATTGAGGGGCCGGCGGTCTCCGCCACAAAGCCCGGCCCCGTGGGCTCCGTTACATCTTACGCTGCCAGCCAGGCCATGCTGGCGGCAGCGCAACAAAGAGGCATTCGCTTTCCTCCCGCCCGCAGCTGACTGACCGTGGGCTCCTTCCCGAGCTCGGAGAGCTTCCTGGCTTTCGTCCTTGTTGGATTCGCGAGCTTTCATGCCCAGGAAGCTCTCCGACAGGCGCTTAGCTCCTCCCATCCATCCAGAAGCCGAAAGTTCTGCCCTTTGTTCACCAGCCTCCACGTTTTTCTTTCGGCTTCGGGCTGGACAGGAGGGGCTAAGCAGCCAGAGATGTTGCCTGCCCAGCGGCTTCTTAGATTGATTCCTCCGGCCGCTTAGCTCCTCCCATCCATCCAGAAGCCGAAAGTTCTGCCCTTTGTTCACCAGCTCCACGTTTTTCTTTCGGCTTCGGGCTGGACAGGAGAAGCTAAGCAGCCGGAGACGTTGCCAGCCCACAAGCAGGAGGCGCAGGATCGGGCCGGCGGCAGGCGCAGGGCGAGGCAGCAGGTCTGCATCCTGGGCAGGCGGGCGGGCGGCGGGCGAGGAGGCGCGGCCGAGCGGGCCCAGCTCAGGCTCCGGCTAGACGTCCAGTGAGGACGGGGCGGGACCAGCTGGGCGCTGCGGCGATGGTACGTCCGACTCGGGGCTGGCAGCGCCCGACGCAGCGGGGAACATCAGCGTGGGAGGCAGGAGAGGACCGGGCGAAGTGAGCAGAACCTCCACTGTCGCTGCCACGCCCGGCTTGGCTTCCCTCTTCGCCTGCTGCCCGCCCGCCCGCCCAGGATGCAGACCTACTGCCTCGCCCCGTGCCCGCCACCGGCCCGATCCTGCGCCTCCGTGGGAGGCACGAGAGGACCGGGCAACCGGAGCAGCAGCGCCGCCGCCGTCGCCGCCATGCCCGGCTTGGCTTCCCTGGCCGCCACAGGCACTATGCGCTGCGATCTTCCGGGCCGGCAAGGCTCAGCGGCTGGAGCCCCAGCCCCTTTCGGCTCAGCCTCCTGGGCCAGGCGGCCGCCTTCCGTCGCTGAGCCTCGCCGGCCCAGAAGATCGCAGCGCGCGTTGCTTGCGGTAGCCAGGGAAGCCAAGCCGGGCATGGCGGCAACAGCGGCGGTTCTCCTCACTTCGCCCGGTCCTCTCCTGCCTCCTGCGCTGATGTTCCCCGCTGCGTCGAGCGCCGCCAGCCCCAAGTTGGAGGCACCCTCGCCACCGCGCCCAGCCACTGCCCGCCCCATCATCACTGGAGGTCTAGCCAGAGCCTGAGCCGGGCCCGCTCGGCCGCGATGCAGACCTGCTGCCTCGCCCCACGCCCGCTGCCGGCCCGATCCTGCGCCTCCTGCTTCCCCCCCAGCCAAAAATACAAAGGCGGTCTGCCGCCGCCCGCGGAGCAATGGGAAACTGAAGCCGCGGTTTCAGACTCCCTTTGCTCCAGGCTGCTCCGCCCTGCCTGTCATGTGGCGGCAGACCGTCTTTGTGTTTTTCGCTGGGGAGGAGAGCAGGAGGACCTTCCTGACTCCCTCCCCCAGCGCTGGACCTCCTGCCCTCCCTCCCAGACAAAACCCCAAAGTGGCCTCCCAAACCCGAACGTTTTCCGTCTTACGAACCTGCCGCCGCCGAGAAGCCCCGCTGCCGGCTGTCACCTTTTAAAACAGCTGGGGGGCTTCCCAGCAGCCGAACGCCACATCTAAACATCCGGGTTCGGCTTCGGGAGGCTACTAGGAAGCCCCCCCCCCCCGGCTGTTTTAAAAGGTGACAGTCGGGCTGCGGGGCTTCCCAGCAGCCTCCCGAACGCCGAACCCGAAAGTTCGGTTTTGGCGTTCGTAACACGAAAAAAGTTCGTAAGAAGAGGCAAAAATTTTAAGAACCCCGGGTTCGTATCTCGGGTTGTTCGTAAGACGAGGGGTTCGTATCTTGAGGTACCACTGTACTGGCAAACAATATACAAGACAAGTAGTTTAATGCTTAAAAGCAGTTTTCAAAGATTATTTTACTTGTTCCACATATATATTATTCACACAAAATTATTCAAAATAAGCATTATTATCAGTATCAATTTAGATAACTATGGATTTAACTAACCTTTCTTGAACAGAATTTTAATTCAGAATTTTAATTCAGAATTTTAACTTGCCTTCATTTTTTAGTTGGTTAATATTTTCATATATTTTATATGCTTGTTTTCATTTTTTACTTTGCTCACTGAATTCCTTTCAGAAAAACAGAATATAAATGTACTAAATAAATTATACATGAAATTGAATTATTCTGGGATTCCAACATACAGCTATTCAAATTTCTGTTAATCATGCATATTAATAAACTATCATTAGAGAAATGTGGCAGGACAGAATGCTACATGTAACCACAGAGCACCAAGAAATTCTGAACTATGAATATTGTGTAAACTGTCAAAAGAATATACAAACATACCTCTGAATGTATGGTGCTATGATCTATATGTGACTCCCCACAACCGACGTAGGAGCATCTATTCTGTTAAAGCAAACAATGTAAATATTAACAAGATGCAATCCACTACAATAATAAACAACTAAATCCACCGCTTTTTAGAAAACTTTAGCCGTTCGCTTTCTTAGCAAGCAGCTACTAGAATTGCCTTAAAAATAGAACAACGATACAGTAGTGCCAAAAAAAGCATCTGAAGAGGTGTGGTGAATAGGGTTGTTGGAAAAGATTTATGGAATGGACCAAAATGATTATACTTAATATTAATAAATCAGTTATGCAATCTTTTGAGACCATTTTAATAAATTCATAACAAAGCATTTTCTATTTAGGTTTGCATAAATAATTAATCATCCTAACACTACAAAAATACAAAACCAGAAATGAAATGCTATTCCCTTCAATCACTATATAAAGAAATTTATATTTTGCTAAAATGATTTGTACTTATTTTAGAAGTTTAATTAAAAATGTAGGGCCTACAAATTAATTTTTCCTTTTGTAATAAACAATCCAACTGTTTATTTTCTACCTTTTAGCTTTCTTTCTAGTTTTTTCTTTTTCTTTTTTACTTAATTTACATTAGTTCTTAACCTTCCTTTTAAAAAACATTTTAATAATGTCATTAAAAAGTATAGCATATTCAGTTAGTTATGTATCCTATTATTCTTTTCAATGATCACTTAAATCATATCAAATGCATATTTATTATAAATTCCATTTCTAAGGCAGGCTATACAGCAATTACTCTTTTATGGCCAAACGTTAGCTGTAACTCTATAACTTGAACCAATATATATATCATAAATTGGTTTCCTAACATTACATAATGAATTTTAACTTCTACCAATGCTTTTCAACTGACTATGATAACATAGAATGTATATGTTTGCAAACATGGCTAATATTGTATCTCCCTGGAAAGCTGTTATGAAACTGAATAGTTAACAAAAAAAAGAATGAAATGCATCAATTTATTTGGATTGATTCAAATTCTTACTATATGATGAATTATGATAAAGCAGTTTATATGTATATTAAATTATTCTGATTAACACATTTAAGTTAAAATATAAAGTGACTTTTCAGGAAGAATACACAGGTACATGTTAAAATGTTTCCCGTATGACATTCCATTTATGTAGGGAACTAGTTTTTTCATGAAAGTTTACAAAATTATATGGCTTTGCTAAATCATTTTAAAAATATTATCTGGAACAACATAATATAAACTTAACATATATTTCATCCCACATTTCCAATAAAAAATGGAATATTGACCTGCAATTTTCAGATGAAATTAAATGTATTGTATTTCAAGTGTTAAACACTAGACTTTATTGCCAACTTTGCAAATGCTAAGCAGAGCTCAAAAATGGATTTAAAATGTAGCCTTCATTAAGGAAACAATGTACAATTTCCATACAATTACACCATACAGAAATTTCAAGTAACCATAGTTCTGACTAGAGATAAATAAAATTCATAGACGAATAAATAATGATTGTAGAGTTAATGCCTGGCAAAGTTGCACTTTCAGAAAGAGAAACTCTGAAGTCATCACATATTATATACAGGTAGTCCTTGATTTAAGATTACAAATGAGCCCAACATTTATGTTGTTACATGAGACATTTGTTAAGTGAGTTTTGCTCTATTTTACAATCTTTCTTGCCACAGTTGTTAAGTGAATCACCAAAGTTGATAAGTTAGTAACAAGGCTGTTAAGTGAATTTCGTTTCCCCATTGATTTTGCTTGTCAAAAGGCTGCAAAAGGTGATCATCTGACCTTGGGATACAGTAAGTCATTACTATGAATCAGCTGGCAAGCATCTGAACTTTGATCATATGATCATGGGGCTGCTACAAAGTAATTATGAAAAATGATCATGTCACTTTGAACCATAACTAAATGAACTGCTGCAAGTTGAATACTGCCTGTATGTTAATTCTGCTTACCTCTAAGCATGCCCATAGATTTGGTCCTTTTACCAAACAGTCTTGGCAAGTCCCCTATTAAAAACAACAAGGAATCAGGCAGTTAATTAATAAAATTAGCTAATATGGTACAAAGAGAAACTCCATTGTTATACTAAAAATACTAAATATTTATTGAATAACAAATTAAGGAAATTATTATTTTAAAGATATTTTGATTTTTCAACTAGCAGCATATAAACTATGTTCCTACATTATGACATTCACAATCTTTTATTAATGTACATTATTACTTCTAGCCCATAAATACATGGTATCTACATTCTCCACTTACTAAATTAAGTAAAACTTCACTTATTCCCAAACATTAATGTCATAACACTTTAACAATGAACATCCATTGACTTTAGTTAATTGTCAAAGGTAAAACTTTACGAATGAAGCAAAAATGAATACAACAAAAATATTACTAAACAGAAACTCACATGAGATTTGTGTATCAAATCTTCTTTTGTTATCTCACCAACAGATTCCAAATGTGAGCAATCATTGTTTTGAGGCATTTTAACAGCCATCACCTTCAAGTATTTATAAACAATACCATCTACATTTTGAGAACAAAACAGTATTATAGTATTATGAAATGTAACTAGTACAACAAATAATATGCAGCAAACTTTATTAGAAATGAAACAGATTATATAATTTTATATCATTTATATTATTTTTTTCTGTATGTACATGGCAATAACTTTCAAAGCAATTGTGTTAATCTTTCAAAGGATATGGCCACTAAATTGCTTTCAGGAGTGCCAACAAGCTTTGCAAAAATCTGCTTTCAAATACTATGTTTTACAACATCCTGTTGTAAAAAAAGAATATCTAAACTTCTTAGAATATCTAAATCAAATGTATTAAACACATAAGAAAAGCAGTGAATGTGCTCTATATAATACAATTGATTCCAAATCACGATGATGCCAAAATGTTAACACATGTACTGTGACATCACAATACAAGCTTCACCTTAATTTGCACCATGACATTGCAGACAAGCATGTAAAAGGCAGAATTGTGTTGCAATGTACATTTGAACCCATCCCTGCATGGATGACTGTAATTCAATATACAGTACAGTAGTATTTATTTGTACCTCACATATCTATATAAAAGGAAATTCATATTTTATAGAGCTTATAACCTAATATAAAACATTAAATGCTAATTTGTTATCCTATACATTACAGAGCTAGAGAGATTTTACTCTTATAATTTAGCACACAGTTGTCTTTTTCCAGTTCAGAAGATGAGTTTTATTACCAGAAGCTTAACTAGATTTAAATTTTAACCTGTCCATTCTTAATCTTGTAAATGGCTGAGAATATTCAATAGTATCACCCATCTGGGTTCCTTACTAAAATTTAAAATTTATTGTTTAAAAATATTCACAGGCAAGCTTTGGATTTACCTTATCATTATTCTTACTTATTTATTAGATTTGTATGCTGCCCTTCTCTGAGACACTTACATGCAACTGAGCTAAAGGAGAGAATGAGAAACTACTTTTTTTATCTTCTAGTGTTTTCAAAGTAGTGGCTGTACTTCACAACAGAACAATAGTATATAAAAAGAATAACAGATAATAAAGTGTTTTCAATTAAGGTATGCAACTAACAAATTGGTGTATCCTTGAAATCTTGGCCATTTCAAATAAATGGCTTTCACCTGGTCACTGTGGCCATTTTGCACAGCATTTTACTCAGAATTTCTCAAATTCTCCATATTCTTGACTTAATATGGGCAGAGTACTTGATGTAACTAAAGTTAAAATCACCTCTGAAGAGGGTGGCACGTACTGTAAGTCCAACAGACAAACAAAGTAGGATAACATATCCTATTATTTTGTGATTCCTTTTGATCTATTGTATACTTTTATTTATTTATTTATTTTGTCCAATACACAATGAGGGTTTTAGTGGGTACATATATATATACAGTAATACCTCATGATACGAACTTAATTGGTGCAAGGAGGAGGTTCATAAGATGAAAGGTTCGTAAGACGAAACATTGTTTCCCATAGGAAACAATGTAAAGTCAATTAATCCGTGCAACCAAAAAAACCCCCGCAAAAAAACGGCTTTCGGCGACTGCTGGGAAGTGGCGCGGCTCTTTTAAAAGGTCGCAGCTGGCCTGGGGGGCTTCCCAGCACCCCCCGAACCCGGGTTCGGGGTGGTGCTGGGAAGCCCCCCAGGCCGGCTGCGACCTTTTAAAAGAGCCGCGCCGCTTCCCAGCTGTCTCCTGAAGCCGAACGCGGAAGTTCGGCTTTGCCGTTCGGTTTCAGAAGACAGCTGGGAAGCGACGCGGCTCTTTTAAAAGGTCGCAGCCGGCCTGGGGGGCTTCCCAGCACCACCCCTAACCCGTGTTCGGGGTTCGGGGGGGTGCTGGGAAGCCCCCCAGGCCGGCTGCGACCTTTTAAAAGAGCCGCGCCGCTTCCCAGCTGTCTCTTGAAGCCAAACGCGGAAGTTCGGCTTTGCCATTCGGCTTCAGGAGACAGATGGGAAGCGGCGCGGCTCTTTTAAAAGGTCGCAGCCGGCCTGGGGGGCTTCCCAGCACCCCCCCGAACCCGGGTTGCGACCTTTTAAAACAGCCGCGCCACTTCCCAGCTGTCTTCTGAAGCCAAACGCCAAAGCCGAACGTCCGTGTTCGGCTTCAGGAGACAGCTGGGAAGCGGCGCGGCTGTTTTAAAAGGTGACAGCCGGGCTGGGGGGCTTCCCAGCAACCTCCCGAACCGAACCCGGGGTTCAGAAAAATTTTGCCTCTTCTTACGAACTTTGTTCGAGTTACGAACCGGCGTTCGGAAGGCTTCTGGGAAGCCCCGCCGCCCGGCTGTCACCTTTTAAAACAGCCACGCGGCTTCCCAGCAGTCTCCGAATGCCGGTTCGTAACTCGAAAAAAGTTCGTAAGAAGAGGCAAAATTTTTCTGAACCCCGGGTTCGTATCACGAGTTGTTCGTAAGACGAGAGGTTCGTATCTTGAGGTACCACTGTATACACATAGCAAAATACATGATGAAGGTTATAGAGGAGATACTCATAGTAAAATATATCTAAGAAAGAATAGAAAAGAAGATATAGGAATAGAACATATCAATGAAAGAATAGAAGGATATAGGAATAGAAGAAAGGTATAGGAGATATAGGAGAGCAATAGGACAGGGGACGGAAGGCACTCTAATGCACTTGCACTTGCCCCTTACATTGCAAAGAAGTGAATTATAGAAGCTAGATTATATCCTGCCACCTATTCTTTGGACCTTTGGCATCCTGTCTATTGTGTGAAGTATCGTGTTCCGAATGTAGCATTTCAAATGGAGGTTTTAGAGGCAAAAAAAGAGCAAGATGCAGAGCTCAAAACCTATGAACCTGGGAACAGCTGTTTGGGGGTATTCCGGGAGGCTGATCCACCCACCAATCAGCTTTTTTCTTATTTTTCTCCTCAAAAGGTGCGTCTTATAGTCCAAAAAATACAATAAATGACAAATGCATGGATGTGAGAAATAGCAGTTTTGAAGGAGGAAGGTGTATTACTTGGGAAAAACCCATCCCAGATCCAAGTGGTTTAGATATCTGTTGTCCGTTCTGCAATGTCCCTTTTTAGGGAAAATTAGTGAAATAGTGATAGTAGAAATATAGAAACATAGAAGACTGACGGCAGAAAAAGACTTCATGATCCATATAGTCTGCCCTTATACTATTTTTTGTATTTTATCTTAGGATGGATCTATGTTTATCCCAGGCATGTTTAAATTCAGTTACTGTGGATTTACCAACCACGTCTGCTGGAAGTTTGTTCCAAGGATGTACTACTCTAGTAGTAGTAAACTAACTTCATAGTACCTTAGAAGAAATTAATTATTTGGACTTTTTTTCAGTTAGGGTTCAGACTTGAATATGTGTAATAACTGCGAGAAAGACCTTGGGAGATGGGCATAGAGAGAGACACTGTCAAGGGAACAATTAGGTAAGACATAACACATCACATAACTGAATAATAGGCAGGCTTAGAATAGAGACTCCCTGATTTCTCAGTCATAAAAAGTCAGGGCGGAGGTTTTCTGTCAATGCAGCTTTACAACACACTAGAACAGCCCACATATCCACAAGCTCTGGTCAACAGGTGTGTAACACAAAGTCCTCAGGCCCTGAACTAATTGCCCATTGGCTGTTGGATAGCTATCTAAAGAGATGATATTAAGTTATAATGGCCTTTATGGCTTGTTATCTGAAGGAACACCTCCTTCAAATTGACCTAACTGAATTCTTTGGAAAGAAGCTACTTCTAAGTCCTGCCCTTCCAAGATGTGGCGGGGAGAGAATGTGAAGTTAGAACAGTGGTTCCCAACCTTGGCAATTTGAAGATATCTGGACTTCAACTCCCAGAATTCCCCAGCCAGCATTGTCTTCAAGTTGCCAAGGTTGGGAAACACTGAATTAGAAGACATGCTTTTCTGCTTTGGAATAACTTTATCATAGAGATCAGGTTGGCCATCACCTTGTTAACCTTCAGGGAAATGTTTAAATATTGAGTTATTTTAGGGGACATTATTTTAGTTTAAGCACTGTACCATATTTTATTTATTTTCCTTTTGTTTTCTCATGTGTTGCTAATGTTATTTTTATTTCTTGGGTCTTATGATGTTAGTCATACTATATTTTCACCCCCCCCCCCCCCAAGGAAGCTGTTAATAGTGTTATACAGTACTAGGGAAGGATATAATGCTAATAAATACATCTCAGCATGCTTCTATTTAAATGTCATTAAAGATAGGAATTTATGGATAACGTATTTATCTATAAAATACCTCTCCCCAAAGTTGTGGCCAGGAGATACTTTGCCCAGCTACACTGGTGTGTCAATCATGACTTTACTTGGGACAGAAAGATCTGCCTATGTTAACTTGCATCCTCATCACCATGACTGGTACAACATGTTCTATACAGCCTGCCTTTAAATACCATAGTGAATCTTTAGTTGGTACAAAATGCATGGCCTGGGTGCTACAGCACATAGGGCACATATTTTGTGGACCCTGCTTCCTATCTGCTTTCAAGTGCAATTTAAAATAGTAGTTTTAAGTGATAAAATCCTTTAAGGCTTGACATTGGGTTACTTTGGACCATTCATCTCTCCACTGGAATCAATCCAACCATTTTGATCAGGCCAGGAGAAACAGAAGGCTTGTTCTCCATCTCTCAGAAGCTAGAGGGCAAAACTTCAGAAATGTAGCTTGTCTGTTGTTGGACTGGCTCTCTGGAATGATCTCCCACAAGTGCATTTGGTTCCAACTACAGTTGCCTTCTAGAAGCTTATCAAAATGTAACTATTCTGGAGAGCATTTGGCGAGACCAGATGTTCTTTGGAATATAGATGCATTTATTTTTTATTTTTCTTTAAAATTTTTGCTTTTATTGTTCTTTACATTGTAAGTGTCAAACAGTATAGAATTGCAGCAAGTAAATGTGACACATTAATGAACAGTAGATGGTTTCAACTGACCAAATCTTTCTGTTTTTAAGCAAATTAGATTTTTTCCTTTTCAAAACTCTAACCATTACCCTCTAATGCAATATGAAAAATTAATATATTCAATACAATTTTTTTGTAATTTTTTAAATGAATATATTCATGGCTTTTTGAGATACTTACATACTGTATGTACAGCAATACATAAGGATCCTTTGTGCAATATTAATTTTATCTTTGAAACAGTAAAAATAGAACCAACAGCTGAGCTAATTAAACATTCAGAATTCAGAAAATAAATATTTTCTAATGCCTGTTGCCCAGTTCATTTAACTATTTTTTCTTTTTATTCTTACCCAAGAGTTCAGTATCATAAAAGAAACAATTTCACAAACTACAACTCAGCTTATTATATGCCTAATCAACTGGGTTAAATCACAGCACTTCAAGATATTCAATTATCCAAAGCAATATGACTAAACGTAGTGCTACAATCTCCTTTATAATATCTAGATTTTGGTTTCATTCTTGGAGAATTTTAAAACAACAACAACCCATGTATGCCATTCTGCAGTGTATTCTGCTGATTGATCTTTTTGCAGTAAAAACTGCTGCCCCAGCATTACTGCAAGCTGCAGCTGAGTTTTCTTCCATCCCTTACATTTAATTGTGTTCTGCATTACAGAATAGATTTCCCAACTGTTTATTAAATTAAGCGGCAGCATGAAATGAAGCAATACGCTGACACAAAATTAATCCTCTAATTTGCCTCTCCCTGTCCTCACCAACAAATATATATTTTATCCCACAGGTTTGAGAGACCAGTACTTCTTTTTTCCCCCCAGGTTAGTGGAGATTTTAAAAAACCTTATTTTCCATGATAACAACGCTGTTTTATGAAACATATTTTCATTCCCTAAAGCCTTGCATCCATTCTTCCTGTACAAAACCGTATATGGCTCAGGGCATCTTCGAGCTTCATAAATTAATCATTATTCAGCTACATTATAATTTACAAAGAAGAATCTTATTTCTCTCTGGATCTTATCCGAGGGGTGGGGGGGTTATCTCTCCTTCAGGTATTTTTTTTTTAACTTAGAAAAATATCTGGACCTAAGGGGGAATGCTTTCCCAGAGAGAAACCTCGTTCTCTTTTAGAGTCGCAGAGGCTTCATCTAGGAAGGGACTCTGCACATGGTCAGAGGCTGTATTCGACTTCAAAAGGACCGGCTTCGTATATCTAAGAAAACGATCCTAAACTAGATTCCGGACTTGAGCTATGGCTCAGAGAAAGACCGTCAAAGCTGGGAAGAGCCTGGCTCCTGAAGGAAGAGAATGGAATTCTTACCGGTAGCAGCAGGTAGACTCGTCCCCTGAATACGCCCTTCAAGGTCCTGAGGGCAAGGAGTGAAATTTCATCCGAAAACCTTAAGGTTTTTCCTCACACCCTTAACGGTCTCTCCATCTCAAAAGCCACCGCTCCTTTCCTTCGTCGTCGTCGTCCTCCTCCCCTGTACCCTAAAAGCTAGTACGGGAACACTTAAAATGCGTCCCAGAACGCTGAAGGACAGAGAAAGACGACGAAACGCCTCAGTTTCCTTCGCTTTCTCCCTCTCTTATTTTTCCAGCGGGTTCCCGAATGCCGGCGCCTTCTCAGCTCTCCTTGAGCCCCGCAACAAAGATGGCGTCGCTGGCTTTCCTGGAGCTCGGGAGGGATTGGCGTAGAAGGCGAACGTGCCCAAAGCAAAGATGGCGGCGATGGAATTCCTCAGCCGGCGCGCCGTCCGTTCTGGAGGTTGATAAGCACGCAGGTAGGAGAGCGCCTGCGTATTAAGCTGACGGTAGGAATCATTAGATCCCTTGTGCGAGGAAAGGAGGAGGAGGAGGTTGCACCTAATTTCGAAAGGCCGGCCTTTCAAGTGGCCATTTCTGAGAGAAGTTTACGTAGAGAGCCTTGCTTTTTTATTCGGTTTCATTTCCTTTGATCTCGGAAGCACGTTTTCTGCCTGTGTTTCCCTTCAACGAAATACTGCCCCATAGATATAGAAAAATTAAGAGCTACGCGGCCTCCAGGATGTCTTCACGGTTTTAGCTGCTACCCCAAAGTTAACCTACCGTGGCGCGTGTTTACCCTCTCTCTTAGTTGTCATTTCCGATTAAAAAGAAATCGCATTGCCGGATCTGGACTGCAAAATCCGGATACCACAAGAAGGCAGGATCGAGTTTTCGGAATGATTTTTTCTAGCGTCTAGTCGTCAGAATATTTAAAGCAAGGATCTGCTAACCCTAAAAATGGGTTTGCTGCGGTCTTCTTATTCTGATTCCACTTCTGCCATTTCTCCCTAATAACTAATGGCAAATGAGTGGAGCATTTCCAGCTTGTTAATTTTTAATATTGACTTTACAGTGTTGAAATTACATTGGAATTTCAAGACTTAAACTACAATTCTTAACTTGAAAACTACAGTTCTCAACTAATTTGAGATCAGTATCCATTGAACTATGTGAGATAAGATAGCCAATTACAGTATTTTAATACTGTACTCACAATACAGAGACAGATCTGGTTCATAATTCAAAGGGTTTGGTGTAGAGAGAGAAAAAGTGTTTGCAAAGGCGGCCTCTAAATCTCTTCCCAAGTTGAATTGAGTGCAAGGAGAGCAAAAACATATTTTGCAATCTATCCATTTTATACTTTCTACACAATACATGCCACGCCTAATAATCCCGCCCCACACTCCTTTATTCTGCTAAGTCATTTTCTATGTTATTCTATACTCTAAAGCAGTGATTTTCAACCTTTTTTGAGCCGCGGCACATTTTTTACATTTACAAAATCCTGGGGCACACCACCAACCAAAATCACACAAAATGACACTCTAACACAGTACATATTACACATATAGTTAATAATATAGTTTCTAAATATATTTATTCACACTTAGTGTGAAACCTGGGCCTGTTTCGATGAACACAAACGGGATATCCTGGCAGGAATGGTAGTTTGGGGACCCATGTTAAATTTCTCCACGGCACACCTGACCATGTCTCACGGCACACTAGTGTGCCGCGGCACACTGGTTGAAAAACACTGCTCTAAAGGGTCAGCATGACAATTCTCTCCATAGTCATAGCTATCTTATCTTGTCCTCCCATAGTTTCCCCCGTTCTTATCTTATTGCATTATACCCTATCCATTGGTGTTCCAGTGGCTTGGCCTTGGATGTGTTCCAGGAGGAACTATCTTCTCAAGTTATTCTAATTTGTTTACTGAATACATCCTGGGTTAGTTTAGAAAAGAGTATTAAAGCTTATGTTTATTATATATAAAGCTTGTTAGTACATTAACTATTTTTTATTAAAAAAAAGTAACTCATCTTTCTTTTCCTTCAACTACAATGGGACTTTATGCAGACGTACATATTGTATCATCATGGCTAATGTTAAAGGTACTCGCATACAAGTTTCCTAATATGAAAACAGTTATTCTTTTTAATTTTGATTAATTTTCTTAATGTAATGCAGACTTAGGACCATCTTAGTTCATATTATGGACAGTTCTTGACAAAAGGTATCCAATACATAAATTAAATATCCTAAATTAAATATCTCTTGTCATCATTACAGAACAGATATCACAACAGAATGGCCATCAAGTCCTTGGAAAAGATTTTCAGATATAGTAATGTGTCTACAACAGTCAGAAATATTAAAGTCACAATATTCCCTGTAATACTCTAAGGAAGCAAAAGTTGTACTTTGTAGAAGCAGGACAGGAAGAGTATTGAAGCTTGTGAACTTTGGTGTTGGAGAAGACTCCTGAAAATAGCAAGAATAGCCAAGAAACAAATGAATCATCAAATAAATCAACCCAAAGTTCACACTTAAAAAAGAAACAGCCATCTCAAAAGTATTGTAGAAGGCTGTAATAATGGAAATGGTGGAAAGAAGAAGAAAACAGCAGCAAGGTAGATGGATTTGATTATAGTGGCAAGGGTTACTTTATATGAAATGCAAAATTATGGATAACCATTGGATGATGATAAAGAATGCTTTCCACATCTCATTTCTACCATCTAGTGATTACTAGATTTTTGGGACCAGAATTTGGTAATCCAGACACAATCTCCAATAGAGAAAAAAACTGATTTAAAGTGTATACAATTGAAATTGGCAAGTTATTTGAGCACTGGAGACTGGAACTTCTGCAAATACAGTGGAACCCCGACATAAGAGCTGCTCTACTTAAGAGCAACTCGAGATAAGAGCTGGGAGGGGAGAGATATTTTTGTTCTACTTACAAGCCCAAATTCGAGATACAAGCGCCAAGGAGCTGTCTCCTGAAGCCAAACGCTAACTTCCGCGTTCGGCTTCAGGAGACAGCTGCGAAGCGGCGCGCGTGTTTTAAAAGGTTGCAGCCGGCCTGGGGGGCTCGGGGGGGTGCTTGCAGCTTTCTTTCTTGCTCTTTTTCTTTCTCTCTTTTACCTTCCCTTCCTCTTATTTCTTCTTTTCTTTCTCCTTCCCACCTTCTTCCCTCCCTCCCTCCCTCCCTTCACTCATTCCTCTCTTACTCTCCCCTTTCATAAGTTTCCTTGCTTCCTTCCTCTGTTCCTGTCCCTTCCCCCTTTCTTTCTTTCTTTCTTTCTTTCTTTCTTGCTTGCTTTCTTGCTTTCTTGCTTTCTTTCTTGCTCTTTTTCTTTCTCTCTTTTACCTTCCCTTCCTCTATTTCTTCTTTTCTTTCTCCTTCCCACCTTCTTCCCTCCCTCCCTCCCTTCACTCATTCCTCTCTTACTCTCCCCTTTCATAAGTTTCCTTGCTTCCTTCCTCTGTTCCTGTCCCTTCCCTCTTTCCTTCCTTCCTTCCCACCCTCCGTCCATTCATTCACCCATTCCTCTCTTGATCGCTTAAAGCCGGTCCCTGGTGCAAAAAGGGTTGGGGACCTCTGTCCTACAGGATTGGGTGGCAGAGAAGTTGAACATATGTAAATTTAAAAGTTTAAGAAAGTTTACAAGTTAAGTGAAAGAAACTTCGTTATTCATTTATATGTACATGTACATTTCTTCATTAAAAACATGTCTTTCTGCATAATTTAGACTAACTTTGTGAGTTTTTTGAGGGCTGGAACCAATTAAAATTATTTACATTAATTCCTATGGGGAAAAGTCGTTCGAGATAAGAGCTGCTCGACTTAAGAGCCCAGGTCCGGAACGAATTAAACTCGTATCTCGAGGTACCACTGTACATCTTCAACTTAGTGATATTTGTAGAAAAATAGAAAAGCCATAAGTAAAATCATGTTGACAAGAGGAACAAAAAAGGGTCACGTACAAGTTGCTGCATCAACAGAGGGATAGTACAGGTAGCCCGCTATTTACAGTAGTTCATTTAATGACCGTTTGAAGTTACGATGGCACTGAAAAAGTAATTTATAACTTATGAACATTTTTCATGCTTATGACCATTGCAGCATCAAAAGGACCCGGATTGTGGGGGCAATAGGCTGGCTGTGTTAAAAACTGCTATTGCTAACATGTTGTAAGCCGCCCTGAGTCTAAAGAGAAGGGCGGCATAAAAATTGAATAAATAAATAAATAATAAATAAATAAATAAAATTCAGATTCTTGACAACTGACTCATATTTATGATGATTGCAGTGTCCCAGGTCATATGATCACCTTTTGCAACCTTCTGACAAGCCAATCAATGGGGAATGCATTTAACAACCCTGTTACGAACTAAACAACTGCATGATTCACTTAAGAACTGTGGCAACAAAAATTGTGAAATGGGACAAAATTCACTTAAAAACTCGCTTAGCCACAGAAATTTTGGGCTCACTTATGGTTGTAAGTCAAGGATTACCTGTATCAAAATCACACAACATGATAGTACCATGTTATACTGTACTGATAAGACCACACTTGGAATACTGCATCAAGTTCTGTTAACAACACAAAAACAGATGCTGAGACTATCTAGAGCAGAGGTCCCCAACCTTTTTTGCACCAGGGACCGGCTTTCAGCTAGACCAGTTTTCCATGGCCCGGTGGGGGGGGGGGAGCTAGCTGTCAGCGGCGCCGTAAAAGGGGCGATCAAGAGAGGAATGGGTGAATGAATGGACGGAGGGTGGGAAGGAAGGAAGGAAAGAGGGAAGGTACAGGAACAGAAGAAGGGTGCAAAGAAGCAAAGAAAGGTGTGAAAGGGGAGAGTAAGAGAGGAAGGAGTGAAAGAAGGGAATGAGGGAGGAAAGAAGGGAGGAAGGAAAAGGAAAGCAAGAAATGGAGGGAGGAAAGGAAGGGAGGAAAGGAAGGAAGGAAGAAAGAAGGAAAGAGGGAAGGTACAGGAACAGAGGAAGGAAGCAAGGAAACTTATGAAAGGGGAGAGTAAGAGAGGAAGGACTGGAGGGAGGGAGGGAAGAAGGTAGGAAGGAGAAAGAAAAGAAATAGAGGAAGGAAAGGTAAAAGAGAGAAAGAAAAAGAGCAAGAAAGAAAGAGAAAGAAAGAAAGAAAGAAAGAAAGAAAGGCAACTTCAAAGAAAGGCTCACTGAGCATCTCTCACTCTCTCTCTCTTTCTATCCCTCTTTCTTTCTTTCTCTTCCTTTCTCTCTCTCCTCTTCCTTTATCTCCTCTTTCTCTCCCCCCTCTCTCCCCCTTTCCCTCTCTCTTTCTCTCTCCCTCTCTTGCTATCTCTCCCCCCTTTCCCTCTCTTTCTCCCTCTCTTTCTCTCTCTCCCCCCTCTCTCTTTCTCTCTCTCTCCCCCTCTTTCTCTCTCTTCTTCTCACTTTCTCTCTCTTGTTTTCTTTCTGTCTCTTTTGCTTTCTCTCTCTCTCACTCTTTCTCTCTTGTTTTGTTTCTCACGCTCTTTCTCTTGTTCTCTCTCTCTTGCTATCTCTTTCTCTCCCCCCTTTCTCTCACTCTCTCTTTCTCACTTTCTCTCTATCTTGCCGTCTGTTGCTTTCACTCACTCTCGTTCTCTCTCCGTTCTTCTCAGCGGTGACGCGCGCACGCCCTGCCCGCCTCACATTTGCCGAGAGGACTTTCGCCCCGGGCTCTCAGCAAGGGGGTTTGCATGAGAGGCGGGGCCGGCGGAAGGTGATATTCAATGTCGGGGGCGCACGGGCGGTTTTGCGCGCGCTCCCTATCTCCCTGCTAGCCCACTCGGAATACGTATTCAAAATAAGAAAAGCCTTTGCCGGCGAAGGCTTTTCTTATTTTGAATACAGTATTCCGAGTGGGCTAGCAGGGAGATAGGGAGCGCGCGCAAAACCGCCCGTGCGCCCCCGACATTGAATATCACCTTCCGCCGGCCCCGCCTCTCATGCAGCCCCCTTGCTGAGAGCCGGGGGCGAAAGTCCTCTCGGCAAATGTGAGGCGGGCAGGGCGTGCGTTCCGGGTGCGGGAGGAGCTGCGGTGAAAGGCAGGAGGTGGCAGAGGAGCAGAGGGGGCAAATCGGGCGGGCGGTGGGCAGCGTGGAAAGGCCGAGGGGGCCCTGGCGCCGCGGACCGGCTGAAAACCCCCAACGGCCCAGTCCCGGTCCGCGGACCGGCGGTTGGAGACCCCTGATCTAGAGTGTAGAGAAGAGCTATAAGGATGATAAGTAGTGTGAGGGCCAAGCCATAAGATGAATAGTTATGGGAACTAATTATATCTAATCTAACGAAAAGAAAGACTAGTTTTCCAATACTTGAGGGGCTGTCACAGAGGAGAGGTGGTGAACATTTTTTCCAAAGCACTTGAAGACAAGACAAGAAGTAAACAGAGCTCTAACCTAGAATTGAGAAATTTCCTGATGGGAATGGCAGGCGCTCCTTCATTGCAAAAAGAGTTTGGACAACCATTTGTTCAGAATGGAATAGGGTTTTCTGCTCACTAGGGGATTGAATTAGAATAGGGGTAGGCAAAGTTGGCTATTCTATGACGTGAACTTCAATTTCCAGAATTCCTGACCTAACATGATTGGCTTAGGAATTCTGAGAATTAAAATCCACAAGTCACATAAGAGTCAACTTTGCTTACCCCTGGATTAGAAGACCTCCAATGTCCCTTCCAATCCCTTTTATTCTCTGTTCTATGTAAAATAAAATATATGTGAATGTGCCCATCCTGAAGACACTTTATGCACTACATTTTGGCCACTCCTTCAGTAAAATCAAGAATTCCTAAAAGTAACAAGTGCTATCTCTAAAATATATTAATGATGAAATCCCAACTTAACTAAGTTATGTTCAGGCTTAAAATTTATTTTGATTAAGAGAAGTTTCAACCAATAGGAATCTCAAATGAGGGCTCTCAAGGTGCCCCATGAGAAATAAATAAATGCAAAAGGAAGACCTTCAGTGTGCTACATCTGATTGGCTGTAGTCTGGAAAAGGAAGTGCCAAATTCTTAAGTTAACCATAACTCTTTGCCCTCTGTCTTCTACTTTCAGAGATAAATCAGTGCCTTCTGCAGGAGAGAATGGAGTTCTCCAAAACTGTAATAATGATGGCAATGATAATAAAGGCAATAATACTGTAGTAATAGTTATAACAATGTATTAATTCTGAAATTTATCTTAATTTATCTTAATTTTACCTTTTTATTTTTAAAGGGTGACTGTCATACTCCTATGTCATTGAGCAAAACAGTCATGAATCATTCTTCTGAGGCATCCTCACAGGATAACAGCCTCTATTTGTTGCAATGTAACTTGTAAATAAGTCTTACAGGATTGGGCGGCATATAAATCAATCAATCAATCAAACAAACAAACACTCTTAAAATAAATATCTCTTGAAAAACACATCTTAGGTTGAGACAAGAATAAATCCAATTCGATTCCCCTGAATTCATGTTACCATCTCTTCCTGCAATCCTTTTTAACATAAGGATGGCACATTAGGTCTTATACAGCCAATATTTGACATTTATAGAGATCACTAATCAAATTCTTATCCATGAGTCATGTTGCTCTATACATTTCTATCTCTATGGTTTTTCTCTCTGCCTGCATCTTCCTCCTCCTGACAGCTCCATCAGAAACTGCTAGCAAGAGCAAGGACTGGTGCAACGGAGAAACGAGTGCATCGTCTAAAGCAGGCTGACATACCTGCAGAGGTAACTGGCAGAATTCCTTCCAACTTAAACAGTTCATTATGCTTTTTTTTAAGCGATGGCAAAAGATTGATTTCCTCTGTAAAAGGAGAGCTACCCATCTCACCCAAATAGGACCGGGAAGTCTTCAGTCTATCAGATGATGAAGATATCGTGGTCAATATACTGTACTGGGTTTTTAGAAAATAATAAGGTCCTGTCATCCGTGGCCACAGTTTCATATTTACATCATCCTAAGCATCCATTATCTTGTTTATCACCCTGTACTCAAGGGATACTTCTGCTAACCCATGGGGATATAATTATACAGCTCTTTGAAATAAGCAATGAAGTCTTATAACATTCTTTGCTCTTCCTCTCTCAGCCATTTATATGTATTTTTTTTAAAAAAGCTCATGCTTTTCAATACAGTTGTAGAAGTGACAAAAACTAAATTTCCTGTTAATTCTAAATGTTCATTTGGAGTTTAGGAGTTGCATCTCCTGGCAATTAGATCAAGAGATTTAGCACACCAAGGAAAGTTAGTGCATATATATATCTTGGCGGTGTAGCAATATTATTTGATCTAATATATCTTTGTGTCTTGAGGCTAATTAAAATCTTGATGGGAATCTGCTTTGGCAATTAAAAAATACATGCTCATGAATATTTTTAATTGATAAAGGTGCATATCCAAAATCATATGCTATTTTCAAGAATAATTCCTTCTGTGACTGAGCAATTTTTCTCTTCAGATTCTCCTCTACAACCTTTAATCTATTCAGTATTCCATTAAGTTAAATGGAGCTTATTCCGGGTATGGGGATATAGAAAGATGGCTAGAATTGTTTTTACTGAAAAGCTCAAAATTGTACTCCCAGCAACCTTCAATGTGTATTACTGCATGCAGTTGTGAGTTGGGGGTTTTTTTTTTATGGAATCTTAGAATCTAAACCATTGAAGGAATGTCTCAAAGCTAGTCCAATATTTTTCTTTGGCAGATTGTCTACCTTGAATAATATGATCCTGATTTAGCATCAATAGATGATGATATAGGAAAGAAGGAGCAATGTCAGAAGACGTGGCTAACGAGGCACATTTTCCTCTTAAAACAGCAGCTTTAAGAGTATTTGATCTTCCACTTTCCTGGTATAATACACTGATACAGGTAATGATTGCCTTTGTTGTTCTTTGAACGCTATTTGAAATACCTGGGAGTGCTTTTTATTATGTCTTTATTTTGTTAAAGTATAATGTTTATATGCATAGTATTATGTTACTAGTTTGTATTATTATTGCATGGAAAATATGTCCCAATGCTATCGTTCTAAGAACCACACCTTCCCTTGTATTCCCTTGGGTTTTTATTTTTATTGTAATTGCTGAATTTCAGAGACTAATAAAATAGAGGGGTTCTTTCTGGTTTCCTCTATAGTTTCAGTGGTGTTGATACCCTACATATTTTCTGTTGATTATTTTTTAATTGATACATAGGTAAGAAACTCTTGAAAGTTGACTTATTTATTGTGGTTTGTGAAATTAGGGATATATACATTGCAAGTATTCTTTTTTATTTTTGTTAGAGAGGGCTAGTTGTATCTAACACAGATTAGGGTAATGATTAAACTAAAAGAAGGAACAGGGAAAAAGTGTGCTGCAAGCTAGGGATACACTAAATGCAGATTTGCTTGTGCATTATGCTACAATGTGGAAGAGCAAAGGTTTTATATTATTTGACATAGTAAACTTTTTAAATTGAGAAAAAATAAAATTTAAAAAATGCCTGCAATCCTAACTTAAAGTTCAGGTATGCAAAATACAGATTAGAAATGTGATTCAGAAAAGCTTTCTTTGCAAAACCTGTAAGTAATAATAGTCACAATGCTATTTCGCAGTCCAAGACAAATCATTGCATAGCAATAAAATGCTATGTGGGATTATTATTTACATGCACAATTGCTACTCAGAAGATTGAAAATCCATATTATATACAGCAGTCTAACTTGCTTTGCAGAAATGATCTTGATCCATAAGTACAATGTGTATATATGCATTTTTACTGCTATTTTACTAATGATAAACCCAATTCTTTTGGATGATGTCAGGTAGGCTGGGGTGGAGAAAAAGCTAGAGAGAAAGCATAGCAAAAGAGCTATAAGAATGACATTTTTGGAGCTGGTAAACAGAATAAATTGAAACCATTTCATAATTAACACTTTTGGTGATCGGTCATACCCTAACAATGTTTTTAATGGTTACATATCAATACTAATGGCAGATATTATAACAGATAGATTGTGTACTTTGGAATCCATACACAGTCTTAATTATGACATACACAGATCAAGATGGTCTTCCTACAACCTGGGTTGCGTGATGTCATTTAATACAGCATACTGATGATACTGAGGTATATATCTCTGCCCCATGTCACTCCAAGGATGCCTGAGAGATTCCCCCCCCCCAAAATGCCTGGAAGCTATGCAGATCTGGATGAAGAAGAATTGGCTTTGGCCCAATTCTACAAGATCAGATTGCTATGAGTTTTAGGGCTCATCTGTATCTAGTGCAGTGGTTCTCATCCCGGGGGTCGGGACCTCTTTGGGTCACCTAAGACCATGGGAAAAGACAAATTTCCCATGGTGTTACGAACTGAAGTTTCTATTCTGGCGCCTTGAGCATATTTTTACAATCTGACCAATCAGGCGTTTACAGTGGGGGTGTCTCTCTGACCTTCCTGCTAACCAGCTTAAAGCTCTGTTGGGATAATTTGTCCTAGACTTATGGTTGGGGGTCACCACAACACTAGGAATTGTATTAAGGAGTCATGGCATTAGAAAGGTTGAGAGCCACTGATCTAGTGGCTTTCTGTCATTGATTATGGATGGGGTAACACTACCCCAGGCAGAGTTTATATATAATCTGGGAGACCTCATGGACTCAGGGTTCTTATCAGCTATAGTGGTGAGAAAAGTCTTTATACAATTACCTTTTGTGTGTGTCAGTTGCACCAAAGTCATTGCTGATGGGTCACTCATGCCTTAGTCACTTCCTGACTAGATTATTGAATGTTCTGTATGTGTGGGCTGCCTTTGGAACCATTAAGCAGCTTTAATTAGTCCAGAATGCAGTAGCATGTGAGATATTGGTTGCGCCACAATATACAGATGTAATACCTCTGCTATGGGACCTGCAATGGCTTCCTGCAGGCTTTGAGGTACTATTCATAATGTTAATGTTAAATTTGAAGCCCTACTTGGCACAAGACAAGGTTACATGTGTTTTTATGTACACTGAGAGCATATGCACCAAAGAAAAATTCCTTATGTGTCCAATCACACTTGGCCAATAAAGAATTCTATTCCGTTCTGTTCCATTCCATTCCATTCGATTTTTATGGTTCCGTCTTTGGCTGTTGATTTCTGCTCATCCCATCAGATTGGGCAGAGTGAACATGCCCTGGTTCTCATGGGCAAAGCAGTATTATTTGGTGCTTGCTAGGAATTGTGTCCTCTCTCTCATGGTACCTGTGTTGTGCAACAGCTTCCACCCCCTCTGAGATAGTGGACATTCCTGAGGCTGTCGACCTTCCAGAAAGTTATTCCCCTAGGAACTGGGACTATAGTATTAATGGAGCTCTGATATTGTTGTTATTTGCCATTAAGATTTTTTAAAGAACCTTGACCTTGATCTCTCCCCCCCCCCCCCCCCAATATAGTGGATTGTCTATTTGTTTGTTTTTATTTTTGATTGTGATCCTGAGTGCCTTTGGCAGATAGGCAGCTGTATAGATAGGATGAATAAACACATTTGATTCAATGACATATTGCCCATGTGGTTTTGATCCATTTAGTCACTTTACATATCACTAAAATTTTAACAGTGGAACTGGAAACATTACCAGCTTCTATAGATTGATTGATTCCAAATCCTCTTATGTTGTTTCAACTGTGTTATTTTGAACAATGTATAGGAAAATATACATTATATATGATTCATCCCAATTCGGGTACATCTCCCATTCTTGCCTCAGACCCCTAACACATATTTTAAAAATTGTGTTGTAAAAACCTCCTGAATATTAGGAGTGAGAGGGCAGTTCTTATATCTAACGGGAAGACATTCCTTAGGAAGGAAGCTCCTGCAGAAAATCCTAGGCTCTTCTTGCTGCATCTGAAGTAGTCTGAGAACTCTCAGTAATTGCTGCATGATAAAACTATGGATGGAGAATTGAGTGAGGGTTTCTAAATTATGGATATCACACTTCTTCTTGGGTTTTTTAGGGACTCTCATTCCTGTCACTTAAGCCAACCCTTCCATTTAACAAACTCTCAATTCATAATTAAAACAGCAAAAATTATTCATTTCTGCCTTTAATTACAAATAACGGAAATGTTTTTTCTTATATCAGCAAATTAATGAGAATGCAATGTAATATAACAACAGCAGAAATAAAATGTATTTACATTCTCACAGACCACCGTTCTCTTGCAGTATTTCCACTGCATAAGCACAGAGGCACATTGGATGTGTTGTCTGCCTTCTTCCTGTCCAAAATATTTGTAGTGACCTTCCTCTTTCTTTCCCATCAGCCAGCACACCGTAATCTTCCTATTATCAATCTTCAAATTATTTCTTTTTTTCCGATTCTGCCATGGGCTCCATCCACTTCCCAATCTTCCTGACCAAGATTCCTGACCAAGATTCTAAAAAATGTCTGTACTCTTTTAAAATTAGTTTGATTTAACATATGCTAAAGAATGTGAATTGAGTCTTCAGAGAGGGGCGGTATACAAATCTAATAAATTATTATTATTATTATTATTATTATTAATTAAAACAGCAAAAATTATTCATTTCTGCCTTTAATTACAAATAATGGAAATGTTTTTTTCTTATATTAGCAAATTAATGAGAATTCACATTGCTAATTTTGCTAATTAGCACATTGCTAATTTTCATTGTGCCTCCTCCTTTCCCATTTGCATATCTATCTATGGATTTTTGCAATCCATTAGATTTTTCATTGAAAATTATGGTATTTTCAAATTTCACATTCGTTTTCATGCACAAGCACATATTTTGAGGTCCCTGGTAATAGGGCATGGCAACTGAAATTGTCTTTTTGGATTTCCTGGATGTAATGCAAAAAAAAAAAAAAAAGACATTTACTTTACCAAAATAATTACGAACAAATATAAGGTAGGTGAAATTAGTATACTTGCTATATAGTTGGGCAACCAAGATTCTAAAAAATGTCTGTACTCTTTTTAAATTAGTTTGATTTAACATATGCTAAAGAATTTGAATTGAGTCTTCGGAGAGGGGCGGTATACAAATCTAATATATTATTATTATTATTATTATTATTATTATTATTATTATTATTATTATTATTCGTGTGTTGATAGAAGTGCTTTCTTTATTGGACACAGGATTCATATTTAATACATGAATGTAATAGGCTTATAAATGTAAATTGTTGTATTTCTGCACAAATGTAATAAAACTTTTTTTAACTATTTGTTTTAAGGTTAAAATCTCACCAGGGCTAAAGAAACTATTTGCGATAACAGCAGTAAGTGCCATAACTGTGCTTTTTCTTGCCCATCACTTCAAAAGAAAACGAGGGAAGAAAACCAGGAAACTATCTCCATGGGAATCAGACCATTTGATGTTCGATTTTGCAAAAACTTCTGGGTCAGAGAAAAGTAGGCAACATTTTCTCTATGGAAAGCTAATATTGAAAGAGTTACCTGATAACTCAATTATTTGAGAGTAAAACTTACTAAAGTGAGATTTCCTTTCAAAGAAGCATCAGAGGTCTATGCTTCATAGCTTACAATTACATGGAAACAAGTATAACTGAAAAGTAGAGTGTGGTCCCAAATGATCATATGCAACTGGAAATGTATTGGATTACAACTGAAATATGAATACAGTGATCCCTCGATTTTTGCGGTCTTGATTTTCGCGAAACGCTATACCACGGTTTTTCAAAAAATAATAATTAAAAAATACTCCACGGTTTTTTTCCTATACCACGGTTTTTCCCACCCGATGACGTCATATGTCATCACCAAGAATCACTTCTCTCTCTCTTTCTCTTTCTCTATCTCTCCCCCTCTTGCTCTCTCTCTTTTTCTCGCTTTCCCTCTCTTGTTTTCTTTCTCTTCGCCCGCGGGCGGGCGGGTGAACGGTGGGCGGGCGGCGGGCGAGTGGCGGGCGAGCGGGCGGGTGGGCGGCGAGTGGGCGGTGGTGAACGGGCGAGCGGCGGGCGGGCGGGCAAATGGGGCGAACGGCGGGCAGCGAGCGGCGAGTGGGAGGGCGAGCGGGCGGCGGGCGGGCGGGCGAGTAGGCGGGCGAACGGCGGGCGAGCGGGCAAGTGGTGAGCGAACGGCCGGCGGGCGGGTGCCTACGGGGAACGGTGGCCGCCAGCGCTGCTGCAGGAGGACCCGTGTCCAAAGAAAGCCGGGTAGTTTTTGGCTGTCCATAGCCAAAAATGGTGTTTTTACTTCCGCGCCGCTATATCGCGGAAAATCGATTATCGCGGGAGGTCTTGGAACGTAACCCCCGCGATAATCGAGGGATAACTGTAATGTTATTTTTTCAGTCTTGTACAATCTAGTCCTGTGAGGTTGACTAGACTTGCTTTCTAAGTCTGGTCAAACCTCAAAGGGCTAGATTGTACAAGACTGAAAAAATAACATTATTTATACCATTATTTATACCATTACCATATAAATCAGGATTATTTTTATTGTAACAGCTATAGTAACAGAATTGTGAGGTGTGGAAGACCAGGTCCACATGTGAAGGTTCAGTTTAATTTTTTGTTAACCTCCTGTTCTGTTTAAGAAAAGTAACAAATCTTATGTTCCCGGGTCACCCTGACCCGGACCGAAAACTCTTCATTTGCAGTGCTTATGTTTGGTCTTTTTGAAAGCTTTTTTCACTTGGAAAGTAGTCTGAACATTTCTGCACACAATGATATGAAAATTGAAATGAAAAAAGTAAATCTTATTGGTTTATTTTGCGGATATAATGCACGCCCCCCCTGTTTTTGTGAAATTTTTTTCAATTTATGGATAGTTTTGCTTGCAAAATGCATTCTATTTTACTAAAGTTGGTATGGGATTGGTAGCTTGAACATTTCTGAACATAATGATATGAAAATTGAACTGGAAAAATTGATGCATATTGGTTTATTTTGTCGATGAAATGCACGCCCCCCCGTTTTTTTTAAATAGTCTTCACTTTATGGATAGTTTTGCTAGCAAAATACATTCTATTTTACTAAAGTTGGTGTGGGATTGGTAGCTTGAACATTTCTGAACATAATGATATGAAAATTGAACTGGAAAAATTGATGCATATTGGTTTATTTTGCACATAAAGTATGCCTCAATTATTTCAATTTATATAAAAATTATGCTGTTAATTTCAAACTTACATACTTTTTTTTAGTAAAATGGATTTGTTTCATAAAATTAGTTCTCTGGCTACAATGTGGTTGATTTTCAAAAGGATATTCCAAATATTTCTAGACAAATATGTATAAACAGTGACAATAATGGCACACAGCAAGGCCGAGGGGGGGTGGCCCTTTTGTGGCAAAAATAAACCAATAAGAACCATTTTTTTCAGTTCATTTATATTTTTCTTATATTCAGAAATGTTCAATTTAGTATATCAAACCTTTTGGGGGAAAATTCCTTAGGGATTTGTAGCCTTAAAAAATAGAAATTGACACGAAATTAAAAAAGGATGGGGGGAGGGGCTTTTTGATCAAAATAAAAATATAAGTCTCAATTTTTCCAGTTCAATTTTCATATCATTATGTTCATAAATGTTCAAACTAGTTTTCCAGTTGAAAAAGTTTTCAAAAAGATCAAATTCAAGTACCTAAAAAAATTATTTTTGGTCCGGTCACATACGAACAGAAACAGATTCAAAGTTATGATTTTTTTTTGCCCAGAAAACAATTAGCCACCACCCCAAAAATATTTTTTGATGATCAGCATTGTTAAATTGAGTAAATGAATGCCTAAGATTTTAAAGAATATTTCGGATTTGGAGCATAAAAAAATAAAAAGTGAAAATGGTTGCAAGCAGCCAAGGGGGGGGGGGCTTATTTCTGATGTTAAAAAACCAATAAGAATCATTTTTTTCAGTTCCTTTATATTTTTCTTATATTCAGAAATGTTCAAGCTACCAATCCCACACCAACTTTAGTAAAATAGAATGCATTTTGCAAGCAAAACTATCCATAAATTGAAAAAAATTTCACAAAAACGGGGGGGGGGCGTGCATTATATCCGCAAAATAAACCAATAAGATTTACTTTTTTCATTTCAATTTTCATATCATTGTGTGCAGAAATGTTCAGACTACTTTCCAAGTGAAAAAAGCTTTCAAAAAGACCAAACATAAGCACTGCAAATGAAGAGTTTTCGGTCCGGGTCAGGGTGACCCGGGAACATAAGATTTGTAACTTTTTTTGCCCAGCAAAAACTAAGCCCCCCACCCCCCCAAAAAAATTCTCATAGAGATAACCCCTGAAATGATGAATAGTCATGAAATTTCAAGTTTCAGATATGCAGGGAAATTTTTTTACAGGGACTCAAACTTGGCTTCGGGTCACATACGACCCGAACAGAACAGCAGGGTTTTAAAAGCCTATGCTTTTAGAATTTTCTCAGCTAACGGTTAGAGTTAGAGAAGCGTCAATGGCAGTCAAGTGGGGGTGGACTTAGTTCATTTTTGGTTATACAGACTCTACTTAAGAACACCTCTACTTAAGAACCAGGTGTTCAAGATTTTTTTGCCTCTACTTAAGAACCATTTTCTACTTAAGAACCCGAGCCCAGAAAAAATTCCCAGGAAATTTGAGAGCGACACAAAGGCCCGGCCAGTTTCCTGCCATTCCCCCTTTAATCCCGTCCATCTCGGGCTTTTCTGGGCTGCCAGAGGAGCCTTTTGGTGACACTTAAGTAGGCTTTGGCAGTCCAGAGTAAACAAAGCATTTTCCTTTCTCTGGGCGCTTGGACAGGGAATAAATGTTTGACAGCGCCCAGAGATAATAAATGCTCCTTTCACTCTGGGCAGCCGAGGAGTCAACACAGTGAAGGAAAGGCGCTGGCTACAAAGCAAGGAAGCGAGAGGAGAGGGGAGCCCTTCAGCATGGGAAGGAAGAGGCAGCAGGTAGCAGCAACAGTAGCCAATGTATGGGAGGCAGCTTCGCGCCGGGTGTATGGGAAACGCGTGCTCCTCCTTGCCGCCTCAGAGTCCCTCTTTTTTTTTTTAAGCCTTAAAGCAGGGGTCTTCAAACTTGGCAACTTTAAGGCTTGTTGACTTCAACTCCCAGAATTCTCCAGCCAGCCTATAGCTGTCTGGTGGCTGCTACTACTATAGCTGCTACTGGAGCTATGCTGGATGGAGAATTCTGGGAGTTGAAGTCCACAAGCCTTAAAGTTGCCACGTTTGGGGACCTCTGCCTTAAAGTTTGGGATTTTTTTTTTATTCCCCTCCCCTCCCCTTCTTCGGCAGCGACTCTCCTCCTCCTCCTCCTCTTCCTCCTCCTCCTCCCACCCAAATTCCGAGCTTTTTATTTCTTTTCTAATAGGTTTGCACACATTATTTGCTTTTACATTGATTCCTATGGGAAAAATTGCCTCTACTTAAGAATGTTTCCATTTAAGAACCTGGTTCTTAAGTAGGGGTACCACTGTATAGTGATTGTAAGCTGATCCCTCTTTTTGCCAGTATTCGTATAAAAATCTTGCAAGTCTGAATAACTTTCCCTTTTCTCAGTCTAATTTCATGTAAACTATGGAGTATCTTTAAATGAGATGTTTTCTCAAGTTACTTCACCTGGGTTCAGATCCTGCTTATCCTGCTTATTTAATTACCTAATTATTGCCACGGCAGCAATTTCCTTCTAGTTTTGCCTTAACCCTAATCCTAGCCCAATTAGTGGTTTTATTTCACAGCCTCAAATCATGTTGTCCATAAAATGTGCACATTTCCCTGCAGAAAAAAATAGACAAAAACATGAACAATCCTCATATATATAATATGTCATTATCTATTATACAGCATTAATAACATATACATGTATTTGTAAAATAATATTTATTTAGAGACTTTATTTTAAGATAAAGTCTTTTTCCTTAATGAAAAAGAAGATGCACATAAGCTAATTCCATTATTCATCCTCTTTATGTCCTAAGATTCTAGTTGTTCCAGCAGCAAACAAAATCTAACACTTTCACTGAATTCCATCAAAGAAAAAGGTTTTCAATCTTACATCCATGCCAGTGGTGATCTCTTCAATAAATATTCTGGTTCCCTGCAGAGTTTGGCCTCGGTAAGTGTAATTTATTGAGATCTATTATATGTATTTTAGGAATGAAAAACAGATGGTTTTTTTCTTTGCTTGATGGACTTTTTATAAAAAGCAAGTACTGTATTCACATACTTCTCTTTTTTTGAAAGATCAGCATTTCACTAAAAATAGTATATCAAATAAATTATTACTTATTTTCCTAGAATACTGAAATCAGTTGTTATAGGCCCACAATTACCATATTTGTGGTTTTTATACTTATTGTTTATGAAACCAATTTTATACTTATTGTTCATGAAATGAAAGAGTAAAATATAACTATTAGAAATAGTATATTGTTACATTTCCTTTAGCTTACATGCACATATTGTTTTTTTTAAATTAGGCTCACAGTGCCATCTCTTGTCCTAGTTGTGTTTGTGTGAATTCTAATTCCTGGGATAAAACAGATGAAGATAATATGAAACTAGTCAATATTCCAGTAACTACTCCAGAAAATTTATATTTGATGGGTAAATACACCGTATATAATATTTATGATATTATTATTGGAAGTACAATATAACAAATTAAAATACAGTAAACAGATTTTAAAACTTCACCATTCAGTGCAAAAGTATGAAATGCTGATGTAAAGAATAATTAGAATTCTTTTAAATAAAAGATGGTTTAATAGGTACTGTGTAAAAATATTAGATGCAAATTCACAAAATGTTTTCTTATTGAATCTCATAATATGGATTGAGTGATAATATATGACATCAAGTTAGTGTCCATTCTTAGCAACCACATAGATTTTGCCCATGATGATAGATCTCTAATGTGGTCTTTCAGGTCTGTTAATAGTGTTCCCACTGCCATTGTAACTGAGTCCATTCATCTGGCTGTTGGTTGTTCTCTTTTCTTTTCTTCCACCTTTCCCAGCATATTTCTCCAGAGAGCTAGGTGTCACAAGTAGGATAATATGAACCTGGTCATTTGTTGAATTAGTTTAGGATGGGTTATTGCACAAAACAGAAGGTTGACTTCGGTGATCTCAATATTTCCACTCAATTTTATACTTCTAAGAATATGAGGTATTTATTCTTAAACACTTCAGTGTGATGGAACTTAAATCCATCTAATTAAACCTTTTGACTATGCTTACTGGGATGTTAAGAGCTGTATTCCCAATACATCTTCAGAAAAATAAATCGGGGAGGAGAGGACAGCTAATTGAATGCAGATCTCTTGTGGGGGTTTAGTATTTTGACACACTCTCTCAAGGTTTCCTATGTCTAGTACAGTATACTTAAGGCAGAGTAGTTCACACTTGCAGGTAAAACAAAGAAAATGTATGATATAAGGAAGCTTTATCATTTTTTTCAGGGATGGAGCTATTTGAAGAAGCACTACAACGATGGGAACAAGCATTGACTTTTCGCAACAGACAAGTTGAAGATGAAGCCAGGTGTGGTGCCATCAAGCTTGGAGCAGGTGATGCTATTGCAGAAGAACAGATGGAGGTAAGACGATGTCAGTACACACAGCATTTGCTGCTTATTAGGTAACTTTATGCTGTTATATGAATGGAGGAGGGGGTTCAGATATTATAACTATATATTCCATTTTCCACTGAAGACATTGAGAAAGCCAGATTGCATCTGTAATTTAAAATGAATGCTCTACCAGGGACACATTGCTTATATTGTCATTCTTCCTCAATATCAAATTACAGTGTATACTATTTGTTATAACTTTAGCATCAAAAATATTTTAAAAAATTTATATCCCAAATCTTGTGTTAATATGATGATTGCCCATAATGGTTTTCAGGTATTAAAAATAATTACACATAAACACAGAGAGAACAATGAAACAATTCATTGATTAGGAACAAACGTGTGTGTATGTGTGTGTGTACATGTTATATAATATTTTTTAGTGTTATATTATAACACTGTATTGTCTATAGAAGCTTCATGGCCTCAAATAAACATTTTGGTCCTGTTGGCTATATCTAGAAGTAAACATGTTGGCATTGACTAATTTGACTGGATAAATAACTTAGCTGTTTCTTTATTTAATTCTTCCGATCCTGCTGTTCTTGCATATGGTGTACAAAAATAATTAATCGCAACAGTAAATTAATCAAATGAGCAAATCATCTCAAGAATGCCATTAGCTGCTTAAAATATTAATTTATATCTTGCAATTTCTATTTACAGGATATCATTAGTGCAGAGTTTATACATAAGCTTGAACTTTTGCTCCAGAGAGCTTACCGCCTTCAGGAAGAATTTGAAGCCTCCCTTGGAACATCTGATCCAGCGTCTTTTGCCAATGAGGCTGGTGAGTTTTCTTATTTTTTGTTCTGTTTTGTTTTTAAATTTTCAGATTTCCTGACATAATACAGTTCACTTTATCACTTTAATGCTATCTAGATGTGCATGATTGTAACTTTTGTTAGAAATGACCTGTGCCAACTGAGAATTATTAGGATCCAACAAATTGGGAGACCCGTAGTTAGGGAAGGCTGAATATTTATTATACTTGATAACTAAGGGGGATCAGGAATAATGGTAAATGTATTATTTGTATTTTTCCTTCTTACTTTTCCATAAAAGACCCACAGAGCTGGATTTATTTCCACAATCATAAAAGTAAGCACTAAAATATTTGGAGTATTTTTTAAATAGATATATACAAATAAAGTACAGATGTTCACTAGCCCGTGACCTACTTTGGTATATATAGATAGTGGCCAATCAAATATAAAATTAATCTCAATAAAAGAGTATAAAATGTTTGGTGGATTCTTAAGTACGATGCAGTATATGGCTAGCAAAGCATGTTAAGACTTTTTCTTGTCTTTTTAAAAAACATTGATCCCAGTTTGTTCCTAGGAAATTTGCTTTTCTATTTGCTTCCTATTTGATTGAAGCCAAGAGTCCTGTGCCTTCCTTCCTATTACAACTGGTTTATCTTTAATGAGGATGTGACATCATATCATGGAGTGAATTTTACTTCCAATTTACAGAATCTGTTTCATTTTTCTGGGGAGCAGAATTCTGGAGAATAATTCTGAAAGTGTGACGCGTTCCAAGAAATGCATTTTCAAACAGTTGCTCTACTTGATTTTTAGACATTTCCTCCTTTCCTAACTTTAAAATTTCATCTTTTATCTTTGAAATTAAAGAAAATTTTCCGAGTGTGCATTTTGTCCTATAATGTGCATTTAATGTGCATCTCTTACCTGAGCTAGGAAAGTGAGTAGGATTGGACCTGGTTTGTATTTCTGTGGGAGACTATTAGGGATTACCTGGGCTATAAATTAGATTGACAATTTGAACTAATATCCCATAAGAAGCGACCGGTAATAGAAAGTCATTTCTGTTTTGCAGCCAAAAAACCTATATGAGCATGTTCATGATTCCACCAGGAGTAGTTCCAGTGGGAAAAGACTTTATAATTTCCCCTTAAACTACGAATTCTTAACTTTGACAAATTAGCAATCAAAGGCTGAGATAGAATTGGATATAAATATTCCGAGTAAGTCATCCCTTTGAAATGTAGTAAGCCATGCTTTTTCTAATTCCAAATTATGACTCTGAAGTAAGAAAGCCACCAGAGGTCAGAATTCCTATTACAGTATTTTGATATTGCATTTGAATGTACTTCCTTGGATAAGATAGCTTTACATTTAGTTTTCTAGCAACTTGTAATTTGAGAAGGAGCCTGGGTGTATGATATCATGCTATAAAATCATATTGCAACATATTGAAATTGATGTACATATCCCATGATCAACGTCAGTTCCCTTTTTAATTTTTCTTTCCTGACAAGTGAGTATTTATACATACAAATGTTATATAATACACACAAGTGTTCTATGTTATATAACATACAAGTGTTTCTACTATTTTCAAAGACTTGAATAAATTTTATAGTACGTCTGAGCCATAATTAGAATACTGTATTACAAATTATTGTTTAAAAAAGAATGTTTTTAATGAAGAAATAGCATATTAATTTGTTTACATATGTTTATCGTGGCTTTATAATATTGGTGGTCCCAGGTATAAAAAATTGTTGTAAACCACGTCCCAACAGTATATAGAAAAATGCTAAAGGCTTTTTAAATAGGTTGTACCTAACATACTCTTTTGTAATATTTGTCATAACTGATGTTTTAATTACTTTATTCCTATTTGCTTTGGACACATAAAGCTGTCAAATGTAGGTCTTGGATGAACTCAAACGGCACCCTTCTCCGAACCTCTAGATGGGCATCTTTTTCAGCTTCTAATATTGCTCTTTAAAAAAGGGGGATGCTGGTGGTAAATCTATGATCTTCCATATTTATCACCAAACTCCAAAGAGAACATATTCCTATTTCATTCTCCTGAGGTCTTGGGTATTTTATTGTTCACTGCTCTGCTAGGTGGGATGGGGTCTGTGGTGAGACTACAAGAAAGAACCTCTATCAAGTAGTGTGTTCCTAAATAGATGTTATCATCTAGTGCTATTGCTAACATGTTGTAAGCCACCCTGAGTCTAAGGAGAAGGGCGGCATAAAAATTGAATGAATCAATGAATGAATCAATCAATCAATCAATCAATCAATCAATCAATCAATCTAATGTAGGTGGCAGAGAAGTTTAAAAATGGTTTATAGAAGTCGGCCTTCTCCAAGTCCCGTCAGCCAGACAATGTTGTCTGGTGGGGCCTACGGGAAAAGCCTTCTCTGTGGCTGCCCCAGCCCTTTGGAACGAGCTCCCCCCAGAGATTCACACTGCCTCCACTGTCCCTGCCTTCTGCAAAGCTTTGAAGACACACCTCTGGGGCCACTGAAACTTTAACATCATTCCCCACCTAATGAATGAATGTTGGATGTGTGATGTCTGAATCTGTTTGCTTAGTTTTAACTGGGGGGGGTTAAATACTGTTTTTATGTAGATTTCTAATATGTTGTAAGCCAAACTTTGTCTCAGGATAAGGGCGACATAGAAATTGAATGAATGAATGAACGAACAAACAAACAAACAAATATAATTAGCACCATTCTGGCTTATATTTACTTTGTGTTCTATCAGGACATCCAAATGGTTCTCACAAACATTACATTGAGTCAGATCTTTAATATATTTCTATCCAATTGCATTCAAAAAGACTCTTAATGGCTTACATCAAATGTAGAAAACCAATTATGAAATCAAGAGAAGGGTCTCCCAAAAAATTCTTTGGTAGTTTATTTAATGCTGTTTATCTTGAAGTTGGACAAGTGAGTTCCGCCACCTGTTTGCTGGATCCGTGTCCCTCTTGGCTGGTTTCGGCCAGCAGGGAGATGACACAGAGTTGGGTCCAGGAGATTGTCAACGCTTCTTTGGGGATGGGGTCCTTCCCGGCTCCCTACAAGGAGGCACTTGTGCGCCCCCTCCTCAAGAAGCCCTCCCTGGACCCAGCCGTACTTAATAACTATCATCCAGTCTCTAACCTTCCCTTTATGGGGAAGGTTGTCGAGAAGGTGGTGTCACTCCAGCTCCAGTGGTCCTTGGAAGAATCCGATTATCTAGGCCCTCAACAGTCGGGATTCAGGCCCGGCTACAGCACGGAAACTGTTTTGGTCACGCTGATGGATGATTTCTGCCGCACGAATCCCAGCAACCGGTTAGGTCCCACATAGTTGGCCTTCTCCGCATCCCATCGACTAAGCAATCCCATCTGGCAGGACCAAGGGGAAAAGCTTTCCCTGTGGCGGCCCCAGCCCTCTGGAATCAACTTCTCCCAGAGATTAGAACTGCCCCCACCTTCCTTGCCTTTCGCAAGCTCCTAAAAACCCACCTATGTTGCCAGGCTTGGGGAAGTTGATATTCTCCGTAGCTACTATGATTTATGTATGATTTGCTTGGGTTGTGTGATTAATTTTTATGATAAGGTTTTTAATCTGTTTTTTTAATATTGGATTTGTACATTGGGTATTGTGTTGTGAGCCGCCCCGAGTCTTCGGAGAGAGGCGGCATACAAATCTAATAAATTATAATAATAATTATTATTGTTGTTGTTGTTGTTGTTGTTGTTGTTATTAAGTTGCTAGTACGTGCAGAACTTTGCATTTTTTGCACTTGAAGGCCTTGAGCCTATCTTATGTCTTCTATTACCTACTCCCCTACAGTTTCTGACAGGTTGGACCACTTTTTCTTGTTGTGTAAAGACAGTTGCAAAATAGAAATGGAGTAGTAACCCTTTGTCCATGCTGCCATCATCATCTTGCCATCTTCTCTAAGCAACATTGCTTCCTTCACTTTCCTCTTGTATATATTCATATAATGCTTTTTAATTTTATTTTTGGTGTTCATTGCAGTCTTTCTAAACCCTAGCCTTCCTGACCTTATCCCTACAGATATGGGCTATTCCCTTACAATCTCTTAGTTATGTGCCCCTGTCTGTTTTTAAAAGTAGTTCTTTTTGTTTCTCATTTGGTCAATAAACACTTCATGCAACTGTACCAGATTTACCATATACAGTATATTCCATCTTTCTTTCTTGTGGTTGGGTCACCTTTATTTCATTTTTCAGGATTTCCCCTTTTTCCTTTTTAGTTCATTGAAGTCAACTCTGTTGAAATCGAACTCTAATCTGACTGCTCTGTCTGAAGTGTAGTGAATTGTAAAATTATTCAATCTCTCAAGATTCTTACAACTTCTACTTATTAAACCATGTGTTCCTTATTGGTATTAATGCTACTATCATGTATGTATTCAATGTTGCAAACATTTATATACAATTTCCCTAGAAATTAAAGATATCTGATGTGTTGCCAGGGATAAATATCTATTTTAACTTACTTTTGGATCCATATCTGTGTCTTCACTATCACCGTATGATTAATATGATTTTTAAAGTAATTTAATATGGAAACTCTGCTGTTTCATTAGACGATATGCTTTCAGTAAACTTTTTTTCCCTATCACTTTATTTTTTCCTCCAACAAGTGAAATTTTAAGCTTGAATTGCCAGACAAACTCTGAGAGAATTCTCTCTTTGACTTCAAATTTTGAATACATAATTTATACTAAATAAGAATCAATATTAAGTAATATTACATTCCACATTTCATAGACTATAATTTCTTTAACTGAAAAGTTGAAGAACACAAGGTAAGAGCTAGCAGCAACTTTTTTGGCATTGCAAAATAGCAGAATCCTGCCAAAAACAGTATAATTCAGGCACAATAATGGAAAGAAAATTTGGCAGGAAAAACTTAGTAATGTAATAATACTAGGAGCAATTGGGTCAGGAAGGCTAAAAAATTTAAGACTTTCTGTTTTCTTAGTCTCGTCTGTCTGAAGATTGAGCCAAATTGGACATGACACTTAATGGAGAATGGAATAGTTCAGTGTGGATTGGGTTAGAACAACGCTTTTCAAACTTGGCAGCTTTAAGATGTGTGAATATCAGCTCCCAGCATGCTGGCTGCAGAATTCTGAGAGTCGAAGTCCAAGTTTGAAAAATATACAAGCAATAGGTTTCTTGGCAAAAATAAAAGAGAAAGAAGAAAAAAGTTTACCCTAATTTTGAAGATGGAAAATATTAACCTACCAGTATTATCAACGTAAAGAAAAGATAGAAAGCTTCTGTTTGTGGGCTTCCAATGCTAAATGCTGAGCGTGTCAATTTTCTTGGCCTAAGCAAATAGGGGGTTAAAGAAGAGATAGTGTATTAAAAAATAATAATCAGTTCTGTTAAAACCATGCTATCAATTTATATATTATTTAAAAATATATAATCTGGTTGACATGGTGGAAGAAAAAATAGGAAAAATTTTTCTCCTTGTTGAGGTTTCTTGGTCTGAGTGATAGCTGACCATTAGGTCCTTATAAACAAAAATGTATTATTTCTTGAAAAAGTATGAAAGTGCACTCACTGGAATTCTTAAAATCTTCATATCCCTAGGCTGTGCTAGTGCTTTAACCTGAACTATTTATTTATTTATTATTAGAGTTGAAAGGGACCTTACAGATCATTGAGTCCAACCCCCTGCTTAAGCAGGAAATCCTACAGCACCCCAGCCAAAGGGCAGTCCAATCTCCTCTTGAAAATGTCCAAAGTTGGGGAGTTGACAACCTCCGCTGGCAGGCCGTTCCACTGGTTGATCACTCTCACCGTCAGGAAGTTCTTCCTTATCTCCAGGTTGAATCTTTCCTTGGTCAGCTTCCAACCGTTGTTCCTCGTCCGGCCCTCTGGTGCCCTGGAAAATAGTGTGACTCCCTCCCTTCCGTGGCAACCCCTTACGTACTTGTATACAGCTATCATGTCCCTCTAGCTCTTCTTTTTACTAGACTATCCATTAGAAAGGATAAACATCATCTTTTGTAACCCCCAGACTTAAAATTTTGGGGCTAGTAAATTTAGAACTATGCCGCCTTTGATCTGACCTAAGTGCAACACACAAAATTATCTGCTACAATTTCCTAACTATCAATGACTACTTTAGCTTCAACCACAACAGTTCACGAGCTCACAATAGATACAAACTTAATGTAAATCACTCCAAACTTGATTGCAAAAAATTTGACTGCAGTAAGAGTGGTCAATGTCTGAAACACATTACCTAACTCTGTAATTTCTTCCCCAAACCTTCAAAACTTTAACCTTAGGCTGTCTACTTTTGACCTCACCCCATTCCTAAAAGGTCTATAAGGAGCATGCATAAGCGCACCAGTGTGTCTACCATCCATGTCTTAATGTACCCATGTATTCGTAAAATATCCTGTACTCATAACCACGTTTGTACTTCACAATCATGTTTGCATCTTATTTATACTTGTCTGTAATCATATACATGCTTGACAAAATAATTTTTAAAAAAAATTATTCTGATTCACATTCTACTGTCAAATATCTGTTTATCCATCTTTAGGGCTTCATACAGTGAACCCACTGGAATGTTGACTCATCTCATTTTGGTTTTGCACCCACTTATAGTGAAAATGGCAACTGTCCCCCTGATTTCTCCACTTCATTATCACTTCCCATTCTTCCAATCTATTTGCATGGGTCAAGGTTTACGGCATAGATGTTTGAAGCTTTGTAATTTTCTTATCCTGAAAATAGCAAAGTAGGTTCCAATGAGTAAGAATAAACTACTACAGCTTAATCTGATAGTGGATTTTTGTGGGGCTCTTCCCTCAAATTTCATATTGCAACAGACCTTTGCTATTTACAAACTGTGGGAAGTAGGTTACTAAGATCTAAATGAACACCTGAGTTTTATTTGGATTCCCTGATTCAGAGTTTAGTTGCTCCAAAGTCATACCTGTCCTTCATTGGTGTTAGTCACAGCTTCAAGATAGGTGTATGAGTTAAGATTTGAAAGATGACTCAACCACCCACCCACCCTTACAATCAGAGTTCTCATATCATATGGGGGTTTCCTGGAATATTCCTAGAAAATATTCCTAGAGAATATTAATTATGAACTCCACATTGGTAGTTTTTGTCAGTCATTTGGAACAGAAATTAAAATACACTCTAATCCCAGACTTTTTTCCCCCTTCCTACTTTATTTTTTCTTTTTCATGCATTCACAAAAAGCAAGTTAATTGAACATATTTATTTAATCACAACAGAAATATGCACAATATTTCATGGCTAATTAAAAATACAGCTGGCTGATGTGAATTTTGGCAAACCCAATAACACAGATAATGTCCAGAATTTCATCAGTCACATTATTATTGTAACATATTAAGTAATGCCTGTTTTAAGACACTGCCGTGAAATTTTCACATCTGTTCCAAATGGTTTGCTGACTAACATTTTTGCATAGACTAACAATTTTTGTTCCTATTAGCCAGTAAATAATAAAGTTTGTAAAAGAAGAATATTATCCCAAGTTTTGTCTAAATGCCTTATGCAAGAGAAGTACATTATATACAGGCAGAGTTAGTGAGATAGAGACAGTTGAGTGAATTATTAGATTGTGCTAAACCATACATATATTGTTTATTTGTATTCTGTCTAAATTTGTTGAAATCTGCTGTCCGAAGGCACAATCTGAAAGTGGAATCCCATCCAAATTGCAATCAGTGTGAATATCAGCTTTTTCTAAGCATTATGTTTTTTAATTATTATTATTATTTATTAGATTTGTATGCCACCCCTCTCCGTAGAAGGTTTGATTAATAAATCAATATTATTTTTAGTAGAGAAAAATTCCATACATAATAAAAGTAGCTGATTCTTATAATCACTGATTTTTATAATCTAAGCTTAGTTCCTGATTAATTATAATAGCCTTCATGACAGACAGACAGACAGACAGCACTTTTGCCGAGCCAGCCCCTTCGCAGCCATCCCTCTGCTCCAGCCTCGCCCTCCCAAAGGGTGGGGCTGCCACGTCCTGGCGGATTCCATCCCTCTGTCCAGGACAAGAGGATAGTGGTGACAGCGGCGGTTTCCCTTTGAAAAGCAGCAGCAGCGCCGGGAATGTCACGTCCACCACCACCCGCCGCCCCCCGCCCCCAAACAAGGATCCGAATGCCAGCAGTAATGGGCAAAAGGGGGGAGCTTTGGGCCTGCACGCATTAATCGCTTTTCCATTGATTCCTATGGGAAATATTATTTCATCTTACAAACTTTTCTCCTTACGAACCTCATCCCGGAACCAATTAAGTTCGTAAGACAAGGTATTACTGTACTTGGGAATGCTTGGGAATATGGCTATTGGCAAAATACAGCACAATAAAAGAAGATAACTATAATAAGCTGTTAAGATAAATACAAAAAGATTTGGAAAACTGGAATAAATTCCAGTATCACTAAATGGTAGAATCTTGACAATTAAAATGAACATATTACCCAAACTGCTATATCTTTTTCAAACAATACCTGTAAAATTAGAGAAGATTTTTAAAAAATAATAAATAAAATTTATATGGTCGGTGGGGGGAATGCATATTAAATTTAAACTTCCGCAAGAGTAGAAACAAAGGGCATTGGCTTGACATGGCTTAGGGATTAGATTCAACTCAAAACAAAAGAACATTAGCGCTAGAAGATCACAACCTCCAACTAGGCTGGCACAGTTTTCTCAGGGAAGGAAAAAAATAAAACCCATTCATATTTCCAAAGACACGAAGTAAGGAATGTTCTGCTTAATGTCTAGGTAAAGATTAAAAAGGATCATTATATGAAAATTCCAAACTGGTTGTCAACAATGGAGGCAATGACATACCTAAATAGTATTGATCTCAGCAAAATGGTAAACTATTCAGAACTTTTAGATGAAAAAGGAGAATTAAAATCAGTTCAAGGTTTGAAAATGCAAGGAATAAATATATATTGGTGGTCCTACCTACAAATTAAAACAAGATTTAAAAAAGATCAACAACAATATGGCATTTATGTGAAACAATTGGAACTGGATAACATTTTATTAGGAACGGGAGGGGGGAGGGAAATTATAAAACTATATAACTTTTTACTAAGATATAAAATGGAAGAAGAGATTGTATTGCATTGCGTTATATGTCTCTTAAACAGGCCTTATATTAAGCAGTTTAGTGAGTTCAGAATAATTACAAACTCTTTCCTTTTAGCAGTGAAGCCCAGTATGTTTATTAATTTCATTCTGTATATGACATTTATATGGCTTTATACTGTATGTAAGGAATGTAAATAAGTCTGAGTTCATTTACCGGTATGTTTAATAAGAGTAGAAAAGTCAAATACTGTAGTCATTGCTAAGCCTTTGTTGCTTCATTTTGTTTTGCTGAAGTTTTAAAGCATTCTGAAACAGTATTGTGAGATATTCCTTCTGACATCTCTGTGTCTGAACAACCTACGCTTTATTTGCTGTGCTATGTAGATTTTAATTTTTTATCAGCTGAAACTGATAAAGAACATGCTTGTTTTGAGTATACAGTGATCCCTCGATTATCGCGAGGGTTCCGTTCCAAGACCCCTCGCGATAATCGATTTTTCGCGATGTAGGGTTGCGGAAGTAAAAACACCATCTGCGCATGCGCGCCCTTTTTTTCATGGCCACGCATGCGCAGATGGTGGAGTTTGCGTGGGCGGCGGGGAAGACCCAGGGAAGGTTCCTTCGGCCGCCCAGCAGCTGATCTGCTCGGTAGCGCAGCAGCAGCGAGCAGACGAAGATCGGGGTTTCCCCTTTGCGTGGGCGGCGGGGAAACCCCGATCTTCGTCTGCTCGCTGCTGCTGCGGCCGCCCAGCAGCTGATCTGCTCGGTAGCGCAGCAGCAGCTAGCAGACGAAGATCGGGGTTTCCCCGCCGCCCACGCAAAGGGGAAACCCCGATTCGGCTCCTCGCTGCTACCGCGCTGCCAAGCAGATCAGCTGCTGGGCGGCCGCAGCAGCAGCGAGCAGACGAAGATCGGGGTTTCCCCGCCGCCCACGCAAAGGGGAAACCCCGATTCGGCTCCTCGCTGCTACCGCGCTGCCGAGCAGATCAGCTGCTGGGCGGCCGAAGGAACCTTCCCTGGGTCTTCCTCGCTGATGTCCCCGCTCGCCCGCCCACCCGCCGCCCGCCGCCCGCCAGCAAGAGGGGGAGAGATAGAGAAAGAGAGAGAAGGAAAGAAAGAGATGAGAGAGGGAGGAAGAGAGTGTGAGAGAGGAAGAAGCAAGATAGAGAAAGAGAGAGAGAAAGAAAGATGAGAAAGGAAGGAAGAGAGTGACGTCATCGGGTGGGAAAAATCGCGATATAGCGTTTCACGAAGAACGAGATCGCGAAAATCGAGGGATCACTGTATTGGGTGCCTGTTTCCTCAAGGTTTTAAGGTGGTATCTAGAGAGCACAATGTTTCAAAATTTCTAATGAAGGCTTTGTCATTCTGTTCTAGGAACATTATTTATTTATTTATTTATTTATTCATTTATTAATTTATTTTATTTGTCAAGTACGTATTGGCAATATACAAAGATATATCAATGTTTATATACTGTACATGATATTGGTACTAATAATAGAGAAGCATTAGGACAGGGACAGTAAGCACGCTGGTGCACTTATGCACGTTCCTTACTGACCTCTTAGGAATTGGGTGAGGTCAACAGTGGATAGTCTAAGATCAAAATTTGTTGGGGGGGTGTCATAGTGAATGGCTACCAATTTTTTTATTACCACACTGTGGGCGTGCCTTATGCAGGACGCCTTGCATTTTCTTTCAACATCTTTCAGTGCAAATTGGGTGCTCTGGGGTGGAGCTCCATTTTCGCTACCCCTCTGCGTTCTCCCCTGTCCGGGCAGTAGCCCATCCCTGCGGGGTTAGGTGACGATACTACAGAATCAGATAGTGAGTTCCATGCATTAACTACTCAGTTGCTAAAGTCGTATTTCCTACTGTCGAGTTTGGAGCGGTTTACTTTGAGTTTGTATCTGTTGTGTGCTCGTATATTGTTGTGGTTGTAGTTGAAGTAGTCGTTGACAGGATGCTGGATGAGATATATTTTCAATCAGACTCATCACAATTTTTTATTATACTCTAGAAATAGTACAAACTCTTATGCCATTTCATTCTTCCTTGAGCCTTGGCCCTTCTCTTTAATTCAGGAGATGGCAGACAATGGATGACATCAACTGCCCAGATAAAGAGCTAGACTTGGCCTGGCATATTGGCCAAAGTGATGCTATGCCACAGGACAGGTTTGCTCCTGGGAATTGTGATCAAGTGATCAAATGGATTGTTTTAAATGTATAAAGGCTGACGGGGAACAGAATACTGCCCTGTTGAGCATGTTTTTCAGAAGCGCTTTTGGAAATGGGCAGTGGTACTCTTGAGTAGAATGCATATAAGAGAAATGTTCCCCAGATACATATGAGGATTTAACGCACTAGGATTATACAGTAAATAATTTAGCAAAGAGGAAGGAAGTCAAGGCAGCTGGGAATGAGAGCAGTGTGTCTTTGAGTCTGGAGATTTGCAGCTTACTGATTTTTAAGCTTCTTCTATGAATTGGACATTTAAGCTCTTCCAGACAGACAGCACATGAGCATTAGCAACCAAAAACCCACCATGACATTATTCTACTGTTTTCAAATCACAAAAATTCTGTTATGGATATAAGATAGTAGGAAAAAAAACCTTGAGGTTGCAAATAATATTGTGTTTTGTAAACTTGATTAAATGTGTTTCAGACAGGTCACTTGAATAATGAAAATTAACTGGAGCTGGTCCTACTTTTGGACGCAGTGTATGTATACATTTTAAGAGTATCTCAATAACTCATTTTAAATTATTGTTTTGATTCTACCACATAAAATTATATACTGGTGAAAATGATGAAAATGTATATTGAAATGTTTGAAGTAGAAACAAAAACAGATGATAGTAGTCAGATCCAGAAAGTTTTTTTTAAAAGAATGAAATGGAATGCAATTAACACTAGAATAAACTTGGAGGACAAACAGTGGCTAGACAGCAGAGAAGGCCAGATAATAAGCAGTAGGATTTCAAAATTTGTCATGAAATTTTGCAGAATCCTGGGTCACATTTGCCTTCATTCGTAATCAAATATTTCTTTAATTCTGTGGATAATTGTAATCTCTCCTTTGAAAATATAGGTGAAGTGAAAAAGACCTGTGTAAATATTAGAAAAATTATATATTATTGAAAGAAGGAAATGTCCAAGAAAGGAGGAATTTTATGAGAAACACATTTTAAAAAGTTATCAATTTCTTTAGTTTTGCAAGGAAAAAAGCAGAACTACCCAAGTAGGAGAGTTATTTTCATCTCTTCCAGACGGTTATATTACCATAAAAGTTACTTCCTTTATATTTTAGATTTGTTAACATGATGATCAGAGAAGTAGCATGTAAATTAAGTAATAATAATAACTAGTAATAATAGTAATTAATAATTATTATCCAAAATGAGTAGCTCCTTGTTTCTTTTCTTCTAAATGCTAAATTTTGTATATTTGAAATGCTTTATGTATTTATTTAGTAAGCCGTGTTTTGCTCCTCTCTGCTAATGTAAGTAATCTGATTTTAGGTTACTTTCCAATTTTCAACTTTATAGCTTGCTTTTGAAAGGAGAATAAACTTTAGAAAATCCAGTGACACTTAAAGACAAGAGGATACATTTGAGAACCGTGTCTCCTGAAATAAATAGGGTGATAGCATATGAGGTAACAAACACAGACTCAGGACTTTGTAAGAAATCTGGGACCAACTGCCTATGATGGCAGGGTGGATCAAGCAGCTGTGCATTCCTAGAGCTTTCGTTTGCCAGTGTCTCTATCTAAATCTCTCTTAAATGTTTGTACATTACAAATTTAAGCATATGGACGTCTAGGAAAAATTAACCAAGTGCTCTCTGAGTAACACTTGCTGTTTTGAATTTTTAAAAAAGTAAAGAGGAATTACTATTGTAGCAGTTTTGAAATATTCTGCATCTCCTAACTTGCTTTTTTACTTGAATAATCAAATAATTTATTTATGTCATAAGTTTTCCCCAAGTAGAATCTACAGCCATATGTTACATTAGTAGCAAATGGAGGAAGTCACTAATTTGAGAAATATATAACATCGATTAATGTTGCTGATAATGTTTAATAAAACTGAAATATGCTAGCTAGAAAGCGTGCATCCCAAAATCTTCTTTATATAGTTGACTTTTACTTACCTTGTTTATGAAGTTGGGAAGTCTGCCAGAAATTAATGCAGCTGGCTTTTTATTTATGAATTGAGGCTAGTAGTAAGCTTTGTGGTGGGTGGAACTTTCAAAGTTTTATGCATTTGCTTACAATGGTTAGGAATTTATAAATGGGATTGCTCAAATTGAAACTTTTTAAATAAATCTTAACTATGAAATGATATGTCCCCAAAGACACTCCCTCCTTTTTTTGGCATTGTTGTAACTCTCCTTTTGGAAACGGATGCTGGAAACTAAAGTAAGATATTCTCCTCTAATGTAAAGTAACCTAAAGTAAGGTATTCTCCTCTAACATTCTCCTCTAACATAAACATGACCTGAAAATAGCAAACAAGAATCTTAGTTGACAGGTTCTCATATCCAGATGAGTATAAATGAATTGTAACAATCCAGACACATAGAGATAAACCACATTTACATGCCACTCAAAAGAGTAATTGAAATTCTAAAAAAGAAACAAAAAGACCAAAACACATCCTCTCCAGTAAACAATACCCAGATATGCAAGAATTAACACCAGACAATCAAGCAAGCAGAAAAAAACATCCCAATCTAACCTAAATTACCAAGGTAAACACTGGCTGGGCATCCCATTGTAAATAAGCAGGGAACAAACACCACATTCACTTGAACTGATAAAGTTACCTAGTCAAGTAATAAAATGTCCAAGCAAATAATGAAGCTCAAGATCACCAAGGCCTCAAAGATCTCCTATATTAATCATAGAAGACCTACAATAAAACAAAAACCAATTAAAATCTCTTAATATAAATCAAAATAAAGATATAAACAATAGAAATTCGGACCAAAATCAATACAACCCCTCTCTGGGTTCAATCCATTTGATAATTATCATAAATTTACTAATATCGCAACCTACAATTACTTCTCACTAAGAAAAATAATAAATATAATCAAACTAAGTCGTCACAATCCAAATGCCTGCTAGTTTGCAGGTACCACCCCTCCTCTTTTTCTTCTTTCTCCTCTCTTTCTTCTTTTCTTTCCATTCTCTTTCCTTTTCTATCCCACCTCCAACCACCTCTTCTTTCCACGTTATTCTTGGACTATTAAATACTACAGCTATAAGATTATCCAAATAAGAATATTGAATACAAAATACCTACATATAGACAAATATTTGGAATGTATATACAATAATATATATAAGTCGCTGTATAAAAATACTGTTTACCCCAACCCCCTCCCACTTCTCTTTTTTGTATTCCCATCCCCCTTTTCCCTGTTTTCTTTTTTTTATAATCTAATAAAGCATATTTTTTTAAAAAAAAAAATCATAGAAGACCTGAAGATCTATTCTTATTCAGGTTTTCCATGACTAATACATGAGATTTCACATCTGATGATATTGATAGTAGTAGTAATAGAACTTAGACTTATATACCCCTTTACAGTGTTTTACAGCCATCTCTAAGCAGTTTTCAGAGTCAGCATATTGCCCCCAACAATTTGGGACCTCATTTTGCATGCAGCCGGCAGGTAGCAGAAATAGCCTCCAGTACTACACTCTAATCACTGCACAACCATGGCTCATGATGTTTGCAGTTACAACCAGGAATTTCTTTTGAAGGATTCTGTCAGAGAGAAAAACAGTGCATTTCATATATGTTGATATATATATTTCTGAAAATGACTCAGTTTGTTAGCCTAGTAACTTATTTCTAAACACCATTATGTTTTCTAATAAATGAGTATTTCTTCTGTTTGTTTCTTTCTTCTTGAACAAGTTACATTTTCAGTCTCACAGCTTTGCACTTGTAATATGCCATGAAAATAATTTTCAGAAAATATCCAAATTACCATCTAAACAATAAATGTGCTATGTATGTACAGTCCAAATAATTGAAATCCACCTAGGTTTTTCTCTGTTTTCTTCCTAAAACCTATTTCAGTGTTCTTTAAAGGTACTGTATGTTAGAAAAACATAATTTTTCTAAAGCCTTTTAATTGTTATGTGGAAAATGACATCTTTTTTTTGTCCCCTTGTTTTATGTAGCAATTGTAGTGCCACAGTGCATCCATAGACTTCATTTTGGAAACTTTGACTAAAGAGCTGAATTTTAAGGATAATAAGCAGCGAATATCTGACTTCAGTCTAATGAATTTTTAGAGAAGAGAAAAATAAAAGTGGTTCTATAACTTACTATTATAGATCCCAGCTATGTGACAGAAACTCAATGGGTTTCAAAGAGCTTTGGTATACTGTAGTTTCAAGCATTTAATTCTCCAAGGTATCATTATGAATGTCTGTATTAAGATTTTCTTTCCTGTTTTCAAGACATGGGTGAAAATTTAAATGTTCCTAGGTATATAACTTTTCCTGCTGTCCAAATGCATAATAGGAAAACAGCATTTTACTTTTGGAAGATTACTGTAAAAATTAAGTAAAAATAAAATAACTTTTTAAAAATAATGTGGTTTTACTTTGCCTGCTTTGGATCCAAACAGCTGAGAACCTGGTAAAAAACACCTTTTTTAAACTGCAAAAGAAGAATGTTCCTAAAATAGTATATGAAACAGAACAAACATTGTTGCATATAACATGCTACTTTAGGAGTTAATTTAAAAGCTCTCTGATGTGATTAGTGTCTATCTAATATAAATGTATCGATTAAGATTTAAGCTTAGTCATACTGAAGTTTTCTTTAACTAATTTCCATGTAAATCTTAGGAGTTGATATTATTTTTATTTATTTATTTATTTTGTCCAATACACAATGAGGGTTTTAGTGGGTGTATATATATATATAGTAAAATATATGATGAAGGTTATAGAGGAGATACTCATAGTAAAATATATCTAAGAAAGAATAGAAAAGAAGATATAGTAATAGAACATATCAATGAAAGAATAGAAGAAGAGATATAGGAATAGAAGAAAGTTATAGGAGATATAGGAGAGCAATAGGACAGGGGACGGAAGGCACTCTAGTGCAGTGTTTCCCAACCTTTTTTGAGCCGCGGCACATTATTCATATTTTCAAAATCCTGGGGAACACTGAACGGGGGCGCGGGGGTGGGTGGGTGGGGGCTAAATAAAAGTTTGGACAAAAAAAATCTCTTTCTCCATTTCACTCTATTTCTCCCTCCCTCTTTCTTTCTCTCTCTCTCTTCCTTCCTTCCCTTCTTTCTCTCTCTCTATCCCTCTTTCTTTCTTTCTTTCTTCCTCTCTTTCTCTCTCCCTTGCTCTCTCTCTGCCTCTCTTGCTATCTCTCTTTCATTCTCTCTCTTTCTCTTTCTGTCTCTCTTGCTATGTCTCTTTCTCTCTCTCTCTCTTGCTATCTCTTTCTCTCTCTCTTACTATCTCTTTCTTTCTTTTTTTCTCTCTCTCTTGCTATGTCTCTCTTTCTCTCTCACTCTGTCTCCCTCCCTCTTTCCTTTCTATCTCTCCCTCCCTCTTTCCTCCCTCCCTCTTTCCTTTCTATCTCTTTTCTTTCTATCTCTCCCTCCCTCTTTCCTCCCCCCTTCTTTCCTTTCTATTTCTCCCTCCTTCTTTCCTTTCTATCTTTCTCTCCGTCCCTCAGCAGCGGCAAAGAAGAAGGAAGGCAGGCTGCAGAGGGCACCGAGGACAAGAGCGCTCCCTCGCTCCCTCGCCCTCTGACTTCCCTCCCTCGCTGCTGAAGGGACGAGCGCGGGCACGCTGCAAGAAGGGTTTTTTTGCTTTTTTCCCCCTTCCCCCGCCTCACGGGAGAGAGAGAGAGAGAGAGAGAAAGAGCAGCGCCCTGTCGGTTCCGAGCGCAGCCAGGGAAAGCAGCCTCGTCAACCAAAAAAGGGTGGGGGTGGCAAAGGCAAAGCCTGGGAGGTGGGGAAGGGAAGAGCGGGAGACCCCCAGACAGAACGGCTGAGGGGAAGGAAAGACGGAAGGAGGAAGGGATTGAGAAGCGAAGCCAGGGAGGGCTGAGAGAAAAGTGGAGCGGCGCGCGAGAGAGAGGGGCGGAGCGTGCATTCCCGAAACGGATGGAGAAAGCCCTCTCTCGCAGCGAAAGCGCTCCCAGCCAGGGGGCTGCGAGAGAGGGCAGGGAGCGCTTTCATCCCGAGGAGCGGAAGCTGCAGTCGCAGCCGCCGCGAGAGAAGTCGCGCCCCAAGGCAGGGGGCAGCAGAGGAGGAGAGGGGGCAGATCGGGCGGGGAGCTTTGCGGCACACCTGCCTGTGTCCGCGGCACACCGGTTGGGAAACGCTGCTCTAGTGCACCTGTACTCGCCCCTTACTGACCTCTTAGGTATCTGGATAGGTCAACCATAGATAATATTGATAATAATAATAATAATAATAATAATAATAATAATAATAATAATAATATATTGTTGTAACACTTAACAGGTTTGGGCTAAAAGTGATAGGTGAGACCAGCCATTTTATTTTTGTAACATAATTTATGGATTGCCATTGTATTTGAGCCCATCAATATTCAAAACAGCCATCTTGGAAAAAGCAGACAGTAAATTTAGATAAAAATAACAGAATTAGTCATAGTTGCTGGAATTTTAAAAATATTCAAAATTTAATCAACATGTTTCTCTTTTTTTTAAAGGTAATCAAATGGATAATACTATGAAAGATATTACGGATGAATTCAGTCTGCGAGATACAATAAGCATTGGATCAACAGATTCATTTGTTTCAGCTGCTGAGGTATACTAAAGCCACATTTGCTGTCTTGTGTTAATTATCATGCACCTGAGTTTTTTTAAGAATTTGTTTGCCTTTGTCTCCTTTCTAAGGCTGAGCTGGCTGCGAAAGTGACTGGCTCAAGGTCATCCAGCTAGTTTTGTGCCTAAGGTGGGACTAGAACTCATGCTCTCATTATGCTTTCTACCCTGATGCCTTAAGCATTACTCAGACTGGTTCGTAACAACAATTAATGAAATATTCACAGATGCATGACTAGAATGCTTCTTCACGTGCTTTCCCTGTAGAAAAGCATATGTCTGTGATAGAGTAGCAGAATATGAAACTTTTTTGTAAATTCATGGGAAATATGCCTAATGAATTTTAGTGCTCATTTTTTTCAATAAAAATATTGCAAGAAAATTGATGGTTTTGAAGTTGTCAGATGGTCATGCTATTGGAATGTTTATTTCCCTGAAAGACACATTTAATCTGGGACAGCTGTAAATTAGACTTCATCTTGTCCATTTATTTTGCAATATAACAATAATTTTAAGATATAGATTTACTTACTATATTATTGACAAAGGGCTGATTTTAAAAGACAGTGCTGATTACAGTATTAATTACTCATATTAGGCTCAATATAAATTGGTTAAAATCCTGTTTGTAAGTATAAGTCAAATATACATTATTGTACTTTTAATGTCAAAAAAATAATATTCTACCCTTAAAAGTGATTTGCAAATTACTACCTACTGGAAAATTATGTCATCTAACTTAGGCAAGTAGGTCTTCATATTGAACAGATACAATATTATTTGATAGCTCTCCGTTGATTGTCAATTAGCTACTAAGAATTTATTCTTCATTTAATCTGTATAGACCTCAACCAAGTTACCTGGGAAACTGCTTTCTTCTATAGGCCATCTATTTATTATATCCTTCAAGTGTTGTTAGTATAGTTTGATAATATGCATATAATAGTGATGTGGCAGAAGGCATTCACTTTTCTGTTTCTTTGTCGTATCCCTTCTTACAGACTACTAAAGTCACTTATATTACTTTGGACTTTTGAGGTGTGTGTGTGTAAATTAATATCTAATTCTTTTCTGCATTTATCATGACAAGATATCCATATTTTTGGGAGAACAAAGGGTTGGGTTTTTTTGCTGTCCAAGAACATAATTTTCTGCTTTAATATACTGTGGATACTTATTTCCCTATTCTTAATTTCCCATTCTTCTGCTTTACAAAGTAGCATATGATCCATATATTACTCTAACTTTTCTTTTACATATTTGATAATGATCTGCAGTGTAAAGTTATATTAAAAAGCAGGTACCTTTCAAAAGATTACAAAGGTGTTATGACTCTGAAAGTAACTTGGTAATAAAACTTTTTTTTTAAGCTTACAGAACACAAAGAGAGCCGAAATTACTATCACCTGGATTCACTTTGCCACTGCCCATTATATGAAGAAGCTTTGTGCATGGCAGAAGAAGGCAAGATTTATTCACGTGTCTTAAGGTGAAAATGTCTTTACATTTCTAAAAATCCTTATGGCAGAATTTTTATAATTTTACCAGAACTTATATTGACGGTTTTGAAATATGCCTAAATTAAAGGGCCGGTCTGTGATTATCTTTGAAATCTTCTTTAGGACTGAAATGTTGGAATGCTTGGGAGACAGTGACTTCCTTGCTAAGCTCCACTGTATTCGGCAAGCTTTTCAGGTAAAACTCTATGAAACACTCATCTTTGTGCAACTTATGGCGTATCTCTGTTACATTATTACATAGAGGAGATTTGTACAGTTACATAATCAATGTTATGTAGTTTTTCCCAGGTAATAATTGTTAAGCAACCAGGTGGGTCCTTGATTATAACTGGTTGCTTAACAACTATTCAAACTTTACAACAGACTACGCAATTAGACTTATGATCTGGATTCAGAGTTCTGACATTTGTTCTCTCTGTGGTCATATGACTGCATTTGGAATGCTTGGCAATTGGTCTGCATTTTCAACCATTTACAGCACCACAATATTGATTATGTGACCACGATTTACTATGTTTTTGCTGAAAATCAGATTTTACTTCTGTTTCTGGCAAAAAGAGTTTAAATGTTTACTAAGAAGTTGTTCTATCCTGGGCTTTTCAGATTGAAACAAAAGGCTAAAACCCATGATTTAAACTTTGAATTACACTCTTTCCATGAAAAAACAATATTTACACATAGAATGCAGTCTTTGAAAGTTCATGAAATTAATTTAACCGCTGGGAAGTTATCAGATAGGCCTCCGGGAAAGACGCCAGCCTCAAGGCTAATTGCATTCCAGCAAGATAAAACGGGCAATGAGTCATAGGGTATACAATTCAGCTCACCACATTGTGGCAGGCAGGCGGCTTCTAGCAGATGACGTTTGCAGAGCAGAAATCAAGTAGTTCAGGGAACGTTTTCTGGAACCCCGAATTTAACACAGCATCCATGAAATTAATGTTGAAACTCCACCCAGAATTGCCCATAATCCTTTCCTTTTATACCTGCTGGGAGTGGTCAGCAAACCGCTAGAGTTAAAACTACAAACTACTTCCTTTTACCGTACAAGTGTTATCTGCTTTGTAACCTCCTGAATCAAGCATCTAAGAGTGGCTCATCCACTCTAATGTCCCCTTCATCCTCTGACTCGGACCAATCCCCCATGAACATATCTGCCACCTCTGGTGGTTCCTCGGGTTCATCCAGGTCTATTTCTCCATCACTCTCACTCTCTGCATCAGCTGGCAATCCCACTGGTCCAGGGTAACCAGGTGGACCTGGCTCATCCTCCTCAGAATCTATCATTAGCAGAGGTGGACAAGGAGCACTCACAACAGGAGTGTTTAGAAAGCTGGCTTAGTTCAGTAATCAGATACTATATATAGTCAGTTAATGTTGTTTAAATTTAGCCATTTCCAAAGAAGTTTAAAACACTGTCACATTTGGGAAAAGCTCTTCGTTCCATTTCCAAAGCACATGCATAGTCTTTGTTTCCAGCCCTTAAGGTTGAAGTCTCCAAGAATTTCACTATTGATTTATATTTTTTTCTGCCATAGTTCATATAATTATTTAAGTACAGGCTTATTAATGATTCTTGACAAAGTTATAGATGGCTGGAGTCATACACTATATTAAAACATAATTTGTGGACTATATATATATATATCACAGTGGTTTTGTTCACAGAGCAAGCTAAGCTAAAACCAAGCAAATGAAATGATGGCTTAGCCTTAGGGCATTGTGTGAACACATCCATGGATTCCATTCATCTTCTTGATAAAGCAAGTTTATTGAAGAAGAAGAAGACAGTTAATGAAATTTCCCTTTGAGTAATAGAGTCCAAAACCTTGATGGATTTGTGCATTTGGTTTCAATTTTGAGTTCTAACATCTTTCACTCATTAATGGTTTCCTTTTCTTTTTAAAAAAATCAGGTCATTCTTTCAGACTCTACAAATCGAATATTTCTTGCTGAAAGTGGCAGAAGAATTTTATGTGCTTTAATTTTGAGAGCAAGAAAGGTAAACCTTTGCTATTGTTGTTTTCATAATTGTATTGTACCGTACTTGGGAATGCTTGGGAATATGGCAGTAATAGGCTTGACCATTTAATGCCGTATTAACATGAGTTAAGAAACAAGTAGTGCTATTTTAAAAAAATAGTATTCTTCATTTAAGATGATAAATTTGGTCTACATATGGGAATGATTGTTCATAAGAGTTTATGGCTATATGTTTTACATTTCCCAAATGTATTGTTTTATGTGTCATTTTCCAAAACATGCATACAAAATCAGATATCAGAATATAATATGCCTTATAATTGAGATATTCTTTTTATTTCTAGATTTCCCTTTGACTTATAAATAAACAGTGATGTCAATTTTAAGGCAAGGATGAAGAAAATCCATGTAATGTGCAAGTTATTTCTTCAGAGTTTTCTGTTTTCCTTTATAGAACCCAAAGAAATTTGAGGAAGTATTTGATGAAATGATCTCTTTTTTAGAACAAGCAGATCAGTGGATTCATACTGAAATGGAGTTGGCTGCTTATGGGGTATGCTTTAAATTAAGTGTTTTAACTTTTTTGGGGGGTGGGGGAGGCTAGATAGCTATAATTTCTTTACTGAACTTTATTTTGTTTATATTTCAGAACTCTTGTTAATTTTATCATTTATTTCTTATTTTATATATACTAAGTTTGAATAAACAATTTGTTTAAAATATCAGGATTTTATTGTAATTTATAGCATGGACTTGTTAATGGTTTATTATTATTATTATTATTATTATTATTATTATTATTATTATAATAAATATGCTCAGTACCTTTTTAAAAATTTGATTCTCATGTAGGTGAAACACTTAAACTTTTATGATGTTGTTTTGGACTTCATATTAATGGATTCTTTTGAAGACTTAGAAAACCCACCCATGTCTATACAGAATATAGTTAATAACCACTGGTTGAACTCCTCCTTCAAAGAAACTGTAAGTCCATATTTGTTTTATTCCATGCTTCAATAATACCGTTAACTGGTAGGAGATATCAACTACAGATATTGACATCAGGCTGGGACCCAGTTTGTGGAGAGAGGTACAGTTATTTTCAACTTTTTAAAGTATGGATAACAAGCAATTTCTGCAGAGTTTAGAAAGCAATTTAAGCAGAATGAATAGGATGATGGTACTCCATTGAGAAAGAAAGTGAGATGATTCTCTTGGATCATCCAAGAAATGATTTGAGGTGTATTGGTTCCAAGTAAGATGAGTCATACTTTGAATGAAATCTTATTATAGTGCTTTCTTTTTCTTACGTAATGTTTTCAGAATTGCTATAAGTTCTGTTTTCTTAGTTGATTTAAGTCTCTGATTTTTTTTTTTCATAATTTGGGCAATATTTTATTGTAATATTGTAAGATCCTTATCCATATCCACATCCATGTGTATGTATATATATAAGTATATGTATTTCCATATCCATATCTATTATGTCTATGTCTATGTCTAGTTTATGTATATGTGTGTATATATATATATATGTAGATTGTTCTGAGTTCGGGTTTTGCCCTGTGTAATGTTTTGCATGTCTATGCGACGTTTCGGTGAAATCACATTCACCATCATCAGGCTGGAGTTCCAATCTTTGTGTTTTTGCAAATGAATATTAGCAACTGACATTTCTTCTTAGCATGTAGTGTGGGGGTGGAGATTTGCTTTGAATGTAGCAAATAGATTGGGTGACTATGCTTCCGTGATCTGATTGGTTGGTGTAATCATGGTTATAGAAGGAATGGCATGAAGATTATGAAGTGTTTTGTTTAAGTCTGATTTCCAAATATAAAATTCTAAAATCATAATAATTAAAGGATTGACATATTGATTATAATGAGGTGTTTATTTTGTTTAAGGCTGGTTTCCAAATCTCTGGCAGGCGCGAGGTATCATCCCTTTTATTTAAACAAAAAGATCTTTTTTCAATTTCAATAGCTTCTAGAGAGATTCTTTTATATAAATTCTCTGTTTTGTGGAGTAATTTAGTTTTTTCAAAGTCAATTTCGTGCCCTGTTTTTTTAATGTGCTGGACAAGGGAGGAGGTCTTCTCCTGTTTCTTGACTGCATTCATATGTTCTGCCATGCGCTGGCTCACTCTTCGGTTAGTTTGTCCAATGTATGTGGCTGCACATGTTTTGCAAGGGATTTCATAGATACCTTGGTATTCTAATTGGATTTTATCTTTGGGGCTCCTTAGGATATTAGATATTTTTTGGTTAGTGCAAAATGAGGTTTTGATGTTATGTTTTTGTAGAATTTTACTAATTTTATCCGTGGTGCCTTTGATGTAAGGAAGGATGGTGGTGCCATTGTCCTGTTCTTGATCTTGTTTTTTGGGGGGTGTCTCTTTATTGATTAGGTTTGTTATTGTTTTCTCTTTGAATCCATTAGAAATTAGTACATCTTTGAGTTTGTTCAATTCAGTTTTGAATTGAACAAACTCAAAGATGTATTAATTTCTAATGGATTCAAAGAGAAAACAATAACAAACCTAATCAATAAAGAGACACCCCCCAAAAAACAAGATCAAGAACAGGACAATGGCACCACCATCCTTCCTTACATCAAAGGCACCACGGATAAAATTAGTAAAATTCTACAAAAACATAACATCAAAACCTCATTTTGCACTAACCAAAAAATATCTAATATCCTAAGGAGCCCCAAAGATAAAATCCAATTAGAATACCAAGGTATCTATGAAATCCCTTGCAAAACATGTGCAGCCACATACATTGGACAAACTAACCGAAGAGTGAGCCAGCGCATGGCAGAACATATGAATGCAGTCAAGAAACAGGAGAAGACCTCCTCCCTTGTCCAGCACATTAAAAAAACAGGGCACGAAATTGACTTTGAAAAAACTAAATTACTCCACAAAACAGAGAATTTATATAAAAGAATCTCTCTAGAAGCTATTGAAATTGAAAAAAGATCTTTTTGTTTAAATAAAAGGGATGATACCTCGCGCCTGCCAGAGATTTGGAAACCAGCCTTAAACAAAATAAACACCTCATTATAATCAATATGTCAATCCTTTAATTATTATGATTTTAGAATTTTATATTTGGAAATCAGACTTAAACAAAACACTTCATAATCTTCATGCCATTCCTTCTATAACCATGATTACACCAACCAATCAGATCACGGAAGCATAGTCACCCAATCTATTTGCTACATTCAAAGCAAATCTCCACCCCCACACTACATGCTAAGAAGAAATGTCAGTTGCTAATATTCATTTGCAAAAACACAAAGATTGGAACTCCAGCCTGATGATGGTGAATGTGATTTCACCGAAACGTCGCATAGACATGCAAAACATTACACAGGGCAAAACCCGAACTCAGAACAATCTACATACATATACCCGTGAAAATTTACGAAAACAAATATATATATATATATATATATATATATATATATATATATATATATATATATGTAGATTGTTCTGAGTTCGGGTTTTGCCCTCAGAACAATCTACATACATATACCCGTGAAAATTTACGAAAACAAATATATATATATATATATATATATATATATATATATATATATATATATATATACACATACATACATACATACATACACACACACACACACACACACACACACACACACATTAAATATGTGACATTAAGAACATATCACACTTTAAATTTTACTTTCTCAATTGGACAGAAAGACAGCATGATAATTATGTCACATTTGACATAAAACAGTTCATTTCAGATTTAAGAGTGCAATAAATAGTCTACTAAGGGATGTAAGTATTTTTAGGGTAGTTATGTAGCTCAAGGGGGAGACAGAATATATTGAAGAAAATTCATTTTGGATTTCATTAAGCTCACTGTTGAACCTATTCAGTGGGAGTGGTGAAATGAAAAATAATGTTTAATCTTCAGTTCTCTTAACATTGTTATTGTTTTAGGTTTTAGCTCAAGCAGAAGAGCTGCTAGAATTTTGTAGCATATTGTATGACATGTTTGCAAGAACATATTTGAGAACATAATTGTTTACAGGTGCTATAGCTTAGATTCCACAATACATTTACAATTTGAAATGTCCAGCTTATTGCATGTTGCAATTTTAAGGGACCAAGAATAAGAACAATTTGTCTGGTACTTTGTTCCTCTGCACTTTGCCTTCCCCTGCTTATTACAACTAGGTAAATTATGATTAGTGATCTGTGAGATCATAGACTCCTCTTTAAGAGACAGAGTGTTACAATCCAATTAAGGAACGTAGTAGTGCCATTTTTTTTAGCAGAGCCATCATCAGATATAGACAATCATACCGTAATAATTATAGCTCATTGGTTAGCATTTCTTTTCTTGGCAAAGAGCTTGAATATTTTGTAGTCACTCAGGATTCTTTCTTATCCTCTATGCTATTGATTTCCCCCCAAAAAATAATTAGTTGAAATTATTGAGAGATTTATAGAATAGAACAGAACAGAATAGAATAGAATTTTATTGGCCAAGTGTGATTGGACACACAAGGAGTTTGTCTTGGTGCATATGCTCTCAGCGTACATAAAAGAAAAAGATACATTTGTTAAGAATCATGTGGTACAACACTTAATGATTGTCATAGGGATCAAATAAGCAATGAAGAAACAATCAATATTAATAAAAACCTTAGGATACAAGCAACATGTTACAGTCATACAGTCCTAAGTGGGAGGGAAAGAATGATAAGAATGATGAGGAAAAACTAGTAGAATAGAAGTGAAGATTTAGTAAAAAGTCTGACAGTGTTGAGGGAATTATTTTTTTAGTAGAGTGATGGCGTTCGGGGGAAAACTGTTCTTGTGTCTAGTTGTCTTGGTGTGCTGTGCCCTGTAGCAACGTTTTGAGGGTAGGAATTGAAACAGTTTATGTCCAGGGTGCGAAGGGTCAGTAAATATTTTCCCCGCCCTCTTTTTGACTCATGCAGTATACAGGTCCTCAATGGAAGGAAGGTTGGCAGTAATTGTTTTTTCTGCAGTTCTGATTATCCTCTGAAGTCTGTGTTGGTCCTGTTGGGTTGCAGCACCAAACCAGACAGTTATAGAGGTGCAGATGACAGGCTCAATGTTTCCTCTGTAGAACTGTATCAGCAGCTCCTTGGGCAGTTTGAGCTTCCTGAGCTGGCGCAGAAAGAACATTCTTTGTTGTACTTTTTTGATGACGTTTTTTATGTTAGGTGACCATTTTAGGTCTTGAGATATGATAGAATCTAGAAATTTGAAGGTCTCTACTGTTGATACTGTGTTGTCTAATATTGTGAGAGGTGGAAGGGTGGAAGGGTTTCTCCTAAAGTCTACCACCATTTCTACGGTTTTGAGTATGTTCAGTTCTAGATTGTTCTGGTCACACCACAAGGATAGTTGTTCAACTTCCCGTCTGTATGCGGATTCATCATTGTCTTGAATGAGTCCGATCACTGTTGTATCATCTGCAAACTTCAGTAGTTTAACAGATGGATAGTTTGAGATGCAGTCATTAGTGTATAGAGAGAAGTGGTGAGAGTACACAGCCTTGGGGGGAACCTGTGCTAATTGTACATGTATCTGATGTGATTTTTCCTAGCTTCACCTGTTGCTTCCTGTCAGAAAGCTTGTGATCTACTTACAAGTGTGTTTAGGTATCGCTAGCTGATTTAGTTTGGTTAAGAGAATGTCCGGTATGATGGTATTGAATGCTGAACTAAAGTCTACAAAGAGGACCCTAGCGTAGGTCATTGGAGATTCAAGATGTTGAAGGATGTAGTGTAGAGCCATATTAACAGCATCATCTGCTGATCTATTTGCTTGGTATGCAAATTGCAGGGGGGTCTAACAGTGGATTCATGATGGTTTTCAAGTGGAACATCACTAGCCTTTCAAAGGTTTTCATAACTACAGATATTAGAGCAACTGGTTTGTAGTCATTCAGTTCCTTGATGGAGAGCTTCTTCGGCACTGGGATTATAGATTGGTATTATAGTTAGTCCTCAATTTATGACCAAAATTGAGCCCAAAATTTCTGTTGCTAAGCAAGACATTTATTAAGTGAATTTTACCCCATTTTATGCCCCTTCTTGCCACAGTTGTTAAATTTATCACTGTAACTGTTAAGTTAGTAACTTGAATGTTAAGTGAATCTGGTTTCCCCATTGACTTTGTTTGTCAAAAGCTCATAAAAAGTGATCACGTGAACCTGGAATGCTGCAACAATCATAAATGTGAGATAATTGCCAAGCATTTTAATTCTGATCATATGACCATGGAGACGCTGCAACAGTGGTCTTAAGTGTGAATAAAGGTCATAAATTATTTTTTGTGCGCAATTGTAATAGTTGCTAAAAGAATTGTTGTAAGTTGAGAACTACCTTTATTGATATATGGTTGGTATATTTCACACTCATATATCGAAGGCATTTTGTGGGGGGGGGGGTGTTCCAGTAGGAGTAGAACTTTCTGCTTTTAGCCTACTGATTGGTATTCCAGCAACAAATCCACATAGACAGAGATTGCTTGACTTCAGCAATCCATCCTTTAATACGTCTCACTTCATTTTTTACAATGCATTGTACATGAAGCTGCCTTTGGAGATTGTCCACAAACTGCAGATGTACAAGTCATGGCATCAAGATCTGTGACTGGAATTTGATGTCCCAGTCACAGTGAATCATCACTGGCATTTGGCCATTTCTGGATCCAATTCTAAATTCTGTTTTTAGTTTAGTTCAGTTTAGTTTTATTGGATTTATATGCCGCCCCTCTCTGAGGATTCGAGGTGGCTTACAACATATAGAAAAGACAATACAGTGGTACCTCTACTTAAGAACGCCTCTACTTAAGAACTTTTCTAGATAAGAACCAGGTGTTCAAGATTTTTCTGCCTCTACTTAAGAACCATTTTCTACTTAAGAATCCGAGCTTGGAAAAATTTCCCAGGAAATTTGAGAGAGGCAAGAAGGCCCGGCCAATTTCCTGCCATTCCCCCTTTAATCCCATCCATCTCAGGCTTTTCTGGGCTGCCAGAGGAGCCTTTCGGGGGCGCTTAAGGAGGCTTTGGCAGTCTAGAGCTGCCTCAGAGTCCCTTTTTTTTTTTAAGCCTTAAAGTTTTGGATTTTTTTTATTCACCTCACCTCACCTTCTTCCTTCAGCAGCGACTTCATCTTCTTCCTCCTCCTCCCACCCAAATCCCGAGCTTTTAATTCTTTCCTAATGAGTTTGCACGCATTATTTGCTTTTACATTGATTCCTATGAGAAAAATTGCTTCTGTTTAAGAATGTTTCTACTTAAGAATCTGGTCACGGAATGAATTAAGTTCTTAAGTAGAGGTACCACTGTATACATCGAAATCCAATTAATTAAAATTAAAAGTTACATCTAAAACTAAAAAATCAATTAAAATACACACATATCCATTCAACAAACCCACTATATTCTTAAGTAGAGGTAGTTCTTAAGTAGTTCTTAAGTAGAGGTACCACTGTATACATCGAAATCCAATTAATTAAAATTAAAAGTTACATCTAAAACTAAAGAATCAATTAAAATACACACATATCCATTCAACAAACCCACTATATTCTTAAGTAGAGGTAGTTCTTAAGTAGTTCTTAAGTAGAGGTACCACTGTATACATCGAAATCCAATTAATTAAAATTAAAAGTTACATCTAAAACTAAAAAATCAATTAAAATACACACATATCCATTCAACAAACCCACTATATTCTTAAGTAGAGGTAGTTCTTAAGTAGTTCTTAAGTAGAGGTACCACTGTATACATCGAAATCCAATTAATTAAAATTAAAAGTTACATCTAAAACTAAAAAATCAATTAAAATACACACATATCCATTCAACAAACCCACTATATTCTTAAGTAGAGGTAGTTCTTAAGTACAGTGGAACCCCGACATAAGAGCTGCTCTACTTAAGAGCAACTCGAGATAAGAGCTGGGAGGGGAGAGATATTTTTGTTCTACTTACAAGCCCAAATTCGAGATACAAGCGCCAAGGAGCTGTCTCCTGAAGCCAAACGCTAACTTCCGCGTTCGGCTTCAGGAGACAGCTGCGAAGCGGCGCACGTGTTTTAAAAGGTTGCAGCCGGCCTGGGGGGCTCGGGGGGGGTGCTTGCAGCTTTCTTTCTTGCTCTTTTTCTTTCTCTCTTTTACCTTCCCTTCCTCTATTTCTTCTTTTCTTTCTCCTTCCCACCTTCTTCCCTCCCTCCCTCCCTTCACTCATTCCTCTCTTACTCTCCCCTTTCATAAGTTTCCTTGCTTCCTTCCTCTGTTCCTGTCCCTTCCCTCTTTCCTTCCTTCCTTCCCACCCTCCGTCCATTCATTCACCCATTCCTCTCTTGATCGCTTAAAGCCGGTCCCTGGTGCAAAAAGGGTTGGGGACCTCTGTCCTACAGGATTGGGTGGCAGAGAAGTTGAACATATGTAAATTTAAAAGTTTAAGAAAGTTTACAAGTTAAGTGAAAGAAACTTCATTATTCATTTATATGTACATGTACATTTCTTCATTAAAAACATGTCTTTCTGCATAATTTAGACTAACTTTGTGAGTTTTTTGAGGGCTGGAACCAATTAAAATTATTTACATTAATTCCTATGGGGAAAAGTCGTTCGAGATAAGAGCTGCTCGACTTAAGAGCCCAGGTCCGGAACGAATTAAACTCGTATCTCGAGGTACCACTGTAGTTCTTAAGTAGAGGTACCACTGTATACATCGAAATCCAATTAATTAAAATTAAAAGTTACATCTAAAACTAAAGAATCAATTAAAATACACACATATCCATTCAACAAACCCACTATATGTTCATTGGCCAGGGGGCAGAATCTAATGATCCCAAGGTTGGCGGCATAGTTGAGTCACTATGTACTGTTTTTGCCATTGTTGTGAGCCGCCCCGAGTCTGCGGAGAGGGGCGGCATATAAATCCAATAAATCTAATCTAATCTAATCTTATGAAAAGTGAGGAGGATGGAGGCAGTATGGATCTCCGGGGGGGCGGGGGAGCTGATTCCAGAGGGCCGGGGCAGCCTCCTAGGTAGCATCTTTGCAGCATCTTCATACATGAGCTCCAATAGCAGAGGTCCAAAGGCTATTATGTATTAACAAAATAGAGATTTATTTTGAAAGTATGCCGTATGTTAGATTGGGTTACAATTTGAACTTCTCTATTTTGTTCCCATTTTTTAATCTAGAATATATTTCTTTGCCTCTCAGATGCCTCTTCATCTGTCTTGGAAGCAAGTCTGAGCTGTCATTGTTATCCCTTCATTCCTTTCTGTGCCAATCCAGCATCCAGGGTGCTGGATCGGTGCAGAATCCAATTTACTCATTCTTGTTGTTTCCTTTTTGTCTTTCTTCTTTTTCAGAGAGAGATATGCACCTTTTCTTTCTCCTCTCTTTGACTCCTACTCTTCAGTTCTTTCTGTGTTATTTGTACTGAATCTAATTTCTCTGTAGTTGACAGAGTTGTGAGCTTCACCACGTTGCTCCAATTCCAGGAAAAGGAACAATAAATATGCCATATATTTTCTTCCTTGCCTTTCATTTGACCAGACTGGCTAAGATCTAGTAAAAAAAAAAAGGGAGACAATGACTCTTTGGAATTCTCTGAGAGGAAGTCATACATCTTATAGTGTGCAAGATTTCATTCTGTTTTACTTTCTTTTATTATATATTTTGTTTATGTCTGAACTGACTTTGGCCAGTCTCATTTTATTTCCTAGTACTAAGAATGCTGTAGTACATTCCATTAAAATTCTGCTACATCCTACGGGAAGTAAAAGTCTAGATTTGCCATCAGTATATTGTATGATTCCAGTCCTTATTAGGACAAAACTGCATAGCTTTATCAAAAACTATTTAAGCTATGCTTTTTCTCAGAATAGGGTTGTTTTTTTTTAACAATGCAGTCAAAACAAAAGAATTCAGTTATAATTTTTATGGCTACAGATAGTTCTTGTTCTGAAACATAGTGTCATACAAATATGCAGCTTTCTTTAAACACTAAGGTTAATAAATATTTTAACAAGTTTTAAAATTCATATATTTAAAAAGATATTTAAAAAAACATTTTTCTAAACAAGAAGTAGCATAGCATGATTGGATATCTGTAGTTGGAATAGCTGATAAGCTAATAGCTAAATAAGCATTATTAATTCTATTGATATTGATGAGTTAATGCTGATTAAAAGAATGAGTTTAAGAAGAAGCAAATTTTGTACAAACTGTGCAACATTTTAATTAAAAGAAATTAAAGAACAAAGTTCCTAATTTTTTATATATAGTAAGACAGATGTATTTGGGCATGTTCTTTACAGAAACCATTACAGTATTCCTATTTGGCACATTGAAACTTTCTGTGGAATTTGAACAGTGGCATTAGAATAGTTGCACTTTGCCACTTGAACCATATTTTTTTTTAGCCAGCCTCCTGTTTTTTTTAAAAAATAATAAATAATAAATAATATTACTGTACACTGTCTCATTATTGCTGTTAGTCGCCCCAAGTCTCCGGAGAGGGGCGGCATACAAACCCAATAATAAATAATAAATAATAAATAATCGTCTACCATTCCAGACAAATGGCTGCCCAGTCTCTTCTTGAAAACCTCCTGTGATGGAGTATATTTATCATATACAGTGGTACCTCTACTTAAGAACTTAATTCGTTCCGTGACCAAGTTCTTAAATAGAAATGTTCTTAAGTAGAAGCAATTTTTCCCATAGGAATCAATGTAAAAGCAAATAATGTGTGCAAACCCATTAGAAATAAAAGCTCGGAATTTGGGTGGGAGGAGGAGGAGGAAGAAGAGGAGGAGGACAGTTGCTGCCAAATGAAGAAGGTGAGTGGAGGGGAATCAAAAATATCCAAACCTTTTAGGCTTAAAAAAAAAGAGGGATTCTGAGGCCACGAGGAGGAGCATGTGCCTCCCATACATCCAGCGCGAAGCTGCCTCCCATACAGTGTGCCAGAGAGAGAAACCTAGGGGGAATGGCAGGAAACTGGCCGGGCCTTTGTGCCACTCTCAAATTTCCTGGGAAATTTTTCTGGGCTTGGGTTCTTAAGTAGAAAATTTTTTTAAGTAGTGGCAAAAAAATCTTGAACACCCGGTTCTTATCTAGAAAAGTTCTTAAGTAGAGGCGTTCTTAGGTAGAGGTACCACTGTATATTTTTCTGGGTTCCCATAATAAGAGATATTTGGGAGCTTGTCTAATAAATATTTTCTGGATTAGTGTTGTTCAGTTTATGTTTGGAAAAAAAGTGTTCGGAGGAAAGTATTTAAATTAGATCTGTGCAGTGGAATTAAATGTGTGGGTAGGAAAAATTAGGAACTAATGTAAACAAATCTAATATTACAGATGACAAAAATGCTGCTCAGGGTACATTGCCTTGTTCTCTCCTTTTTAAGTGCTGCTCATGTGTTTTCCAATGTACATTCTCTCCCATAGAATATAATTGTTGTGATTCTATTGAATAAATAGCATGGCTTTTTCCTGTCCAAGGCTATTGAAAGGGATGTGTGAAAGAGCCATATGATTACCTTTTCCCATGTACCAACAGTATTCAAACAAATAATGAACATCTCTTCACGCATGTTAATTGAAACAGGCTGATTGCTGGTTATCATGCATAATACTATAATATCCCAATCTTATGACTTCTTAATCAATCAAATTTTAGAATTTAAAAATATAAAATACAATGTATATAATGAAAGGAAACCGGTCAAAACTTACTGTCAGAATGTTAACTGAGAATATGTATAATCTGTAATTCAAAATAATATGTGATGGGAATGACATAAGAAAAATTAATAAAGAGATTTTAAAAAAAACAAAAAAACAAAGTTGATGTGTTTTTGTAAAGTTACCACAAACCCAGCCCTGCTAGTTGTAACTAGAATTTCAAACCAATAAGTAATCTGGATTTCAGTCAGAAATGACTAGCCCCAGATTCAATGAAGAAACAAAGAACATAAACATTGTTGTTAAAGAACCATGTTATACATTGGAAAGATGTCAATGCATGCAGAATGACCAGATTTTGGTATATCAACTCTTTTTGGCTTTGCCATGGTCATTAATAGATGGTGAATGTACCCAAAACTTCCTATTCCAGATGCAGAAATATCTTTCAACTTATATACTCTATCATTCACCTTTGTAATTTTAGATCAGATCATAACTGTTTGCTGCTATCACAACTATATAGATAGATTGTTAATCATCAACGTACATTAACTTTTAGAAAAAATGCTAAGATGCATGAAGACAGTAGGGAAAATTAGATGGAAATCCCATATTTTGAGCAATAAATAATGTACATTTTGTAAATTATTTAAGTTATATTATTCAATATATTTTAATACCTTATATTGAATAATATAATTCATTATATTTTAAAGGTCAAATTGTTTTATATTTTAGCTGTTATTTCTAAATATGTAATGTTTCATGCTTGCAAGTAAATAAACAAAAATTAATATCTTACTTAGGCTGTGGCTTCAAGTTGTTGGTCAGTCCTGAAACAAAAAAAGCAACAAATGAAAGTAAGTAGACTGATATTTTACATTAGAAGACTTCTGTGCAATGCTATACATTTGTTTTTCAATGCCAATTGTTAACTTAAGACGACTTGTCGATTATTTATGATTTGTGTATAACTATAGAGGTTGGTAAATTATTGGCTTCAGAACTATGAACAAAAAGATAGTAATGTATGTTCTTGAACCATTTTTAATATAATTTATTATGTCTGAAGTTAGTTGATGTAGAGATAGAGGTTATGTAGAGCAGTGTTTCCCAACCTTGGCTACTTGGCTGTCCGGGGAATTCTGGGAGTTGAAGTCCAGATATCTGGGAGTTGAAGTCCAGATATCTTCAAGTGGCCAAGGTTGGGAAACACTGATGTAGAGGTTGTGTGCAGCAAATGCCTAACTCAAGCAGACCTCGCATACCTTACATGATCTCAAGCAGTTCACATCACCAGAATGATGAAGGACATTATCCCTGGCTGGTACGTGATCTCATCTAGGTTGTATCAACAGGATATTCTTAAGGATTGGCAAGGAGAATTCACCAATAAAAATGCTATTGTTCTTTGTTACCTTTTGCTACTTGGAAAACAATATAAAAGCAGTCTTCGGAGAGGGGCGGCATACAAATCTAAATAATAAATAAATAAATAAATAAATAAATAAATGTAGTCAGACATCTTAGCAGCCTACAATGACTGATCTCTAATTCCATCACCTAGCGCTCAAATGGGGAGCAACAGCCAACATACCATCATCTGGAACACCTTCGTCCTTCAGCTTCTGGACCTCTCACTGATTAGTATGGGTTGTAATCTATCTCAATACCAGCATAAGCATGTACAGGCAAAAAAAATTTCAACAATGTTTCCCAAAATATCAAGGAAGATCAAACATGATTAGTGTTTGATAAAAAGATTACTGGAGATGTTTTTAGAGTTGCAGGTTTAAAAATGTCACAATTGTTTATACTCAAGATGCCAGGGTATGATTTGCCTTTTCTGTACCATCTTTAGGTTCCTGATGGTTTCTTTGCGCATTTCTATGCTGTTTGTGAACATATTAGCCCTGTTTTGGCATGGGGATTTTTAGGTCCTAGAAATTCGCTGAATGAATTATGCAGCTACTTCAAGGTATGTGGCTTTATTTTATCAAGAGTTTACTGAATAACAGTGAAAACAGAGATGAACTAGTAAATGTTTTATTAGACATCCTATATTAACTATAACCTTTTTATTTATCTTTTTGCATTTATTTTTTCTAGAATCAGATTCTTTATTTCCTGAAAGATATTTTTGACTTTGAAAAAGTGCGATACTCATCAGTGGATAATTTAGCTGAAGATCTTCTGCAATTGCTAATCCGGCACACTAATCTTTTATTGGTCTACTTTGGAGTAAATGGATGTCAACACCCAACAGCCAGTGACCTTTTAGAGGCAAAAGTACAATAAAGTTATGATTTTCTTTTTCATGTGAGCATATTTTTTGCCTTTTACTCTCTCAAGAAAATGTAATATTATGTCTTTCTGAGTTAATATCCCAAAATCTATGATATTGGTAAGTGTGGCCTCAGGGAGGTTTAAAAATATACATATCATTGCTTAAATTATTGCTGTAGATATTATGTAAAATGATATTTCAATTGTCCTTGAATTTATATGTAACATATATTTTTAATCTATTATATAAATATTATTTGTGGGGATAAATATATTGTTCCTGTGATGAAAGTGTTACAAAAATAAATATTATAGTAAACAAGTTCCTCCCAAGTTTACAATGTATAAATTAGGTAGTACAAAGCTTTCAAAAGCTCTACTGTGTTTGCCAAGTTTTGCACTTTTTTTGTCTTAACTAATGTGCAATTAAAAAACATATATGGTGACAAATGATATAATTTTGTGTGTATAAGCTATAATTTATTGCGTAGCAACTCTATCAATGCATTTGGACTTGGGACAATGTTCTGTGAGAACTGTTGTAAAATTTAAGAGTTAATTCTAAATTTTTATGTAAATTATTTCTCATTATGTTTTATGTTGGTTGTACTGCATATAATTAGAGTCTGGTGAACCCTTGGCAGTTGTTAGAGAAGTTAATAATCTCTACCATATTTATTTAGTAAATTTATAGATTGCTAAATATTTGGATAACTCTCTGCAGAGCTTTTAAAATTTTATACATACTCTAAATAAGTTCTTGTCTAATTGAATTTATTATTTAAAGTATATTTTTAAAGGAAAAGATGTATATTAAAAAGAATAAAATGGTGCAAAGGTAAAATGTTCCATTACAATTTTAAATGTGTTTGTCTCTTTTTAAAACAACAGAGATGCCAAATTAATACCTTTAAGGTCTAGTTTGTGTTTGTGTGTTGTTTGATCATGGTTTATTGTATTATCTACAATTGAGTATATGAAACTGTAATAGATGGTTTATTAAGCACAATGGCCAGATTCATACAATACACCAATTTTCAATCATTCCACATTTTTATTTAGATTTAGGATAAATGAGTCTAAACAGATGCTGTGATTGCTCTCTGAAACAGCTTTCAGCCAAGAAACGTAAGCCTAGTATTGTCTGTTTTGCCCTAGCTTCGTACATGCATAATGTAGCCTTATATTGTAGAAATTTGTTGGGTTGGAATTTCAAGAAATCCCTTGCCCAGTTCTGTCTTGTACTTCTAGCCTCTGCCCATTCTCTGCCACAAAATTAAACAGTTGATTTGAAGCTTATCAAACATTGAGATACCCTATCAGTTTAGTGTGTTTTTCATATTAATGTTTTATATATTTTAATTACATAAACTCGGATAATGATATTCCCTTGCATGAAGAAACATTTAATGCTACCCAGTCAACATGTAAAAACTCTACAATACTGTAGTTGTCAAAAAATTGTGAATATATGATACAGGAAAATGTAATTTGAGTCGTCTTTATATTATGTAATACTGTACATATTAATATTTTTAATATTCTTTTTCTGTCCATGCAAAAGCAACTCAAGATAAGTGTCAGGGTTCCAAATAGCATCCAAAACTAAATCAGAGTCCAAGGCAAAGTATTCCTCAAAGTTCCAATTTACTAGTAGAGCCATGTTGGCACAACTGGGAAAAACCTGAATCTGAAGTCCCAGGGGTTTCCCCACCCAGTTAAAAGCTTAAGCCCTTGTCCTTCACACCCAAGTCCATCACATAGATCAATCTTCATCTGCCAATTTGGCAGAAACTCCCATCTCCTTCCGTGCAGAGGCAGGAATGCAAGGACAAAGGATGACCTTGACAATCTAGAAGGAATCTGTTATGGCTACATGCAGACATCCCTTGTGCAATTACCCCTCCCAAATTCCCACAGCAAAGAATACATTTTAAAATAGCATAAGGTGTAGCAAGCCAAAGACTCCCACTAAAATGGCTTTGGCCTGACAATATGTCCATCTCTTTTTCCAATTGCAGGAATTATAAGACAATTCCTTTTGCAAAAATTTAAAATATGCATTTATTATAAACTGGTCACAGTCACATAAAAATGACATATAAATTGAGCTAATAAATACATAATTGATAGAATCCTAATGTTTGATTAAAGGTGTCTGAAAATATATTAAGTAAGTGAAAATTTGAATGGGCAGCTAATGGAGACAGCGGCAAGAAAAACAAGATTAAAAAAAGAGATGCTGGCTTAAAAGCAAACCAGAGAGAGGGATCTGTGGAAGTTAAGACCATTGAAGAGGAAAATGGGTCAAATTCCATGAAGCAGGAAAGGGAAGCTGAAGCTATCGTTGAATGATAGCATATATTTATGGCATTGTTTATATATGCATTTTATGTACTATAGTTTCATGGTCTACATATCACAAAGGACACACCATTCTTTCACTGGTCATAATACCTCAATAATAAGGGAGTAATAGATGTAACAATACAAGTTAATTACTTTCACTGAATCCTGGGATTATTATTTTTTTTACTGGTAGTCCTCATTTAGCAACCACAGTCAGGACTTGCAATTCAGTCACTAAGTGAAACCACAATTGTGATTACAAATCGATGTCAGCTTTCCCTCACTTTACAGACCCGCGGAGGTCATCAATGTGAGGAATGATTGCAGAATGACTTTTTCCATCATTGTCATTTACTGAAAATGAGAGCTAAATGAGGCAGTTGCTATATGATGAATCCCTGTACTGTTTCATGTATTTAAGTTGTTTTTACCTTTCCCACGCTTCAGGAAAGCCTCCGGAGCCTGTGGATGGCAAAAAATGGACCCAGTGGGCCTACCAGAAGTTGAGAATTAACTTCTGGTTAGGCCGTTGAGCCATTTTTCATTCTCTCCAAGCTTCAGGTGACTTTTCTGAAGCCTGGGGAGGGCAAAAAATGGCCCAATGGAAAGTTCATTTCCAAATTTACAGTAGGTCCGTTAGGTCCGTTTTTCACCATCCACAGGCTCTGGAGGCTTTCCTGAAGCGTGGGGAGGGTGAAATGACCCAATGACCCAACCAGAAGCTTGTTTCTGAACTTCTGCTAGGCCTGTTGGGTACATTTTTCACCATCCATGGGCTCCAGATGCTTCAGTGAGCCCTGAGTACATGTGCGGAGAGGGTAGCATGGGGGACTGTGTACGCATGCACGAGTGGAGAGCTTTCTATTATGGGCATGGGCAAGTGCACACCTGCTCTTGCGCATGCCGTTTTGGCACCTGAACAAAAAAAAGTTGGCCATCACTGATTTAGGGCTAAACACAATGGCATGATATTAGATTAATTAAATAAACCCAGGCTCAATTCTCATTCACATTTGGAAATTCACTGACTGTTTTGGGACTAATTACTATTTCTTAGCCCAACCTACCTCACAGGGGTGTTGTGAGGATAAAGCTGGAAGAGGAAATGTAGTATATTCCAATGTGTGTATTCTGGAATTAACTACAAGGTTAGTTATTCCAAAACAAATATCAGCATTATAATTATGTGTTGGTTTGATATCAGACCTCAGAAAAACAGGCTATGTAAATTCTTGAATGAATAAACATTGCTATTAGTAAATAAATTTTATGCTGGGTTTGACCTATTGTTCATTTTATATGAGAAAGAAAATGGAAACCAGTTGGGGAACAGACTAATCTCATTTTATTCTCTAGTCAGGCACAAGAAAAAGGAATAAAAATTCTTCCCACTCCATATTCAATAGACTCAGAACTTAATTACACTCTTGAGATATTTATCTCACAAGATCATTGCAATTGCTGATATGACAATAAGCTAATTTGACTACTACATACATTGAGATGTTTCATCAATCTGATGCTGGTTGGACTTCATGCTCTCATAATTATCTGGTCAGCTTCTATTATTAGTCGCTTGCTCTGTGCAAGTTAGGGCTATAAAAAAAGCCACCAGCATTCACCCTCCCAACACTTTCACTTCACAAAGTGAAGCTTGCCAGAGATTTATCACTGTCCTAAAGAACTGTTATCCCCTCCATCTGGAATATCTGTATACGTGGAAGAAAAATACTCTGTCTCTTAAAACTAACAGTAAGTAATTCTTCCCCCCCAAAGTGTTTAGATCTAGCTGCATCTGTTTCAACAAAATTGTAGTAAGAAAAATAACCGGGGTGACTTTGTGACTCTTATTATGTATTTGTGTAAGGGAGGGCTGACAAGAGTTACTTAATTGGTATCAGATATTTTAGAAATCCATGGGTCCTCTCCAAACTCCCATTCTTAATTTAGCAAGGATTAATGGAAACTCTAACCGCAAATAATTGGAAAAGATCAGCTGGAAATGACTAGTTAGTGACTTGACATTCCAAGGTTGAGTTGAAGACCTACTCAATTTCACATTAATAACTTAAATCAACTTTCTCTGTCCCAATATGGGAACAAAATGTGGCTTCAAAGGCAACTTTATCCTCCATTTGATGGAGAATTTAAAAAGCAAAGTGGTTGGTAGAGAGGAGGCGATCTTGAAACAGCTTGATTTTCTATGACTTCTTGGGACATATTCTGTGACTTCTTGGGACATCTCGTATTTGCCATGATTTGACCAAAATAATAAATGAGTGCTGTGAGAAATGTACTCTGAACATACTCAGGAGCCCCCACTTTTTTTAGACGTTAAGCGATCGAAGTCGGACACTTCGCCCTCCCCCTCGTCCCACTTTTAAACTTGCCCGGTGCCTGAGGAGATTCTTTCTGAATCCAGGGGAGGCGGCGGCGGGGGTGGGGAGGTGTTGGGAAATTCTGCAGTCGCCAGTTATTTATAGCCTAACGGCGTTTTTCAGCCCAAAATAACCCAGCTGGGCCGCCGGAGGGGCCTCCGGAGGCGCGGCGCGAGGGTGCTGAGTGGGGGGGGGGGGGAGAGAAAGGAGGGGGCGGCCGCCGTGTGTGTCGGGACAGCTGCAGCTCGGCCTGGGGCGCGCTTGGAATGCAGGAACGGGCTGCGCACCGGGACTTTTATGGAAACTTGCAGAGCCCGGGGCTGGAGCCGCAGCCAGCCAAGGGGGCGCGCAGCACCAAGGGTAGCAGCAGCAGCGGAGACGCTCACCCCGGCTCTTCTCACGCCCATCCGGCCGCTCGGGATTAAACGAAAACGCACCGCGCGGGTCTTTCAGGTACCTCAAGATGAGGCATTTTGGTTTTGTTGTTGTTGTTGTTGCGGGGACGGGAGGGGGAAGCGGGAGCGATTCGGACACAAAGGATGGCCCGCGCTCGTCGCCCGTGACGCGCCTGGAGAGATGACAAGGCAAGAGGGGAAACGGCGCGCGCCGCGGGGCAAGCGGGTTGCGGCTCGGTCCTGTGGAAAAAGGGCTTCTGAGGAGCTGAGGTGGCGCTTCGGCTTTTTCTGACTATAGCGGCCCCCGACCGGGGTGTGGGGGGTGCTCCTCCCTTCGTTCGCGGGGTAGATTTAGACGGAGAGCTGAAGTGTCCTCTCTCACACACGCGCAGCACACGCGGGCTTTGCGGGCTTCGAGTGCGGCTGGCCGGGCGGGCGAGACTGGCCTTCCCCCCACCCCTCCTGCACTTTAGTTCGGCTGCTTCGCCTTTCCTCAGAAAAAACGGCCGGTCGCCCCGTCTGAAGCGCCGTCGGAAAGAAAGAGCAACAGGCTCGGTCTCTCCCAGCAGTTTTACTTGGACGAAAATCCTAGACGACCGCCCCCCCCCCCTTCCCCCGACGCGTTTAAAAATTTCAGCTGGTCAGTTGGGTGTGTGGATTTGGGGGGGGGGAAGAGAGAGAAATCGGACGATAGCCAAGTTATTGTGCAATGGAATAACAGCCCGGGAAGAAAACGTTCCTTTTCCAGACATCTTGAATGGGATAATAAAGCCAGATGTCGCTCATTTTCAAGTTGGGTTTTTTAAAAATTCTGAGTCTGAAACATGTGGCAAGAGAGATCCTTTCTTTCTGCGCTCAGGCTCCGGGTTTTTTACAGTAATACATTTCAGTTGTATTTTCTCACATTCCAGGCAAATCGTGTCTGGGGATGTTTCCTTCCCAAATGTCAGAATAAAGGATGGCTTTCTTTGAAAGGTGTAGTGATTGACAGCTATAGGGTAGTAGTAGCAATGATAGTATCAATAGTTGGGGGAAGACAGTAACTGCCAGAACGGTTGTTCTTGCCATTAGTGTGTGTGAGGGGGGGGGGGGAAGCAAAAGGGTGCTACTATTCTGGCGTTATAAGTGAATTAAAAAACAACAACAACTAAGGAACAATACTTTTGTTTTATAGAAAG